>NC_056749.1:26400592-26478092 GCF_019279795.1 Protopterus annectens
GTACTATGCACGTATTCTACAGGTCAGGTGCTGGGAGGGAGCAGCTCTCAACTGTCAGCACGGTGTTATACAACTTTGTGGAAGGATGAGGAGACCGCAGCGATAACCAGCAGTGTACATTACATAGAGAGGAGAATGACCTGCTTGTACCCCACTATTCCATCTAAGTATCGATCGGTAGAACCAGCCAGTGCATGTAACAGAAACTAACACAATGACATTGTGTCCTGAAATAATGTATTCATTCCACAACCAGCCAATGCTATCTAATGAGGACCTTGATGAATCTACATCAAGTAGCACAGCTAGTGCGGGATATGACGAGATCGCTGGTGAGTCAGTATAATGTAGTGTAAGCAATGTGATGTCATCAGGTCCTTGGTGAGTCAGTATAGTACAGTGAAAGCAGTGTGATGTCATAAGGTCCCTCCCTGGTGAGTCAGTACAGTAAAGCAAAAGCACTGTTATGCTGTAAGGTCCTTGGTTAATCTATATAATCTGGTGGAAGTAGTGTGATTTCATGATGTTCTTAGTGGCTGTCTATCATGTAGTGTAAGCAGGGTGATGTCTTCAAGTCCTTGGTGGGCCTCTGTCATATAGTGAAAACAGTGCAATGCCATAAGGTTTTGGAGTCTCTATTATGTAATGCAGGGAGCACAATGTGATGTGATGAGGCCCTTGGTTGATGTACAGCTCTTCAAGGAAGAGCAAACCTGCCTGGTGGACAACCGTCCTTAACAGGCTTTACAATAAGAGGAAGAAATTGCCGTCTAAGAGTAAGAGGGAGCAAGCTCTAAACTGGAAACACTCCGTCCTCATCTTAAACAAGCGAATAAGACTTCTTGTGAAGTCCTTCAAAGCAAACTATAAATCCAAATTATCTTCCTCAACTAAAGACAACTATAAAGCATTCTTTAGTTACATACATAATCTAAAAGGAAAGGCCCAGATCTGTGCCGAACTGGTAGTTAATGATACCACATATACTGAGCCAGTGGACATAGCTAACCTGTTGGCTGACAGGTTTTTTGAAAATTTCACTTCCCTGTCCTCACCACACGTACCCCATGACATCCCTACTACCTTTCCCCTACCTTGTATATCTGAGCAGATCTTAAGCAACCTCTCTAAGGCCAAAAACACAGCATCTATGGGACCTGATAACATCCCAGGCTGCATCCTACACAGGCTCCAACAAGAATTAGCAACACCATTGGGTACTCTTTTCAATCATAGTCTAAGCACCAACTTCATCCCAGCTGAATGGAAAACAACCACTGTTATTTCCTTTGCACAAAGGTGGTGCTTCCACTGGCCCCCGGGAACAATAGTCCTAATAGCCTGACTAGCCTTATCTGCAAGGCCATGGAGCAAATAATCGTGGACCTTATCAACCAAGATATAGGTAATCTCCAAACACTTAACCCTACCCAGTTTGGATTTGTCAAAGGGAGATCATGCCTGTTAAACCTGGTGGACTTCTTCGAGATAGTCACCAAGGCCCTGGATGAGGGTAAATCTACCTAGATTTATCCAGGTCATTTGACACTATCCTTCATGCAGGCATCATTGACAAACTCACCCAGCTAGGTATCAACCTTTATATCTTTAGATGAGTCATTACGTGGCTCACTGATAGAACCCATATAGTCAAAACAGGGGAATCCACCTGCAACAGCAGAACTGTAATCCTAGGACCTCTACTGTTTAGAATCTATTTCTCCAAAGTACAAGCAAAAACTAAAGGTCTGTGGCTGTCAAAGTTTGCTGATGACTGCAAACTGGGAGTGGTCATAGAATCTCCAAATGATGTCAACATCCTACAACAGGGTCTTACACAAACAAATGATTGGTGCCACATTCATGGCCTTAAACTCAATGCATAAAACGTATTATCATCTCTTTTGGTAAGAACAATCTTCTTGCTAACTGCCACATCAATAGCAACTCCTTAATTACGCAGTCAGTGGTGAGGGACATGGGCACAGAGGTTGACAGCAACCGTACCTTTGACTACCATGTCTCCACAGTGGTAAGCAGGGCATTCTGTAATGCTCATCTCATGAGTAAGGGCATTGCCTCCAGCAAAAAAGAAGTTATAACCTTCCTGTACTCTTCCTTCATCAGGCCAATAATTTAGTATAATGCCCCTTTAGGTATGTAACTTTCTAAGCACCTGTAGCAATTGGAGAGACCACAAAGGTTCCTCACAAGGAAAATTCGAGGACTTCAGAATCTGTCCTATGTGGATCATCTGAAATCACTGTCACTTTATGCTGTTTCATACAGACTACTCAGAGGCGATCTTTGCCTTGCATACAAGGCAATCTCTGACCCTGCTTTATTGGAAATGTTACATCTCCGTAAGTCAAATGGTACATGGGTTACTCACTCTAAAGACATTAACTGGGTATGTGACATTAATAGAACCTGCTGGAGGGACAGATTTGTCTCCCAGAGGTTACCACACCTTTGGAACAGATACCCACTTCATGTCAAACAGAGCACCTCATTGGGCCTCCTTAAATGCATCTGGATGATTGGTTGGTTAACTGTAAACTCACCCGCGTTACCTGTGTCCCTCTTGAACAGGGACAATAGGTGCTGATCGTGGAAATAAGGGTACAAATTGGCTAGGCTTGTAAGGGCCCTAGGGCCATTAGCATAGTAACTTCCTATGATCCTATAATATCATGCATTGTAAGCAGTGTGATGTCATTAGGTCCTTGCTGCTTCAATATCACGTAGGGTAAGCAGTGTGATGTCATGAAGTCTTTGCTAGTTCTAGTGTATGGAGTGTGATGTGATGATGTTCTTGCTGCTTCTCCATCATTTAGAATAAGCAGTGTGATGTCATGAAGTCCTTGCTAGTTCTAGATCATATAGTGTATGGAGTGTGATGTGATGATGTTCTTGCTGCTTCTCCATCATTTAGAATAAGCAGTGTGATGTCATGAAGTCCTTGCTAGTTCTAGATCATATAGTGTATGGAGTGTGATGTGATGATGTTCTTGCTGCTTCTCCATCATTTAGAATAAGCAGTGTGATGTCATGAAGTCCTTGCTAGTTCTAGATCATATAGTGTATGGAGTGTGATGTGATGATGTTCTTGCTGCTTCTCCATCATTTAGAATAAGCAATGTGATGTCATGAAGTTCTTGCTAGTTCTAGATCATCTAGTGTATGGAGTGTGATGTGATGATGTTCTTGCTGCTTTTCCATCATTTAGAATAAGCAGTGTGATGTTGTAAGGTCCTTGGTGAATCTATGTAATGCAGTGCAGGCAGTGTGATGTACAAGGTCCTTGATAGTTCTACATCATATAGTAGAAGGAGTGCAATGTCATGAGGTCTTCGGTGGTTCTACTTCATGTAGTGTGCGCAGTGTTATTTCATGATGTCCTTGGTACATCTATATAATCTAGTGCAAGCAGTGTGATGTCATGAAGTCCTTGCTGGTTTTCCTTCATTTAGTATAAGCAGTGTGATGTTATAAGGTCCTCTGTGAATCTGTATGATGCAGTGCAGGTAATGCGACATAATAAGGTCCTTGGTAGATCTATATATAGTGTAAGCAACGTGATACCATGAGGCCCTTAGTGTATCCATATACAGTAGCACAGGCAGTGTGACCTGAAGAAGTCCATAGTGAATCTATATCATGTGGTATAAGCAGTATGATTTGATGATGCTGTTGGCAGCATTACATGATGTAGTGCAAGCAGTGTGATGTCATGAGGCTTCCGGGTGAATTGCATCATGTAGAACTGGCAGTGAAATATGATGAGATCCTTGGGAATTAACACATAATGTAGTGGCAGGTAATGCATCATGAACTGGTTGTTCATGGCCCTCCATTATTTAATATGGACATTGCATCATAATGAGGTCCTTGATGGCCGTCCATTATTTAATACAGACATTGCATCATGATGAGGACCTTGATGGCCATCCATTATTTAATATCGACATTGCATCATAATGAGTTCCTTGATGGCCGTCAATTATTTAATAAAGACATTGCATCATGATGACAACCTTGATGGCCCTCCATTATTTAAGATGGACATGGCATCATGATGCGGTCCTTGATGGCCTTCCATTATTTAATACGGACATTGCATCGTGATGAGGTCCTTGATGGCCCTTCATTATTTAATATGGACATTGCATCATGATGAGGTCCTTGATGGCCATCAATTATTCAATGCAGACATTGCATCATGATGAGGACCTTGATGGCCCTCCATTATTTAATACAGACATTGCATCATGACGAGGTCCTTGATAGCCGTCCATTATTTAATGCAGACATTGCATCATGATGAGGTCCTTGATGGCTGTCAATTGTTTAATACAGACATTGCATCATGATGAGGACCTTGGTGGCCCTCTATTATTTAATACAGACATTGCATCATGATGTGGTCCTTGATGACCATCCATTATTTAATACAGACATTGCATCATGATGAGGTCCTTGATGCCTGTCCATTATTTAATACAGACATTGCATCATGATGAGGTTCTTGGTGGCCCTCCATTATTTAATACAGACATTGCATCATAATGAGGTCCTTGATGGCCATCCATTTTTTAATACGGACATTGCATCATGATGAGCTTCTTGATGGCTGCCCATTATTTAATACAGACATTGCATCATAATGAGGTCCTTGATGGCCATCCATTTTTTAATACGGACATTGCATCATGATGAGGTCCTTGATAGCCGTCCATTATTTAATGCAGACATTGCATCATGATGAGGTCCTTGATGGCTGTCCATTATTTAATACAGACATTGCATCATGATGAGTTCCTTGATGGCCATCCATTATTTAATATGGACATTTCATCATGATGAGTCCCTTGATGGCCCTCCATTATTTAATGCAGACATTGCACCATGATGAGGTTCTTGGTGGCCCTCCATTATTTAATACAGACATTGCATCATGATGAGGTCCTTGATGGCCCTCCATTATTTAATGCAGACATTGCATCATGATGAGGTCCTTGATGGCCCTCCATTATTTAATGCAGACATTGCATCATGATGAGGTTCCTGGCGGCCCTCCATTATTTAATACAGACATTGCATAATGATGAGGTTCTTGGTGGCCCTCCATTATTTAATGCAGACATTGCATCATGATGAGGTCCTTGATGGCCCTCCATTATTTAATGCAGACATTGCACCATGATGAGGTTCTTGGTGGCCCTCCATTATTTAATACAGACATTGCATCATGATGAGGTCCTTGATGGCCCTCCATTATTTAATGCAGACATTGCATCATGATGAGGTTCTTGGTGGCCCTCCATTATTTAATACAGACATTGCATCATGATGAGGTCGTTGGTGGCCCTCCATTATTTAATGCAGACATTGCATCATGATGAGGTTCTTGGTGGCCCTCCATTATTTAATACAGACATTGCATCATGATGAGGTCCTTGATGGCCCTCCATTATTTAATACAGACATTGCATCATGAAGAGGTTCTTGGTGGCCCTCCATTATTTAATGCAGACATTGCATCATGATGAGGTTCTTGGTGGCCCTCCATTATTTAATACAGACATTGCATCATGATGAGGTCCTTGATGGCCCTCCATTATTTAATGCAGACATTGCATCATGATGAGGTTCTTGGTGGCCCTCCATTATTTAATATAGACATTGCATCATGATGAGGTCGTTGGTGGCCCTCCATTATTTAATGCAGACATTGCATCATGATGAGGTTCTTGGTGGCCCTCCATTATTTAATACAGACATTGCACCATGATGAGGTTCTTGGTAGCCCTCCATTATTTAATACAGACATTGCATCATGATGAGGTCCTTGATGGCCCTCCATTATTTAATGCAGACATTGCATCATGATGAGGTTCTTGGTGGCCCTCCATTATTTAATACAGACATTGCATCATGATGAGGTCCTTGATGGCCCTCCATTATTTAATGCAGACATTGCATCATGATGAGGTTCTTGGTGGCCCTCCATTATTTAATATAGACATTGCATCATGATGAGGTCGTTGGTGGCCCTCCATTATTTAATGCAGACATTGCATCATGATGAGGTTCTTGGTGGCCCTCCATTATTTAATACAGACATTGCATCATGATGAGGTCCTTGATGGCCCTACATTATTTAATGCAGACATTGCACCATGATGAGGTTCTTGGTGGCCCTCCATTATTTAATACAGACATTGCATCATGATGAGGTCCTTGATGGCCCTCCATTATTTAATGCAGACATTGCATCATGATGAGGTTCTTGGTGGCCCTCCATTATTTAATACAGACATTGCATCATGATGAGGTCATTGGTGGCCCTCCATTATTTAATGCAGACATTGCATCATGATGAGGTTCTTGGTGGCCCTCCATTATTTAATGCAGACATTGCATCATGATGAGGTTCTTGGTGGCCCTCCATTATTTAATACAGACATTGCATCATGATGAGGTCGTTGGTGGCCCTCCATTATTTAATACAGACATTGCATCATGATGAGGTTCTTGGTGGCCCTCCATTATTTAATACAGACATTGCATCATGATGAGGTCGTTGGTGGCCCTCCATTATTTAATGCAGACATTGCATCATGATGAGGTTCTTGGTGGCCCTCCATTATTTAATACAGACATTGACCCATGATGAGGTCATTGGTAGCCCTCCATTATTTAATACAGACATTGGCCCATGATGAGGTTGTTGGTAGCCCTCCATTATTTAATACAGACATTGACCCATGATGAGGTCATTGGTAGCCCTCCATTATTTAATACAGACATTGACCCATGATGAGGTCATTGGTAGCCCTCCATTATTTAATGCAGACATTGACCCATGATGAGGTCGTTGGTAGCCCTCCATTATTTAATACAGACATTGACCCATGATGAGGTCGTTGGTAGCCCTCCATTATTTAATGCAGACATTGCACCATGATGAGGTCGTTGGTAGCCCTCCATTATTTAATGCAGACATTGACCCATGATAAGGTTCTTGGTGGCCCTCCATTATTTAATGCAGACATTGACCCATGATGAGGTCGTTGGTAGCCTTCCATTATTTAATACAGACATTGCACCATGATGAGGTTCTTGGTGGCCCTCCATTATTTAATGCAGACATTGACCCATGATGAGGTCATTGGTAGCCCTCCATTATTTAATGCAGACATTGCATCATGATGAGGTTCTTGGTGGCCCTCCATTATTTAATGCAGATATTGCATCATGATGAGGACCTTGATGGCCCTCCACTATTTAATACAGACATTGCATCATAATGAGGTCCTTGATGGCCATCCATTTTTTAATACGGACATTGCATCATGATGAGCTTCTTGATGGCTGCCCATTATTTAATACAGATATTGCATCATGATGAGTTCCTTGATGGCCATCCATTATTTAATGTGGACATTGCATCTTGATGAGTTCCTTGATGGCCTTCCATTATTTAATACGGACATTGCATCATCATTAGTTTCTTGATGGCTGTTCCTTATTTAAAATAGACATTGCAATATAATGAGAACTTAGATGGTCCTCCATTATTTAAAACAGACATTGCATCATGATGTGGTCTTTGATGGCCCTCCATTAATTAATACAGGCATTGCATCATGATGAGTTCCTTGATGGCCCTTCATTATTTAATATCGACATTGCATCATAATGAGGTCCTTGATGGCCCTCCATTATTTAATACAGACATTGCATCATGAAGAGATCCCTGATGGCCCTCCATTATTTAATGCAGACATTGCATCATGATGAGGTCCTTGATGGCCCTCCATTATTTAATGCAGACATTGCACCATGATGAGGTTCTCGGTGGCCCTCCATTATTTAATACAGACATTGCATCATGATGAGGTCCTTGATGGCCCTCCATTATTTAATGCAGACATTGCATCATGATGAGGTCCTTGATGGCCCTCCATTATTTAATATGGACATGTCATCATGATGAGTTCCTTGATGGCCCTCCATTATTTAATGCAGACATTGCACCATGATGAGGTTCTTGGTGGCCCTCCATTATTTAATACAGACATTGCATCATGATGAGGTCCTTGATGGCCCTCCATTATTTAATGCAGACATTGCATCATGATGAGGTCCATGATGGCCCTCCATTATTTAATGCAGACATTGCATCCTGATGAGGTTCTTGGTGGCTCTCCATTATTTAATACAGACATTGCATCATGATGAGGTTGTTGGTGGCCCTCCATTATTTAATGCAGACATTGCATCATGATGAGGTTCTTGGCGGCCCTCCATTATTTAATACAGACATTGCATCATGATGAGGTTCTTGGTGGCCCTCCATTATTTAATGCAGACATTGCATCATGATGAGGTCCTTGATGGCCCTCCATTATTTAATGCAGACATTGCATCATGATGAGGTCCTTGATGGCCCTCCATTATTTAATATGGACATTGCATCATGATGAGTTCCTTGATTGCCCTCCATTATTTAATGCAGACATTGCACCATGATGAGGTTCTTGGTGGCCCTCCATTATTTAATACAGACATTGCATCATGATGAGGTCCTTGATGGCCTTCCATTATTTAATGCAGACATTGCATCATGATGAGGTTCTTGGTGGCCCTCCATTATTTAATACAGACATTGCATCATGATGAGGTCGTTGGTGGCCCTCCATTATTTAATGCAGACATTGCATCATGATGAGGTTCTTGGTGGCCCTCCATTATTTAATACAGACATTGCATCATGATGAGGTCCTTGATCGCCCTCCATTATTTAATACAGACATTGCATCATGATGAGGTTCTTGGTGGCTCTCCATTATTTAATGCAGACATTGCATCATGATGAGGTTCTTGGTGGCCCTCCATTATTTAATACAGATATTGCATCATGATGAGGTTGTTGGTGGCCCTCCATTATTTAATACAGACATTGCATCATGATGAGGTTCTTGGTGGCCCTCCATTATTTAATACAGACATTGCATCATGATGAGGTCGTTGGTGGCCCTCCATTATTTAATGCAGACATTGCATCATGATGAGGTTCTTGGTGGCCCTCCATTATTTAATACAGACATTGACCCATGATGAGGTCATTGGTAACCCTCCATTATTTAATACAGACATTGCCCCATGATGAGGTCGTTGGTAGCCCTCCATTATTTAATACAGACATTGCCCCATGATGAGGTCGTTGGTAGCCCTCCATTATTTAATACAGACATTGACCCATGATGAGGTCGTTGGTGGCCCTCCATTATTTAATGCAGACATTGACCCATGATGAGGTCGTTGGTAGCCCTCCATTATTTAATACAGACATTGTCCCATGATGAGGTCGTTGGTAGCCCTCCATTATTTAATGCAGACATTGACCCATGATGAGGTCATTGGTAGCCCTCCATTATTTATTACAGACATTGCACCATGATGAGGTTCTTGGTGGCCCTCCATTATTTAATGCAGACATTGACCCATGATGAGGTCGTTGGTAGCCCTCCATTATTTAATACAGACATTGCACCATGATGAGGTTCTTGGTGGCCCTCCATTATTTAATGCAGACATTGACCCATGATGAGGTCGTTGGTAGCCCTCCATTATTTAATACAGACATTGACCCATGATGAGGTCGTTGGTAGCCCTCCATTATTTAACGCAGACATTGCATCATGATGAGGTCGTTGGTGGCCCTCCATTATTTAATACAGACATTGCCCCATAATGCAGTCCTTGGTGGCCCTTCATTATTTAATACAGACATTGCCCCATAATGCAGTCCTTGATGGCCCTCCATTATTTAATGCAGACATTGACCCATGATGAGGTCGTTGGTAGCCCTCCATTATTTAATGCAGACATTGACCGATGATGAGGTCATTGGTAGCCGTCCATTATTTAATACAGACATTGACCCATGATGAGGTCATTGGTAGCCCTCCATTATTTAATACAGACATTGACCCATGATGAGGTTGTTGATGGCCTTCCATTATTTAATACAGACATTGCCCCATGATGAGGTCATTGGTAGCCCTCCATTATTTAATGCAGACATTGACCCATGATGAGGTCGTTGGTAGCCCTCCATTATTTAATACAGACATTGCCCCATAATGCAGTCCTTGATGGCCCTCCATTATTTAATACAGACATTGCACCATGATGAGGTCGTTGGTGGCCCTCCATTATTTAATGCAGACATTGACCCATGATGAGGTCGTTGGTAGCCCTCTATTATTTAATACAGACATTGCATCATGATGAGGACCTTGGTGGCCCTCCATTATTTAATACAGACATTGCATCATGATGAGGACCTTGGTGGCCCTCCATTATTTAATACAGACATTGCCCCATAATGCAGTCCTTGGTGGCCCTTCATTATTTAATACAGACATTGCCCCATGTTGCAGTCCTTGATGGCCCTCCATTATTTAATGCAGACATTGCACCATGATGAGGTCGTTGGTGGCCCTCCATTATTTAATGCAGACATTGACCCATGATGAGGTCATTGGTGGCCCTCCATTATTTAATGCAGACATTGACCCATGATGAGGTCGTTGGTGGCCCTCCATTATTTAATGCAGACATTGCACCATGATGAGGTTGTTGATGACCCTCCATTATTTAATACAGACATTGCATCATGATGAGGTCGTTGGTAGCCATCCATTATTTAATGCAGACATTGCATCATGATGAGGTCGTTGGTAGCCATCCATTATTTAATGCAGACATTGCATCATGATGAGGTCCTTTCTTCACCAATTTAGAAACATTCAAAGGCATGTATAATCAGTTGGTTTCTGTGATGTTCCTCTGTGTTCCTACTGGTCTCTTATTGCATTTTTGCTATCCCTCTTCTGAGTCTGAAACTACAGGTATACATTGATTTGGGTTTTACTGTATCCATTGTTATTTCACTGAGCTCTTAGTATATTATCAGCATTGTTAATCTAATTCTGTGTTTTACTCACTTTTCAGACAGTTTCTAGTGTTATTTTTCTGAGCTCTTAATTAAGTGGATATTTACATTGTTCATCTAATTCTGTGCTGTAGTCATGTTTTAAACTAAACACAAAGTCAGCTTTGACCATTTGTGTGAGTTGCACCTGGAATTTGTGGTAATTACCCCCCTCCCCCAATATTTTTCGTTACATAAACAGGCAGACATCTTAGTCTTGGAACTTCTAGAAGGTTTAAAGCTTAAAAACAAAGCCTTTGGACTACATTTTGCAACCAAGGAAAGTACACTTAAACTATTTTTAAAATACTGCACTTATCTTAGCATTTGAATCAGTTTTGTGTGTTCTGTTTGTTATTTATCTGATGTTAAAATTACTAATGTAAGGCATTTTTATAGTCTGCAGTATTTTTTTCAAGGATTTCTGTGCTGTGCCTATGTGTTCTGACTGATTGGTCATAGGATCATAGGAGGTTAGTAGACTATTGGCTCTAAGGCTTCTACAAGCCCATCCTATAATTTTACTGCATTTTTACAGGTTACCTTAAGGCCCTGTCTCTCTACTCAGTCTCCTATAGGCAAATGAGTGGCAATCTGTGCCTGGCAAATAAGGCAACCTCGGGTCAAGCTCTGATGGAGTTCTTGCACATCTGTAAAACAAACAGCACCAGAAACATGAGAGCCAAGGACCTGAACTTTGCCTGGGACATAAATAGAACATTCTGGAGAGACTGATATGCATCTCAAAGGATCCCTGTGCTATGGAATAAGCTCCCCACCTAAGTGAACTGAGTTCATCCCTATTCAAATAAAACCTTGATCACTGGGTGGGAAATCACAAACTCACCCCCAGTCTGTCCCCATGTCCCTGATGGACAAAGGTCAACAGTAAGTAAATTAATTCCTAACTAACATACACCCCCATATAACCCTTAACTACCTCCTTACATACATATTCCATAGGCATTCAAGGAACTAGGGAACAAGACTGGGTTGGGTTGCATGTCTAGGCTTGCAAAGACCTGGTGGTTGTTAGCCTAGTATAAACTTATACATTTCTGAAGCTATTTAAAAGAAAGATTCTAAGCTTGACAGTTTTGGGTCTGTGGCACCACTGATATCAACACCAATGAGTAGGCTGTTTCAGCAAAAGGAAACGTCTGAAACAGAAATCACACAGAACCCTTCGTAGCAATGGTTGTGAATTTGCTGCACCTTGTGGGTGAAAGCGGTTCCCTATACAGCGAAGGTCTATCTGAACGGTTTGTTTTGAGTGGTGTGTGCTTATGAACTCATACTTTCATCAGCTATCCCCCTTCCACGTGGTCTTAAGTTATGTGAATTTTAATCAGGTGAATGATGGTGATGTGACAGGAAATATTTCTTAAAACTGGTGATGTAATGTGCATATAACTATATATACAATGACACTAAAGATATGACATTAACTATAGAAAAAGTCCTCCTTTTGCATTAGTTATTCCTAAGGTGCTATTTCTTCTTGTATATCACTGCACTGTTGTAAAGTGCTTGATTTCTCTTTGCGTACTACAAATACTGCAACAGGTTAAAGCTGAGACAGGCCTTAGAGCTCTGCAATCCAGTTGCTTAAGCAATGTAAAAAGGTTGAGTAGTTTGTACAATATTCCTCCTTCATGCTGTGTATCTGCTGTCCCATCTCTCATCCCTGCTTCCGTGTGCCCCCTCTTTTCTCTCCCCCTTTGTCCTTCCTTTCCCCTCCCCTCCTAACATGCTCATACTGAGCAGGTGCAGGATATCTGGACACAATGATGACAATAGCTGGCCTCATGCTGGTTCCTATCCACGACCCCCTGCCTTAACTTCAGGCCTTGCAAGGCATTATGACAAGCAGCAGCTTCCCCATTTGTAAGTGTGTGTGCTGATTAGAATCCTTTTATAAGTAGGGCAAATCCACACTCACAGTTTAACTGGCAGTTTTCTCTTTCAGGTTCAAAATGGAAGAGGCCAAGCGATACAAAGAGCGAATTGAGGCAATAGCTGTAAGTAAATATTTCTTCTGTTAAAACAGATTCATTTACAGTTCTTGTATATTGTTTTGTGTAACTATATCTTCAAAAAGTGTTTGTCATTGTTGAGTGTTATATTAGAATTTAAGAAAGTGAATATTTCTATTCACACTTATACAGTTCTCGGTTTCTTTAGTCTTACTGTTCACTGAAGCTTGAAAACTGCAAAATTCCTGTTATGTTTTATCTAGTTGATGTAATTGAAGTGCTTGTGATGTCATGTACTTCTGTGGCAAAGTACATGTGATGTCACATGGTAACAGTCATAGTGTGAGAGATGAAACTACAGGCGCTGATAAATTATGTAAACTCTGACCATATGCTTATTGTAAATATCCTCAATAGTTAACCATAGGGATAAGACATTTGTAGTCTGTATAACAGAATTATAATGTTATGATTTTGAAGTTAATGATTCTTTGAGCATGGGGCTTCACCAGTGATCATGATGATGATTTGGGGGGGGGCAACTACTAAGAAATGAAACAAACAACTTTAAGCAGATTTACTTACAAGAATTGTGCAAAAATAGTTGTTTAATTACATATAAAAATTTAGCACGTATTCAGGCTGACCCTAATTCTGTGCAGTTGTTAAAATAAGAAAATAAATAAATTATATATATATATATATATATATATATATATATATATATATATATATATATATATATATATATATATATATATATTCTCAGGCTCAGGTCACAGCCAGTCAAAAAAGTAATTAGCAGAAACTGAATAAATACTTTTTCACTTTTTTGCTGATACTGTAGTCTTGGAGGAGATATTCAAAATGCTATATTCAGTCTCACATCACTACAGGAAGAACTAAAGAAAGAAATAGAAGCAATTAATGCACTGCGTAAACAGAGTTGTGCAAACATGGTATGAAAACCTATTACCACCTGAAGGAAACTCAGATGTTGCATATGATGCATATGTTATGCAAGTAGACAGGTGTGCCTACTTCTGTATCATTCTCAAAATGTTCTTATTCATGCTGTCCCTTTCTCATCTTATTCTTCAGACTAGCATTGGAGTAATGTTTCCCAAACTCCAGACCAGCGATTCCTGGAATACAAAGGGGGGGGGGGGCAAGCAGTTGTTATCATACACCAAGATCTCATCCATATTTTTGATTTTATGCCATACAGAAGGTTGGTAAACAAGCTGAAGGCTGTGTGTATAGGAAACAAAATAGTCAAATATGTGTAAAGATGTATAGTAGGCAGTTGCAAGGGGGTAGCAGTTAGGGGAGTACTGGCAGAGAAAGGTAAGTGCTGTGTTACAATAAGATTAAGCACTGGGACCTAATTTTCTTTGGTCTTCTCACTTCCACTGGGTGCTAACCATCAACCCTCCTCAAATGAACTGGACTTATCTTTCCCTAGTGGGAGAAGACTGGTAGTGGAAAACTCATCATCCAGACAGCCATTAAGACTTTGTTATTTATGGCCCTCACCCCTCCCCTAGGTGACTATGCATGCATTTATAAATGTGAGGGCATGCAGTGCCTTTTCCAGTGGACGTGCATGCTCCCCACATGTCCCTTGTAGGCTACCATGTATCTGGTATGGCAGGGACCAAGAACAGATCCTGGGTGCTGCTGTATGCATGATGCATTTCATCCAATAGTTGTCTACTTTGTAGCAAGTTCAGCCATCTTCCTTCCCCTTGGAACTAGCCAGCATCAGCTACTCACTCTCATTCTCCCCTGCCTGGCTTCTTCTCTGCTTGAGTCTCTAAGCAAACTTAGGTTGCATGAGTCAGTCAAGGCTTTATCTTTCTGTGCCATAGACCCTGTTGAAACAGTGTATTACAATATGTTTGCTTCAAACTTAACACAGGGTCTAGAAAACAGGATTCATCTCTGGAAGATATTAAATAAATGCAACAAAGGAGGACTGAGGGGGACAATCTTAAAAGAGCAAACTGTAAGAAAGGTATCCACAAAAAGCCAAATCACAGTAGTTCAGGTTCAGTACTGAGAAATACAGGGTCTGTGGTTGGGGACTTGTGTACAACTGCACCGCAAGCATCAGGACAGGTTGATCATCATCTGCAGTGCGAGCATGAGGGACAGGGTGCTTATCTGCACTGCGACTATGACAGATTGGGTGCTCATCTGCACTGTGACCATGAGAGACAGGGTGCTTATCTGCATTGTGACCATGAGGGACAGGGTGTTCACCTGCACTGCAAACATCAGGGACAGCGTGTCCATCTGCACTGTGACCATGAGGGACAGGGTGCTCATCTGCACTGCAAACATCAGGGACAGGGTATTCATCTACACTGCAGGCATCAGGGGCAGGGTGTTCATCTACACTGTGAGCATCAGGGGTAGGGTGACTATCTGCACTGTGAGCATGAAGGACAGAGTGTTCATCTGCACTGCAAGAATCAGGGGGCAGGGTGTTTATCTGTAGTGCGAGCTTCAGGGACAGGGTGTAAGAAAACCCAATGAAATTGTGAGCAAAACCATGAAGTACAAACACGCAAAAAATCCCAATGCAGAAGGCAATACGAAAACCAGAGGCAGTGCACCAGCAAATCTAAAATACAAAAGCTTGTCATAGTTCCTGTGTTGCCCATATCCTTGTTTGGATAGGAGGAAGCTTCTTTGTTCACCAGTGGGAGTGGGGAGCTCTGAGCAGCCTATCTGTCTTTAAAGGAGTAGTTTCAGCCCAGTAACTTGTAGCTTATTGGCCGTTTTGGGCCATTTCCTAGCTCTTTCTAACCCCCTGCTATAAAGCCCGCTTTAGTGCACTTTTGCGCTTGTATTTGACTCAGCACAGCTCCTCGTGGTGTCCTGCAGAGTTCTACAAGCAGCAGCGAGAGGAAGAGTGACTTTCCATTGATTTATAAGTTGTTCTTTGGCTACTTATTTCCGACTGCTTTTTCTCACTGAAAAGCAAGTTTCTACAACTAAATAAGCTCTGCAAAGTTGATTTACTGCATTATTGTTTGTTTTCCTGAACTTTTTTGCACTTTAAAGTTTGTTTTTGCTTAATTTAACTGGTAGGCTACACACTCAAGTGTGCTAGCCGATTTAAAGCATTTACTGTTATTACTGTATCTATTTTCTGCTACTTTGTAAAAAAAACAAAAAAAATCCTTGTTTCCCGCCTTTACTGAACTAGAGTAGTCCAGTCTTCAGGGATTGCTGATCTCTGGGCTGTGTCATAGTTGCCGTGTTGCCCATATCCTTGTTTGGATAGGAGGAAGCTTCTTTGTTCACCAGTGGGAGTGGGGAGCTCTGAGCAGCCTATCTGTCCTTAAAGGAGTGGTTCCAGCCCAGTAACTTGTAGCTTATTGGCTGTTTTGGGCCATTTCCTAGCTCTTTCTAACCCCCTGCTATAAAGCCCGCTTTAGCACGCTTTTGCGTGATTTTGCGCATAGCGCAGCATCGGGCAGCGCCACTTAATCAGGTTTAAACTATTCCCGTCTGCTCTTCATTTTTTCCCTTAGAACTGCTCTAACTCTCAATCTAAACATTCTATTCTCAATCTAAAAACCCCGCACTTGCTCCTATAAGCATTTTGTATAAGGTAAGCACTTTTTAACTAAAAAAGCACTACATCCTCCTAAAATCCCCTTGAGTACCCTATCCCCTATAGGTCCTTTCTGATTCAGTTACATAGCAGTTCCTTATACTATTCTGGCATGTCGAAGGGACAGATGCTGGCTTCCTCTCCAATTCAGCTGGTGAATCTGGAAATCTTGAGGCAATGTTACAACTGCCTCATGTACACAGACAACCCTCTCCTCCTCCCAACAAATACAAATATATGTGAGAGATGCAACCATATAGCCAAACTGGAGGCTGAGCTCCCTCGACTCAGTAATGGCAAAACCAGTCAGGAGGAGAAGGTAACCACACACACCACAAATCCAGTCTCACATAGACCTACCACAACTACAGACCAAATACAAAAACATACTCGGAGGCTCTAAATAAAAATCTACCAAAGCAACAGAGACCTCCAAAGCAGACATCCAAGTAACCACTACCTCAAACAAAACACATGCAGCACATAATTCACAAAGTCAGTGTGCCAAACAGTCACAGCCCTTAAGGCTAAACAACATACCTGACACACTTGTAATAGGTGACTCTATAGTCAGTCACACTGACGTCCCGCTCACCAGGCTGAACAAGGAAAAGGTCACAGTAAGCTGCCTGTCAGGCGCTAGAATCTGCCACATAACACAAGCACTCAGGTTACTCCAGAGCAGGTACAAATATGACTCAGTCATTGTCCATGCTGGTGTGAATGACTTGAGACGTACCTCCCTGGACTACATGAAAAGAGACTTAGAGGAGCTCTCTGATTATCTTGCCCAGGCCAGTATGACCCTGACCTTGAACAGCATCTTACCCTCACCAAGAATGATGCCAATGTACAAAGACAAAATGATCAGTTTTTAACAATTGGCTTAAGTATTGTTGTCATTCTAAGGGGATCCAATGTCTGTCTGCTTGGGATGACATGCTCGACAAGCCACGCTGCTTCGCAAGGGATGGCTTGCACCTGTCACGCCTGGGCTTTCGGATATTGGCAAAGGCTCCTGCCACCCCCATAGTGCCTTTTTTAGGCAAGGCTCAAAAGACAAACCCACCTCCCTAAAAAACACAAGTAAAAAGAAACTAAGGGTAATGCTGCTCAACTCCAGAAGTCTAAACCTCAAGATGCACGCTCTCGAAGCCCTCCTCAGTATGGAGAACATTGATGTTTGTGCAGTGACAGAAACCTGGTTCAAGGCTCCAGAGAGCACCCCAGCACTATCAGGTTATACCTCATATCATGCTTTTCGGTCCCAGAACTTGGACCAAACCACAAAAGGATGGGGAGCATCCATATTCATCAAGGATACCCACACCTCCAGGTTAGTGGCAATGCACGAAGCATCGGAGACCATCCATGTGCAACTAACAGTGGGCAAAACTGCCCTCCAGTTTGTAGCATACTACAGACCACCCTCTCAATCTCAGGAACCCCACTCGGCCTTCCTAAAGACACTGGAGAATATGAAGGTCTCTCCAAACACCATCATATTGGGGGACTTCAACTACCCAAACATAGACTGGGAACATTACTCAAGCCCCAATACCCTAGCCCAAAGGTTCCTAGAATTCATAAACTCAAATGCTATGGAACAAGTAGTCACTTCTCCCACAAGAGGGGAAAACATATTAGACCTGATCATCACAAACATGGGGACACAATGCTCCATACCTGAAGTATACCCCTCGTTGGTAAGATCGGACCATAAATTAATCTCCCTGGAAATCCACATCCTGCCCCCACCCCCAGCACAGAAGACCACAGTGAAGAACTTCTCAAAAGCTGACTTCACACTTCTTAAGACTGAAGTGGAATCCTTCAAGGTCCCTGGGCCAGTGGAAACCACAGCCCACTCTGCTGAATCCTTTATAAATGCATTCTATGGACACCTACAGGAATGCATGGATCATGCAATCCTAAATAAAACCAAGACCCATTCCCCCAAAGGCAGGCGTCCTGTCTGGTGGACCCCAGCCATTAATAAGCTATACAACAGAAGGAGGAAGCTATTACATGATAGAGCAAAATCCATAAAAGGGAAGGCATCTCTGATCAGTACTAGCAAAAAACTACGATCACTCATAAAATCATCCAAGGCCAACTTTGAGAGAAAAATTGCACAAGACACTAAAGATAATCACAAGGCTTTCTTTAGTTATGTTAGAAACCTGAGTGGAAACTCCCAGATATGCTCAGAGTTAGTCCAAAATGACAAAAAATACACTGAACCCACAGACATTGCCAACATACTAGCAGACAGGTTCAGTGCAAATTTTTCTCCCCCCCCCAAAGGGACAAATATCTATCCCAGCAGAGTGTTGCCTCCCTGACATCTCAGATGCCCAGGTGAGAGCCACCCTCTCCAAAGCTAAAAACACAGCATCAATGGGACCAGACGGTGTCCCAGGTTGCGTGCTACATGAACTCCAAGAAGAGCTAAACCCACACATAAGGCAGCTGTTTAATCTCAGCCTTACTACAGGATATGTACCCAAAGAATGGTGTACAGCAACAGTGGTCCCACTCCACAAAGGAGGTGCTTCTATGGACCCTGGAAACTACCGCCCCATAAGCTTGATGAGCCTGGTCTGCAAAGCTATGGAGAGGATTATTATGGAACTCATTAACAAAGTCATTGAGGACCTACAGACACTGGATCCTACCCAATTCGGCTTTGTTAAGGGCAGATCCTGCCTCTTGAACCTGGTCAACTTCTTTGAAACAGTCACCAAGGCCATTGACAAGGTAAAGTAGTTCACACAGCATACCTTGACCTTGCAAAAGCCTTCGACACAATACCCCACTCGGGCATCATAGACAAGCTCTCCAGCTTAAATATAAACCCCTGTGTCATAAGATGGGTTGCAAACTGGCTCAAGGACATAACCCACAAGGTCAGAACTGCTGGAGCCATGTCAGACTCTAAACCAGTCATAAGTGGCATCCCACAGGGCTCGGTCCTGGGACCTCTCTTGTTCGGTATTTATTTTTCTGAGGTACAGGCTAACATGGGAGGATTGTGGCTGACCAACTTCGCAGATGACTGCAAACTGGGCGTCATAATTGATTCTCCAGTGGACACAAGCATCCTTCAAAAGGGTCTCATAGAAACGGAAAACTGGTGCCAGAGCCATGGCCTTAAACTAAATGCCAAAAAGTGTATAGTCATACACTTTGGGAAAAACAAAGTGCCCACAAATTACCACATAGGTGGTAATCCATTAAGTGCGGAAGAAGTAATTAGGGACCTAGGCACCCAAGTTGACAGTAACCTCTCGTTTGACACTCACATTGCCAAAGTGGTTAGAAAGACCTTCTATATTGCCCACCTTATCATGAAGGGATTCACATCTAGATCAGGAGAGGTCATTGTGCCCCTTTACTCTTCCCTCATCAGGCCCATAATTGAGTACAATGCCCCATTTGGGATGTACCTTACCCGACACCTGCAGCAATTGGAAAACCCCAAAAGTACCTCACCAAGAGGATCAAGGGACTCAAACATATGCCATATGCTGCCTGACTAGAGAAACTCCAGCTCTACTCAGTAGCATACCGCCTACTCAGAGGTGATCTATACCTGACGTACAAGGCCATGTCCAACCCGGAATTAATGGACATGCTCCACCTCAGAAAATCCAAATCCACCAGAGCTACGCGAGCGAGAGATTTGAACCTCAGCACAGAAATAAATAGGACATGCTGGAGGGACATATTCATAACCCAGAGGCTCCCTTCACCCTGGAATAAAATCCCAGTCCATGTTAGGCAGAGCCCCTCACTGACTCTCTTCAAGAGAAATCTTGACGAGTGGATGGGAGATCGTAGGTTTACCCCGGGGGTCACTTCTGTGTCACTGTTAGACAGAGGTACAGTAAACTAAACCTTAAAATGGGCACAGTATACTCATTCCAAGGGGTGGCGAAAGCCAAACACACTCTGGCTAGGCTTATAAATGCCCTAGGGCAGATAGCCTAGTATGAACCTATGAACCTATGAACCTAAAAGGTGAGTGCTTTCGCAGTGAAACCCACTGCTTCTTCAGACAACCAAACAGTACAGCACTATACATTTAAATACTCAGATACTTCATTCATTATGCAGGCACATTTAAATAGCTAATTAAAATACCTATCTTAAAGTAAAAACTACAGCAATACACTCATGGATGTCACTTTAATTTCTTGGCTTTAAGTGCAGGCACATTTAAATAGCTAATCAAACCACCTATCTTAAAATAAAAACTACAGCAATGCACTCATAAATATCACTTTAGTTTCTAGGCTTTAAGTACAGGTTTCAGGGGGACACTGTCATTGAGCCAATACCCCCTATGTGAGCCCAGCCACAAAATCCACTGTAGCTCTATATTCTCAATTTTATTAATAATATCCCCTAACCTTAAGCCAGTTCCCACAACATGCAAAACCTGAAAAACAAAAGTGTGATTGCTCCCTTCCTGAATCATATGCTTGGCTAAAGCACTGAAATCAAACCCCTTCCTGGTGCAATAGAGGTGGTCTCTCATTCTATCCCTCAACCTATGGTTGGTCTTGCCAATGTAGAATCTGAAGCAAATAACACAATGTGCCACATAGACTAGATGTTGGGTGTTACAATCAGCACTGGCTCTTAATTGCCACAACCTACCCATCCCAGGATGCTTAAAAGGCCATCTCTGTTGCACCAGGAAGGGTTTTGTTGAAAACAGAGGAAGGAAAAGGTGTTAATGCTCTAGCCAAACATATTCAAAAAGAAGGCAAAGATCATAACTTCAAATTTTTTGTGCTTGAGGTAGTTAAGGAAGACTTAAGAGGAGGTGATATAAAAAATAGAATGGAAGAATCTGAACAAAAGTGGATAATAAAACTGAATGCTGATAAACGTCCAGGTATAAATGATGCAGTATCACTTAAACCCTTCCTAAAGGCTTGACATCTGAAGCATTAAACAGATGTTGATGCCTTTGTATGAATTTATTTAAATATATCCATGCTTTATTATGCAGTATGTTGCCCTTGCCCCAGGTCTATATTTCTCCAAGTTGAATTCAAGTTGATAGGTTCATAGGTTCATAGGTTTATACTAGGCTATCTGCCCTAAGGCATTTATAAGCCTAGCCCAAATTTTTGTGGCTTACACCACCCCTTATATGAAAAAATACTGTGCCCATTAGTTTGTTGTGCCTCTGTCCAGCAGTGACACAGAGATGATTCCCGGGGTAAACCTACGATCTCCCATCCACAGGTCAAGATTTCTCTTGAACAGAGCCAGCGAGGTGCTCTGCCTCATATGGACCGGGATTTTATTCCACAGCATAGGGAGTCTCTGAGTGATAAATCTATCCCTCCAGCACGTCCTATTTATATCTGTGCTAAGGTTTAAGTCACTTGCTCTAGTGGTTTTGGTGGATTTGGATTTTTTGAAGTGGAGCATGTCCATTAATTCCGGGTTGGACATGGCCTTGTATGTCAGGCACATGTCACCTCTGAGCAGACGGTATGCGACTGAATAGAGCTGGAGTTTCTTCAATCTGGCAGCATATGACAGATTTTGGAGTCCCTTTATCCTTTTGGTGAGGAACTTTTGGGGTCTCTCCAATTGCTGCAGATGTCGGTGAGATACATCCCGAATGGGGCATTGTACTCGATCATTGGTCTGATAAGTGAAGAGTACAGGGGAACAATGACCTCACTAGATCTGGATGTGAATCCCTTCATGATCAGGTGGGCAATGTAGAAGGTCTTTCTAACCACTTTAGCAACGTGAGTGTCAAAAGAAAGGCCACTGTCAACCTGGGTCCCCAGGTCCCTGATAACCTCTTCTGTGCTTAGTGGATTGCCACCTATATGGTAGCTTGGGGTTACCTTGTTTTTCCCGAAGGGTATGACTATACATTTTTGGCGTTTAACTTCAGGCCATGGCTCTGGCACCAGCTATCTGTTTCCGTGAGTCCCTTCTGAAGGATATCCGTGTCCGATGCACTTTCCACTATGGCCCAGTTTGCAGTCGTCTGCAAACTTTGTCAGCCAAAGTCCTCCCATGTTGGCCTGTACTTCTGAGAAGTAGATGCTGAACAATAGGGGCCAAGGACCGAGCCCTGTGGGACACCACTTGTGACCGGCTTGGAATCTGACATAGTTCCAGCAACTCTAACCCTGTGGGTTCTGTCCTTAAGCCAGTTTGCAACCCATCTTGTGACATATGGGTTTACATTTAAGCTGGTAAGTTTTTCTATAATACCCGAGTGGGGTATTGTGTCGAAAGCCTTTGCAAGGTCAAGGTAGGCTGTATGGACTGCCTTTCCCTCATCAATGGCCTTGGTGACTGTTTCAAGTTCAAAAGGCATGATCTTCCCTTGACGAAGCCAAACTGGGTCAGGTCCAATGTCTGCAAGTCCCCTATATCTTTGTTTATGAGCTAAATAATTTAATTTTTGTATGTCAAGGTGGTCAAGACTTTGCTAGGATGTTTATTATAACAATATGAATGTACATGCACTTTATAGGCATGCCTTATTAATTTTTTCATAAACATGTATCTATTGTTATATATTTTCTATATATATATTTTTTTATATGTTTTTTCATATTCGTATGTATGATATTATATATTTTGTTTTTTATATGTACAAGATTAAGATAGAACCTAATACAATGTAATGCCAATGGCTAAATAAGAAGTGTTGTTTTTAAAACTTTTACTGAAAGGAATTTTTCTGTTAATTATTTATATACCTTTAATTAGGTAATTGTGACTAATTAATTGCAATGTGCTAATAGTTAAAGCTTTAAAATGCTTGGTTAGATAGTCTGACATTGTAATACAGTTTGAAGAAGCGATCTGGGTAGATCGCGAAAGCGCTTACTTCTTTTTGTTTAATAAAAGGTAAATCTGTCGTGGAACTCTGTAACCTCTTTATTTTACATTTTGGTACTTTGTGTCGTTAACAGAGTGAACTCAGTACTCGGTCCATTTTTTTGAATTATTTACATATCAGTTGTTAACGAGGAAAGTGGGCTGGTTCATGGACCCCTGCCAGCCATGGCCTAGGCCACAAAGGTAAAGGAATGCAAATGGTCGAGACCATAAGATCGAAGTTTTGAAACTTTGAAATTGTAATAAAAAAAAGAATAAAAAACAAAAAATCCCCCGAACCCAACACCCCCTGCTAAATAAATATACCAACTCCGAGACTGCACTACTGTGAGGAAAACAGTAAATTTCCCATTCTGTACTGTATGGTGATCTCCATTCAAAACGTTTGATGTTTCAAAACTTCGATCTTATGGTCTCAACCATTCGACCATTTGCAGTTTCAAGTTCTGAAACTTTGAGCTTGTGAAGGGAATCCATATATTTTATGGATTTATATATATATATATATATATATATATATATATATATATATATATATATATATGTACACACACACATACATGTGTGTGTGTGTGTGTGTGTGTGTGTGTGTGTGTGTCTGTGTGTGTCGACAGGGAGCCAAGCTTATTTTCAGAACATGAATGATGACTAAGAGGCAGAATGGAGTTAGTTACCTGGACATCACATCTAAAGAAAGACATTAATATTGATCAGTGTTATAGTTCCTCTTTATCTGGCAGACAGAAGTAATTTTGTTGTTAGGAATCCAGCTCGGAATTCTACTTGACCTCACATTCTGCATATCCTTTAGAAAGACTTCAGTAACCATCACAAGGCTGCTGCAGTCCCTGCTCTTCCTAATGTTTCCTTTCAGCAGAGACATCAGGTAAAACAGATGATGGGGTTAGCCCCATATGTGGTGCAAAACTGTGTCAGATTTGTGATTAGAACTTTCGGAAAGTCAGTGCCAGGGCTCCCTGACACAGCTGTGATATCAGAAACTAAAGTTTCTTAGTGTCAAAAATTAAAGCATGATTCAGACAAAACCCAACACAAATGCCAAAACTCCCTTTAACATCATTGGAGCATTTTTTGCAGTGGATATGTCTGTTTGCACCCATGACACCCCTGCTTCTTTCTCTTGAGATCTCTGTAGCTTAAGATCTGGGAAACAGTCAGCAGTACAGCAACCTCAGACTTATATAATCCCCCCCACACACACATTCATACTTGTTATTCTACTGTTTCAGGTAATTTTAACTGGCACCCATACCAACATAAACATGTGTTATGGAGTTGGATGTGTGACAAAGGATGGTTGCAAACAAGCTCATATCTTTTCAAGCTGTGGGAAGGCTTAGCACTTCTAGAACTTTCCAGGTACAGACTGGCATACCAACTGAGGATAGTCTGGTACCAGTTAAACCCAGATTACTGAGCAAACTGGAAACCAGAATCAGAAACTGGATCAGAGTCAGAATCAGAAATACTTTATCTATTCTGCATGAAATTGTTTATGCTACAACTGCACAGATAAACATAGACACAATGTAGACCAAACACATATGTTACATAATTACGTATGGCAGATACTATACTCACTTATGTTATCCCACATATATAACAGCAACGCCTGACATAGGTACACTGTTGACCATAGCCAATGTATCAGATGAGTGTAATACCACATATAGTAGTGACATGAAAGGGGGGGGCTTTTGTGTTAATTACCACTCACACCACGATATGGGGTATTGCACATTATGATGCTTTAACTAAGGTATAGCATACTGCACAAAGGATAATTGCATTGATGATTAATACTGCACTGAAGTAAGAGATAAAAGAGAGATAAAAAGGATGGGAGAAAAAGAAAACATGAGTAAGAGTTTAAAATTGCAGTATGTGGTCCCTTTCAGTAGTGGGGGTGGTGCTAAGATGGTAGGAGGCATTATGCAATCTGATGGCTGTGGGCAGGAAGGATTTCCTCTGATGTTCAGAGGATCACTTTATGCTCTTCATTCTCCTGCTAAAGAAGCTTCTCTGTCCAGCCACCACTCTGTTGAGTGGATGGTTGATATTTTCCATGATGGACTTTAGCCATGCTAACATTCTTCTCTCAGCCATGGTTTCAAGGGTGTCCAGTTCTTCTCTAACTACTGAGCCAGCCTTCCTTACAAATTGATTGAGTCTGTTTGCCTCAGCCTTCTTTATGCTACCACCCCAGCATGTCCCTGTGAAGAAGATAGTGCTGGCCACTACAGTCTCATAGAACAACAGCTGCATAGTGTTGCCGACTTCAAAAGATTTTATGCTACTACCCCAGCATGTCTCTGCAAAGAAGATAGCACTGGCCACTACAGTCTCATAGAACAACTGCAGCATAGTGTTGCCGACTCCAAAGGATCTGAGTCTTCGTAGTAAGTGCAGTCTACTCTGACCCTTTTTATACTCCATCTGCGAGTTTTTGGACCAGTCCAACTTAATGTCCAGGTGAACCCCCAAATACTTGCAGTCCTGATTAATCTCCACTTCAAATCCCCCTAATTGACAGAGGGGTTATTAGGGGACAATTTTGTGATCACCCTAGATCTACTATTAGCACCTTCATTTTACTGATGTTCAGCTGCAACTGATTAATCTCACACTAGCTCACAAAGCTGTCCACCAGCCTCCTGTATTCCCCCTTGTCTCCATGCCTGATACTTCCTTCCTGTATTCCTCCTTGTCTCCATGCCTGATACTTCCTTCCTGTATTCCTCCTTGTCTCCATGCCTGATACTTCCTTCCTGTATTCCTCCTTGTCTCCATGCCTGATACTTCCTTCCTGTATTCCTCCTTGTCTCCATGCCTGATACTTCCTTCCTGTATTCCTCCTTGTCTCCATACCTGATACTTTCTTCCTGTATTCCTCCTTGTCTCCATGCCTGATACTTCCTTCCTGTATTCCTCCTTGTCTTCATACCTGATGCTTCCTTCCTGTATTCCTCATTGTCTCCATGCCTGATACTTCCTTCCTGTATTCCTCCTTGTCTCCATGCCTGATACTTCCTTCCTGTATTCCACCTTGTCTCCATGCCTGATGCTTCCTACTATGACCGAGTCATCCGAGAATGTTTGCAGGTGACAGCACTCAGTCTTATAGCTGAAGTCTGTGGTATACAGGGTATAAAGAAAAGGTAATAAAACTGTCCTCTGCGGTGCTCCAGTGCTACATAGCACTGTGTCAGACACACAGCCCTGCAGCTGCACACATTGGGGCCTGTTGGTCAGATAATCCAGGATCCATAAAACTAAGGGAGGATCCACATTTATTGTGACAGCTTACTCCCCAGCCTGTCTGGCTGGATGGTGTCAAAGGCACTTGAGAAGTCAAAGAACATGATTCTGAGGGATCCTTCTGGTTTGTCCAGGTGACTGTATGTTCTATGTATAAGGTGGATAATGGCATCTTCGACCCCTGTCTTCTCCTGGTATGCAAACTGAAGGGGGTCTAGTTCTGACCTGATCTTGGGGCAAAGTACTTCCAGGACCAGCCTTTCAAGGACGTTCTTGCAGTGTGATTTAAGTACCACAGGCCTGTAATCTGAAGTATCCCCCGGGTATGCCCTCTTTGGCACTGGAATCAGACAGGATGTTTCTACAACATGTGTACCCTATGGGTACTGAGGCTCAAGTTGGAAATCCTGAGTAGGATCCCCTCCAAGCTGCAATGTGCAAGTCTTCAGCACTTGTGGGCTAATGCCATCAGTACCCACTGCTTTTGTAGAGCAAAGTCTTCTTAGTTCTATGATCACCTGGTCCTCTGATAGGATGATAGTCGAACTGCTAGCCTGTGCTTTGCAGGCCAAGGTGGGAGTGAGAGCATTTTTTGTTTGTACCATGTGGTCCAGATGTGATTGTGTACCTCCCTTCCCCTGCTTTGAACAGTAGACTGGGGGGGGGACAGACAAGGTATTCATGTTGCTGTCCAGGAGGGCATCTTCCCTTTGAAAGTGGGGATCACATCACATGTTTGCCTGGTGTGTGTTATCAAACCTATTAAAGAACATCTTCATCTCTTTGGCTCTCTCTTTACTGTGGTCCGTCACATGGCTGCCAGACTTATAGCCAGTAATGGTCTTCATCCCTCTCCATACTTCTTTGCTGTTGTATTTTTTGGTCTAACTTCCTCCTGTACCTGTCATTCCCTCCTTAATCTTGTCAGCCAAAGTGTTTCTTTTCATTCTTCACTGTGTCCCTGTCTTTAGACCTGAATCCTCTCTTTTTCTCATTCAGGGGGGATTTGATATCCTTGGTGTTCCATGACTTGTTGCTTGGAAAGCAGTGTATAGATTTTAAGGGTACAGTGGTTTCCACACAAAAGTTGATGTATTCAGTAACACAGTCAGTGAGGCTACCGATGTCTTCCTCATGAGGCTCACAGATGGCATCCCAGTCCATGGTATCAAAGCAGTTTTGAATGGTTGTGCTGGCTTCCCACATACACTTCCTGAACTTCCTGATGGTGGCTGCATGCCTCTTAACCAGTGGCACATAGAGGGGAAGAAGGTGTACCAAGTCATGGTCTGATCTCCGGAGCGGTGGGATGGCTGTGCAAGTGTATGCTTCTTTAACTTTTGCATACATTAGGTCCAATGTTCTGTTCTCCCTGGTGGGGCAGTTGACAAACTCAGAAAAAGTACTAAGAGTTCTGTTTAGGGAGACATGGCTGAAGTCTCTGGACATGAGGTAAGGAACCTAACTGTCATATTTCAGTCAACGCTGAATGCTTTGCCAGTTTGCCATATCAAGCCTGTCTGAATTTTCTGTTGTCTTCAATGAAAACTTGGGCCTATATTGAAATAATTTAACCATCCTCAGGTAGCTGTTGACTTTGCATGGATCACTATAGCTTCCCAGAGAGTGACTAAGGCACCTTATTGTAAAATTTCTGGAAGTGCTGTGGTATAAACTTTGGCTCCAGGTGATTTGGTCACATTGACTAATTTTGATGTGACACCCAGACCCCCTATGTAAAAATGGGAGAAGGGGGTTAACAATGACAATGATGGAAAATTATGGCACTTCAAAATATGCCATGTTACACCACTGTGGCTAGTTATACTGTGGTACGTGTATACAGAAGTGCTGTTATACACCAGTGTGGCTAGTTATACTGTGGTACGTGTATACAGAAGTGCTGTTATACACCAGTGTGGCTAGTTATACTGTGGTACGTGTATACAGAAGTGCTGTTATACACCAGTGTGGCTAGTTATACTGTGGTACGTGTATACAGAAGTCATGTTATACACCAGTGTGGCTAGTTATACTGTGGTACGTGTATACAGAAGTGCTGTTATACACCAGTGTGGATAGTTATACTGTGGTACGTGTATACAGAAGTGCTGTTATACACCAGTGTGGCTAGTTATACTGTGGTACGTGTATACAGAAGTGCTGTTATACACCAGTGTGGCTAGTTATACTGTGGTACGTGTATACAGAAGTGCTGTTATACACCAGTGTGGCTAGTTGTTAATACATAATGTTGTAGGTGTATACAAATGTGCTATTATACACCAGTGTGGCTAGTTGTTAATACATAGTGTTGTAGGTGTATCCAAACAAGCTGTTACACCAGTGTGGCTAGTTGTTAATACATAATGTTGTAGGTGTATACAAATGTGCTATTATACACCAGTGTGGCTAGTTGTTAATACATAGTGTTGTAGGTGTATCCTAACAAGCCGTTACACCAGTGTGGCTAGTTGTTAATACATAGTGTGGTAAGTCTATCCAAACAAGCCGTTACACCAGTGTGGCTAGTTGTTAATACATAGTGTGGTAGGTCTATCCAAACAAGCCGTTACACCAGTGTGGCTAGTTGTTAATACATAATGTTGTAGGTGTATACAAATGTGCTATTATACACCAGTGTGGCTAGTTGTTAATACATAGTGTTGTAGGTGTATCCAAACAAGCTGTTACACCAGTGTGGCTAGTTGTTAATGCATAGTGTGGTAGGTCTATCCAAACAAGCCGTTACACCAGTGTGGCTAGTTGTTAATACATAGTGTGGTATGTGTATCCAAACAAGCTGTTACACCAGTGTGGCTAGTTGTTAATAAATAATGTTGTAGGTGTATACAAATGTGCTATTATACACTAGTGTGGCTAGTTGTTAATACATAGTGTGGTAGGTGTATCCAAACAAGCCGTTAAAACCAGTGTGGCTAGTTGTTAATACATACTGCAGTAAGTGTATACTAACATGCTGTTATACAACAGTGTGGCTAGTTGTTAATACATAATGTTGTAGGTGTATACAAATGTGCTATTATACACTAGAGTGGCTAGTTGTTAAAACATACTGCAGTAGATGCATACAAACGTACTATTATATACCAGTGTGGCTAGTTGTTAATACATACCATGGTAATTGTATACAAACATGCTATTATACACCACTGTGGCTAGTTTTTAATACATACTGTTGTAGGTGTATACAAATGTGCTATTATAGACCAGTGTGGCTAGTTCTTAATACATACTGTAGTAGGTGTATAAAAACATGGTATTATACACCAATGAGGCCAGTTGTTAATGCATACTGCAGTTGGTGTATACAAACGTGCTATTATAGACCAGTGTGGCTAGTTGTTAATACATACTGCAGTAGGTGTATACAAACATGCTGTTATACACCAGTGTGGCTAGTTCTTAAGACATACTGTGGTAGTTGTATACAGACATGCTTTTATACATCAGTGTGGCTAGTTGTTAATACATACTGCAGTTGGTGTATACAAACGTGCTATTAAAGACCAGAGTGGCTAGTTGTTAATACATGCTGTCATAGATTTACACAAACATGCTATTATAGACCAGTGTGACTAGTTGTTAATACATACTGTGGTGGGTATATACAAATATGCTATTATACACCAATGAGGCCAGTTGTTAATACATACTGCAGTTGGTGTATACAAACATGCTTTTATAGACCAGTGTGGTTAGTTATTAATAGATTGTGTGGTAGGTGTATCCAAACATGCCATTACACCAGTGTGACCAGTTGCTAATACATGCTGTGGTAAGTGCTATCCAAACGTGCTATTATAGACTAGTGTGGCTAGTTGTTAATACATACTGCAGTAGGTGTACACAAACATGCTCTTATACCCCAGTGTAGCTAGTTGTTAATACATACTGCGGTAGGTGTATACAGAAGTGCTGTTTTACACCAGTGTGGCTAGTTGTTAATACATACTGTGGTAGGTGTATACAAACATGCTGTTATATACCAGTGTGGCTAATTGTTAATACATACTGCAGTAAGTATATAAAACATGCTGTTATACATCAGTGTGGCTAGTTGTTAATACATACTGTGGTAGGTGTATACATATGTGCTATTGTACACCAGTGTGGCTAGTTGGCAATACATACTGCAGTCGGTGTATATAAACATGCTATTATACACCAGTGTGGCAAGTTGTTAAGACATATTGTGGTAGTTGTATACAGACATGCTGTTATACACCAGTGTGGCTAGTTGTTAATACATACTGCATTTGGTGTATACAAACGTGCTATTATAGACCAGTGTGGCTAGTTGTTAGTACATGCTGTCGTAGGTGTATACAAATGTGCTGTTATAGACCAGTGTGGCTAGTTGTTATTACATAATGTGGTAATTGTATACAAACATGCTATTATACACTAATGAGGCTAGTTGTTAATACATACTGTGGTAGGGGTATACAAACATGGAGTTATACACCAATGTAGCTAGTTGTTAAGGCATACTGTAGTAGGTGCATAGAAATGTGCTATTGTAGACCTGTGTGACTAGTTGTTAATACATGTCATGGTAATTGTATACAAACATGCCATACACCAATGAGGCTAGTTGTTAATACATACTGTGGTAGGTGTATACAAACATGCTGTTATACACCAGTGTGGCTAGTTGTTAATACATACTGTGGTAGGTGTATACAGAAGTGCTGTTATACACCAGTGTGGCTAGTTGTTAATACATACTGTGGTAGGTATATACAAACTTGCTATTATACACCAGTGTGACTAGTTGCTAATACATACTGTGGTAGGTGTACACAAACATGCTATTATACACCAGTGTGGCTAGTTGTTAATACATACTGTGGTAGGTATATACAAACTTGCTATTATACACCAGTGTGGCTAGTTGCTAATACATACTGTGGTAGGTGTGTACAAACATGTTGTTATATACCAGTGTGGCTAGTTGTTAATACATACTGTGCTAGTTGTATACAGACATGCTGTTATACACCAGTGTGGCTAGTTGTTAAAACATACTGCAGTAAGTGTATACAAACATGCTGTTATACATCAGTGTGGCTAGTTGTTAATACATAATGTTGTAGGTGTATACAAACGTGCTATTATACACTAGTGTGGCTAGTTGTTAAAACATACTACAGTAAGTGTATACAAACATGCCGTTACACCAGTGTGGCTAGTTGTTAAAACATACTGCAGTAAGTGTATATAAACATGATGTTATAGACCAGTGTGGCTAGTTGTTAATACATACTGTGGTAGGTGTATACAGACATGCTATTATACACCAATGAGGCCATTTGTTAATACATACTGCAGTTGGTGTATACAAACGTGCTATTATAGACCAGTGTGGTAAGTTGTTAATAGATTGTGTGGTAGGTGTATCCAAACATGCTGTTACACCAGTGTGACTAGTTGTTAATACATACTATGGTAGGTACATACAAACATGCTATTATACACCAGTGTGCCTAATTGTTAAAACATAGTGTGATAGGTGTATCCAAACATGCTATTATACACCAGTGTGGCTAGTTGTTAATATATACTATGGTAGGTGTATACAAACTTACTATTATACACTAGTGTGACTAGTTGTTAATACATACTGTAGTAGGTGTATACAAACATGCTATTTATTATACACCAGTGTGGCTAGTTGTTAATACATACTGTGGTAATTGTATACAGACATGCTGTTATACACCAGTTTGACTAGTTGTTAATACATGCTGTGGTAGGTGTATACAAACGTACTATTATAGACCAGTGTGTCTAGTTGTTAATACATACTGCAGTAGGTGTACACAAACATGCTGTTATACACCAGTGTGGCTAGCTGTTAATGCATACTATGGTAGGTGTATACAAATGTGCTGTTATACACCAGTGTGACTAGTTGTTACTATATACTATGGTAGGTTTATACTAACGTGCTAATAAAACCAGTGTGACTAGTTGTTAATACATACTGTGGTAGTTGTATACAGACGTCCTGTTATACACCAGTGTGGCTAGTTGTTAATACATAGTGTTATAAAACATGTTGTTATACACCAGTGTGGCTAGTTGTTAATACATACTGCAGTAGGTGTTTACAAACATGCTATCATACACCAGTGTGACTAGTTTTTAACACATACGGTCGTAGGTGTAAACAAATGTGCAATTATAGAGCAGTGTGACTAGTTGTTAATACATACTGTGGTAGGTTTATACAAATGTGCTATTATAGACCAGTGTGGCTAGTTGTTAATACATACTGCAGTAGGTGTATACAAACATGCTGTTATTCACCAGTGTGGCTAGTTGCTAATACATACTGTGGTAGGTGTATACAAACATGCTGTTATACACCAGTGTGGCTAGTTGTTAATACATACTGTGGTAGGTGTATACAGAAGAGCTGTTATACACCAGTGTGGCTAGTTGCTAATACATACTGTGGTAGGTGTATACAAACATGCTGTTATACACCAGTGTGGCTAGTTGTTAATACATACTGTGGTAGGTGTATACAGAAGAGCTGTTATACACCAGTGTGGCTAGTTGCTAATACATACTGTGGTAGGTGTACACAAATATGCTATTATACACCAGTGTGGCTAGTTTTTAACACATACTGTCATAGGTGTATACAAATGTGCTATTATAGACCAGTGTGGCTAGTTGTTAATATATACTATGGTAGGTGTATACAAACATGCTATTATACACCAGTGTGGCTATTTGTTAATACATACTACAGTAAGTGTATACTAACATGCTGTTATACACCAATGTGGTCAGTTGTTAATACATACTGCAGTTGGTGTATACAAATGTGCTATTATAGACCAGTGTGGCTAGTTTTTAACACATACTGTCATAGGTGTGTACAAATGTGCTATTATAGACCAGTGTGGCTAGTTGTTAATATATACTATGGTAGGTGTACACAAACATGCTATTATACACCAGTGTGGCTAGTTTTTAACACATACTGTCATAGGTGTATACAAATGTGCTATTATAGACCAGTGTGGCTAGTTGTTAATATATACTATGGTAGGTGTATACAAACATGCTATTATACACCAGTGTGGCTATTTGTTAATACATACTACAGTAAGTGTATACTAACATGCTGTTATACACCAATGTGGTCAGTTGTTAATACATACTGCAGTTGGTGTATACAAATGTGCTATTATAGACCAGTGTGGCTAGTTGTTAATACATACTGCAGTAGGTGTACCCAAACATGCTGTTATACACTAGTGTGGCTAGTTCTTAATGCATACTGTGGTAGGTGTATACAAACATGCTGTTATACACCAGTGTGGCTAGTTGTTAATACATACTGTGGTAGGTGTATACAGAAGAGCTGTTATACACCAGTGTGGCTAATTGTTAATACATACTGTGGTAGGTGTATACAAACATGTTGTTATACACCAGTGTGGCTAGTTGTTAATACATACTGTGGTAGGTATATACAAACTTGTTATTATACACCAGTGTGGCTAGTTGCTATTTTTTTATTTATTTTATTTATTTATTTATTTATTTATTTATATTTGTTGACTGGGAGTGTCCGACTGACATAGGTCCATTTTCAGCGCAGGCCCGGGGAAAAAAGCTCCACAGTTAAAATAAACAGACAGTAGTTACATTGGATTACATAGCGATTAACAATTTACATAGAAATTACTTACAACATATTTACAGATGAAGAACATAGTACATCAGTAGACAGCTAGAATCTTTATCTGTGAAGTACATAACAGACATTAACAAATGTTAAAAAAAGAAGTTCCTGCTGTATAAGTACTAGGCTTATGAGCATCTGAGCTTGCTATAATCAAGGTAGTTAGTGGAGTGGAAAGAAAGGTAGTGGTTGGATGGGGTGGGTGATATTAGAGTGGGAGTTGCAAGGGCATAGCCAGCATGTTTTTAGGTGCTCTTTTGGTAAAGTTTTGAAGTGGGTGCATGATGGTACGGAGGTAATTGTGGGTGCGAGGGAGTTCCATAATTTGGCTATGGTGCAAGAGAATAGTGCTTCACCAGCAGAGTTATTGGCTTTAGTGATCTGCAAGTGATTTTTGTTGCTGGATCTTAGTGGTTTGGTGGTGTGATTGGGTTGGAGTAGATTCTGGAGGGATGGGACATTTAGTGGATGGTTTACTAGTTTGTGGGCGAGTGAGAGTTGATACCATTGAAGGAGGTGAGGGAGTTCAAGCCAGCCCAGTTCAGCAAGTGAGAGACAGCGGTGACTCTGGTAGGATGCCCCTGTGGCGAATTTGGCAATTTTGTTGTAGCAGGTCTCTAGCTTGTTTAGATCGCATTGCCTTAGGTTGGTATATATTGGAGAGGCATAAAGTAGGGTGGAGATGAGGTGAGAATTTGCTATTGAAATCATTGCTGCTTTGGTGAGAAGATGCTTATTTCTGTATAACGCTCCTAGTTTTTTGTGGACTTTTTTTATGGTCATGGATGTGTGAATGTCAAATTTTAGTTTATTGTCTATTTCCACTCCTAACAATTTGGTGTGTTCAGTTGGGTATATAGTGGTGCTGTCTTTTGCTGTGATGTTAAAGTGAGAGTTGTTCTGAGTATGTTTGGTGGGTTGGAAGATGAGTAGTTTAGTTTTGTTTGGGTTGAGTATTAATTGGGCATCGGATAACCAAGTTTCAACAGAGGAAAAGGCTTCCTGTGTGACTTTTTGCAGTTTGGGTAGGGACTGGGCTGAGCAGATGATGGTCGAGTCATCTGCGTATTATATGAGTGTGCCATGTGTGGTTGCAGAGGCTAGATTATTTGTGAAAACAGAGAAGAGTAGGGGTCCAAGGATGGATCCTTGGGGAACCCCTATGGAGACAAGTAGTTGGGGAGATATGTCATTCTGCCATACAACGGATTGTTGGCGGTCAGACAGGTAACTCTGAAACCAGTTGGTGACTGATTGTGAGAAGGATAGGTTACTGAGGACAGAGATAAGTTGCTTGTGTGGGACCATGTCAAATGCTTTAGATAGGTCTAGGAAAGTAGCAGATGAGAGATAGCCATTGTTTTTATGCTGAAGGATAGTGTTAGTAAAGGAGAGTAAGGCAGTGGTGGTGCTATGGTTTGGTAGGAAACCATGCTGAGTATTGGAAAGGAGGTTGTTAGTAAGGAGGTAGTTTGAGACCTGAAAGTGTATGTATCTCTCTAGTATTTTGGAGAGTGGAGAGAGAATAGCTATGGGGCAGTAATTGGTTAGTTCTGTGGAGGGTCCGCCTTTGTGGAGGGGAATTATATGTGATACTTTCCACAGTGTGGGAACATAACTTTCTGACAGAGATCGGTTAATCAAGATGGATACTGGGTAGGCCAGCGCATCAGCTGCGATTTGTAGGTATTCACTTGGGAGGTTGTCTGCTGCTAATTTGGTGGGTTTAAGTTTAGTTAAGAGTTTTTTTTATGTTGGAGGTAGGTACAGGAGAAAAAGAGAAGGCAGTGGGGAGATTAGTAGTTGAAGGTGTGGGTTGGAGGGGAGGGGGTGTGTTGTTTAGCTAGTGATAGTATGGTTTGTGTGAAGTGTGTGTTGAATGAGGTAGCAATATTTTCTGAGGAGTGAGGGATGTTAGGAGGAGGGGTACTGACTTTACCTGGGTGGAGGATGGAGTTTATGGAGGACCAGAATTGTTTGGGGCTGTGTTCAGAGGAGTCTAGGGCAGACTGGTAGTATTGGAATTTGTCCTGTTTCATTAGCTTTTTGACTCTATTGCGTAGTTCTAGGAATTTCTGTCTAGTTGAGGGGGTCTTGGTTTTGCGCCAGTGCTCCCAGGCTTTATCCCTGTTTTTCATTTCTGACTTAGTGGTTTTCTGTAGCCATGGGGAGGGTTGTGCTTTGATTCTGGAAAGTCTTATGGGGGCATGGTAATTAAGGATGCCCAGGAAGGTAGTATTAAAAAATTCAACTGCGTCATCAAGACTGAGGTACTTTAGAGGATGCCAGTTACATTCTTTGAGGGATGAGATGAATGTGAGTGGGTTAAAGTTTATTTTTTTTACGTATCTGATGGTAGACGACAGGTTTAGCTTGGTATAGGTATTTTTTCAGTAGGAATGTTGGGGAGTGATCACTGAGGCTATCTGATAAGCAGCCTGTTATATATGACTGGGGGCTCTTACTGACTAGTATCCAATCCAGGGTAGTGTGCTTGCTGGAGGTTTTATTTATCCTGGTTGGTGACTGGACTAGTTGGGTGAAGCCATGAAGGTTTACATGATGGGTTGGATGGTTGCCAGAACAGGATTGCCAGTCAATATTGAAATCACCTAAAATGATAGTTTCTTGAGGGAGATGTATACAAACATGTTGTTATACATCAGTGTGGCTAGTTGTTAATACATACTGTGGTAGTTGTATACAGACGTGCTGTTATACACCAGTGTGGATAGTTGTTATTACATACTCTGGTGGGTGTATGCAAATGTGCTGTTATACACCAGTGTGGCTAGTTGTTAAAACATACTGCAGTAAGTATATAGAAATATGATGTTATATACCACTGTGGCTAGTTTTTAATGCATAATGTTGAAGGTGTATACAAACATGCTATTATACACTACTGTGGCTAGTTGTTAAAACATACTACAGTAAGTTTATACAAACATGCCGTTACACCAGTGTGGTTAGCTGTTGAAACATACTGCAGTAAGTGTATGCAAACATGTTGTTATACACCAGTGTGGCTAGCTGCTAATACATACTGTGGTAGGTGTATACAAACTTGCTGTTATACACCAGTGTAGATAGTTATTAATACATACTGTGGTAGGTGTGTACAAACATGTTGTTATACACCAGTGTAGATAGTTATTAATACATACTGTGGTAGGTGTGTACAAACATGTTGTTATACACCAGTGTAGATAGTTATTAATACATACTGTGGTAGGTGTGTACAAACATGTTGTTATTAATACATACTGTGGTAGGTGTGTACAAACATGTTGTTATACACCAGTGTGGCTAGCTGCTAATACATACTGTGGTAGGTGTATACAAACATGCTGTTATACACCAGTGTGGCTAGTTGCTAATACATACTGTGGTAGGTGTATACAAACTTGCTGTTATACACCAGTGTAGATAGTTATTAATACGTACTGTGGTAAGCGTACAGAAATGTGGTATTATACACCAGTGTGGCTAGTTTTAGTACATATTGCAGTAGGTGTATACAAACATGCTATTAAACACCAATGAGGCTAGTTGTTAATCCATGCTGCAGTTGGTGTATACATAGGCTCATAAGTTCATAGGTGGGTACTACGCCATCTGCCCAAAGGCATTTATAAGCCTAGCCAGAATGTGTTGGCTTTCACCATCCCCACCACCCCCTTTGATTAGTTCCCTGTTCCTCTTTCCAGCAGAGCCACTGAAGTGACCCCCGAGGTAAACTTTCTGTTTCCCATCCACTCATCAAGGTAACTTTTGAAGAGTGTTAGCGAGGAGCTTTGCCTTATGTAGATTGGAATCTTGTTCCAAAGCATAGGAAGTCTCTGGGACAGGAATCTATCCCTCCAGCATGTCCTATTTATTGTTGTGGTGAGGTTTAGATCCCTAGAGCATGTGGCTCAAGGGGATAAGGTTTTCTTTAGGTGGAGCATGTCCATCAGTTCTGGGTTGGACATGGCCTTGTATGTCAGGCAGAGATCACCCCTGAATCGGCGGATGCAACCGAGTACAACTGGAGTTTCTTCAGTCGAGCTGCCTAGGGCATCTGTTTGAGGCCATTGATTGTCTTGGTGAGGTACTTCTGTGGTCTTTCCAGCTGTTGCAGGTGTCTTGTAAGGTACATCCCAAATGAGGCGTTGTACTCTAAGATGGGTCTGATGAGTGATGAGTAGAGGGGCACAATGACCTGTTTTGATCTGGATGTGAGCCCTTTTGTTATTAGGTGGGCCATGTAGAAGGATTTTCTAACCACTTTGGCAATGTCATTATCAAAGGTGAGATTACTATCTACTTGGGTCCCCAGATCCTTTATTACATCTTCCGTATTTAGGGGACTACCACCTATGTGGTAGATTGTGGGTACTTTGTTTCTTCCAAAGGGGATGACTATGCACTTTTTGGCATTTAGCTTGAGGCCATGATTTGACACCAGGTATCCGTCTCAGTGAGACCCTTTTGGAAGATGCCTGTGTCAGCCAGAGAGGTAATTATAGCCCCTAGTTTGCAGTCATCTGTGAACATGGTCATCCATAGTCCTCCTGTGTTTGCCTGTACCACTGAGAAGTATATGCTGAACAGGAGGGGTCCTAGGACTGAGCCCTGGGGAACACCACTTGTAACCGGTTTAGAGATGGACCTAGCTCCCACATCTCTCGCCATGTGAGTTCTATCTGTGAGCCAGTTGGCAACCCATCTTGTGATGTAGGGGTTTATGTTCAGGCTGGTGAGCTTGTCTATAATACCAGAATGGGGAATGATGTTGAAGGCCTTAGCGAGGTCTAGGTAGGCTGTGTGTACCACCTTTCCCTCATCTATAGCCTTGGTAACTTTCTCAAAGAAGTCTACCAGGTTTAGGAGGCATAGCCCTTAACAAAGCCAAACTGGGTAGGTCCCAGTGTTTGCAGGTTCCCAATGTCTTTGTTAATGAGCTCCATGATGATGTGTTCCATAGCCTTGCAGACCAAGCTAGTCAGGCTTATAGGGTGATAGTTCCTGGGGTCTGTTGTGGCTCTACCTTTGTGGAGCGTAATAACCATTGCTGTGCACCACTCTATAGGTTTGTAGCCTGTGGAGAGGCTGAGTTTGAACAGTGTGTTTAGGTGAGGGGTTAGTTCGTCTTTGAGCTTATGTAGGACAGAGCCTGGGACACCGTCTGGTCCCATTGATGCTGTGTTTTTGGCTTTGAAGAGGGCTGTTTTAACCTGAGTGCCTTTGATTTCAGGGACTCTACATTCTTCTGGTATGGTTATGGGTCCTTTTGGGGGTGAGAGGGGGGTGTAGTTTGCACTGAACCTGTCTGCCAGGATATTGGCAATATTGGTTGTTCAGTGTATTTTGTGCCATTCTGCACTAACTCCGAGCAGATCTGAGCATTGCCACTTGGATTCTTGACATAGCTAAAGAATGTCTTGTGGTTATCTTTGGAGTCCTTGGAAATTTTTCTTTCAAAGCTCACCTTGGATGATTTAATGAGGGATCATAGTTTCTTGCTGATACTGATCAGGGATGTCTTCCCTTCTTGGGATTTTACTCTTTTCTGTACTAGTTTCCTCCTTTTATTGTATAGCTTATTTATGGCTGGAGTCCACCAGACTGGTTTCCATTACTTGGAGGAGTGAGTCTTGGATGTTCATCGTGTTATACTGCTGCAGTCATCACACTTGGGTTATCCTGTCATGAGGCGGTCCCGCAGTCGGCCAAATCCCAAAGCCTTGGTCCGGCGTCAGCTGTCGTCACTTCTTCCCTGTTGTCAGTGTGACGGGTATAAAAGAGGCAGCCAACACCATTTTCTTCAGTCTTTCTTGCCGCACGGTGCCCGAAGCAGAAGCAGTTCGCAAGTGCCGGTCGGCCAGCTCCTGAGATTTTCGAATCGAATTTCAGCCCGAAGTCTTCTCTAAAGCTAAGTATCCCATTGGGGAAACTTTTCTTGCCTCAGACCGATGTCAGACAAAGTTAATAATTGCATTTCTTGTGGGAGGCAAATACCTCATAAGGGTTTTCATTCTCAGTGTATTCCTTGCCTAGGCCCAGACCACGACGTCTCTGGTTGTCGGTTTTGTGCTAGGTTCAACAAACGTACAATTAAGCGTCGGGCAGATTTTGCCCAGCATTATTTTGGCAGAAAATTTAATTATAGCATGCCATCAGAGCAGCCGACATCAGCATTGTTTAAAAAACGCAAAGATGAGGACAAACAGCCAAGGCCAAGACCGGTTACCGAGGCCTCAGCCAGGCCTGACGCCGGTTCTCCGGTTTTCAGCGAGGCGCCTACGCAGCTCCTGACTACCGCTGAATCAGAAATTCTGACGGCCTCCCAGACCGATGCAGCTGGGCCTCAGGTACCAGTTCCACCTCACCCATCGGACGCCAGTCCTGACGGTGATCCGGAAATTTTGGATAGGCCTTCGGTTTCTGAAGGTGTCTTCAAACTGACTACTATCTCTGCTAAGTCTTATGCTAAAGCTCCCTTGAAAGTTAGGAAGCCGGGTCCACACAATCCCCCACAGGCCCCTATGGCTATAAAACAGATGCTTAAGATGGCTGAGGATTTAATTACCCTTATCAGGGGATCCCAACCCCCCCTGACAAAAGGCCTAGACTGGAGGAAGATTATCGCTCCTCTGACCAAGCATCCATTTCCACAGGCAACTCTGAGGACCAGGATTACTCCTTCCCTCCTTATGAAGATTCAGATGCTGAAGAGTCCATTCCCTCTGTCTCCCCCCCTGAAGACTACTCTTTTGGGGAAACTTTACACACCTTGAGGGAACACTTCCACTGGGAAGGCCAAGATTATTCTGACTCTAAGAAAAGACTCCGGGAGTTTCTTCTTCTTCCACAGCATAGACCCCTAGCAATTCCTCCAGTTTTAGACATTTTGGATGATGTTTACTCCAAATCTAGTCTAAACCCAGATTCTTTACCTCCAGCACCAGCTAAACCAGACAGATACTGTCGAGTTCCTGACACTCATAAGTTTCTGTATAAAAGTCCTACTGCAGACCCAGAAACCATTTCCCAGGGTCCCAAAGGGGTTAAGGCCTCTACTGCTAAGAATCCACTTCCTTCTGAAAGAGATTCCAAAGTCTTAGAAAGATGGGGAAAGAAAGTGTATACGTCTGCCACTTTGGCCATGAGGGCCTTAAACTGCCAATTTCACATGCTAAAATACCAACAGTACTTGATTACACAGTTAAAACAGAAAATGACCCCTCAGACAGATCAACCTGATTTCAAAGAGATACAGGATTTGCTGCATGCAGCAGAACAGGTGGGAAAGCATACCTTACAGTGTGGTTTTGATTCATTGGAAGCCTCATGTAGAGCAGCTGTCACAGGGTCTGTAATTCGTAGGCATGCTTGGCATAAAGAACAAGCCTTACCAGAACATATCAAAGCAAAGTTATTGGATGCTCCATTGCAGAAAGATGTTTTATTTGGTGTCAAAGCAGAGGAAGTTTTAAAGAAAATGGAAGAAAAGGCAAAATCTATGCAAACAGTTAAAGATTTTTTACAGGTACAACCTCCTCGTTTCAGCAGGAACAGGCCATCAAAAAACTGGTCCTTTCCTGCATCAGACAGACCCCAAAGAGGTAGGTACAGACGCCCTAGGGGCAGAGGCCAGCCACAAGGTTCTTTTGGGCCTAGACAATGGCAAACAACATCTCAAAGAGGGGGAAGACGAAAGATCTCAACCCTTCATGAAACAAACACAATGACTTCCCCCTTCGCCTGCCAAGCAAAATTGCCCTGGCAGCACCTTTGGGAGGAAAACTGGCTTTATTTCCACAAAATTGGTGCATTATAACAAAGGACAAATGGGTTCTGGATATTATTACCCGAGGATACAGATTTAATTTCCACACTTTACCACGGATGAGAGGCATGCCAAATCTGCCAACAAACCAATGGGCAGAGGCACAAATGCAAATTTCAGCTCTCATGGATATGAAAGCAATTCAAAAGGTACCTACAAAGGAGCAAGGTCAAGGTTTTTAACTCAAGACTATTTCTAGTACCAAGAAAGGACAAAGCCTGGAGACCCATTTTAGACCTCTCAAATCTAAACCCATACCTGGAGGTACCCAAATTCAAATGCTCACACTACAGCAGCTTCTTCCCATGCTGGGCAAGGAGTCTTGGCTGGTAATGTTGGACCTCAAAGGGCATACCTGCATGTCCCTATCAGACAAGATTGCATAATATACCTCAGATTCTTGGCAGGTACAACGCATTATCAATTCTCTGCATTGCCCTTTGGCTTATCTACTGTGCCCAGAGTATTTACGAAATGCCTGGCATCAGTAATTGCATATTGCAGACAACGAGGAATACAAATTTACCCATATCTGGATGACTGCCTGATCCAAGTGGACAGCAAGGACATTCTATTACAGCATCTGGCATTTGTAATACAGCTGCTCAGTTGCCTAGGGTACACAGTAAACAAAAAGAAGTCAAAGCTAATACCCTCGCAACAAATAATATTCCTGGGTGCCAGCTTAAATACAACAGCCCAGATGGCTTTTCTCATGCCAGACAAACAACAACAATTGACCCAATACTTCAAAAAGATGGCAACTTTTACCCAGCTCACTGCAAGGAAAATCCTGCAGGCATTGGGGTTCATGGCATCCTGCATTCAACTACTCCCATATGCAAAGCTGCATATGAGGAAATTACAATGGTACCTGAAAAGTGTATGGTCTCAACACAGGCACAGCCTCGAATCAAGTATACCTCTCATTCCATGCCTTCAAAAAGAGTTCCTATGGTGGGCTCAAGCATGTCAAATAAACAAGGGTCTTCCTTTCATCTTACCTCCAGCAAACCAAACTATGACAACAGATTCTTCAGACTACGCCTGGGGAGCACACATGGCAGGACAGTGCATACAGGGCAAATGGTCTGCAAAACAAATGCATCTTCACATCAACCAAAAGGAGATGCTAGCTGTGCAAAGTGCACTGACAGCTTTCAAGGACCTCTTGCATCCAGGACAACTACTAATAAGGACAGACAACACCACAGTGATGTGGTACATAAACAAACAAGGAGGAACACACTCCTACCCTTTATGCAGACAGGCAATGACCTTGTGGAACACAGCATTGACTTACCAAGTGCAACTACAAGCACAATTCCTACCAGGAAAGGAAAACATATTGCCAGACGAATTAAGCAGAAATATGGCAGATCCTCACAAGTGGAGACTACACCCACAAGTATTTTCAATGATAACTCAAAGGTGGGGATGTCCAGACATAGATCTATTTGCCTCCCCCATCAATTGCCAACTTCAGAAATTTTGCACAAGGTCTTATCACTCCTTAGCTTGGAAATTGGACGCCCTATCATTCAGTTGGACAGCATTGGCAGTCTATGCCTTCCCACCACTACCTCTACTGAGCAAGGTATTATTGAAAGTCAGATCAGAGAGACCACAAATGATCCTCATTGCTCCGGACTGGCCACGCCAGCACTGGTACCCATTACTAGGAAACTTGACTCACAGCCCTCCATGGATCTTGCCTCAATTCCCACTACTGCTGACTCAGAAAAACTCTCTGATACTTCACAGCCAGCTCAGAACTTTAAATTTAGCTGCATGAAGAATACCTTGAATTTTCAATCAACACTTCTCTCAAAGGACATCCAGAATGTCATTATGGAGGTCAGAAGGCCCAGCACCAGAAAAACTTACTCAGACAAATGGAAAAGATTTTGTGCATGGAACCAGGCTAAAGGCCAAAAATCCTTGGATACCTAACATTCCTCAAATACTGCAATACTTAACTGAGATGCTACACCAAGGCCTTTCATTCTCATCCATTAAGATCCATTCTTCAGCCACTTCAGCTCAATACAATACGGATCCTCCAATGTTCTCACACCCTTTACTACGGCAGTTTCTCAGAGGGGCTAAGAATATAAGACCCCCCAGAAAACCCCCAACACCAGCTTGAGACCTGAACTTCGTTCTAGAAAAATTAACACTGCCTCCTTTCGAACCAGCATTCTCAGCAGAACTACAATACTTGTCTTGGAAAACAGCTTTGTTGCTGGCTATTACCTCAGCACACAGGGTCTCAGAACTACAGGTACTTATGGCAGTGGAACCTTTCATTATTTTTCATCAGGACAGGGTCTCTTTACGAACTAACCCTACCTTTATGCCAAAAGTAGTATCCAGTGTGGCTTTAAATCAGACCATTCATTTACCCACCTTTTATCCAAACCCCCAGAATAAAGGAGAAAGACTCCTTCACTCTTTGGACATTCACAAACAGCTACATTACTATTTAGATAGGACAAAGACCTTCAGAAAAACTGACCAACTCTTTGTATCCTATGCTGCAGGTTCACAAGGAAAGGCCATTTCAAAACAGACCATCTCCAAATGGATAGCACACTGTATTCGCTTTTGCTACTCGCACCATGGGAAAGCAGTGCCTGTTAATATTAGGTCCCATTCTACCAGGGCTACAGCAACCTCAGCAGCCTTTCTCAGGGGGTTTCCAACCAAGGACATTCTGGAGGCAGCTACTTGGAGTTCAGTGCACACCTTTACCAAGCACTATCACCTTCCATTATACTCAAAAACCAGAGCTGGTTTTGCAACTGCAGTGCTGCAGGGCATCCTAGCTTCTGCTAACCCAGTTTAGTACCAGCCACCCATCCATTGCTTTGGGATTCAACCCAAGTGTGATGACTGCAGCAGTATAACATGATGAACATAGTACAGTTTTGTACCTACCATAAATGTAAATGTTCGAGTGTATATACTGCTGCAGTCCAGGTTACCCTCCCACCATCCCTTCTACATACCAGGGTGTTAGTTATAGCTCCATGTTCATCAATCAATTGGATGCATGTCTATATGGTGTATTTGCTAATAGTTAGTACTATTGTTTATCTTCTAAGGAATTTTTGCATAGCTTTTTGTTTTGCCTTCCTAGTTGGGGGCACCTGACATCTGGGGCAAGAAAAACTGAAGAAAATGGTGTCGGCTGCCTCTTTTATCCCCCTGTCACACTGATGTCAGGGAAGAAGCGACGACAACCGATGCCGGACCAAGGCTTTGGGATTCGGCCGACTGCGGGACCGCCTGACAACAGGATAACCCAAATGTGATGACTGCAGCAGTATATACACTCGAACATCTACATTTATGGTAGGTACAAAACTGTACTTTTTGCTTGGGATGGCACGATCCATGCATACCATTAGCTGCCTGTAGAATGCATTAGTAAAGGAATTTGCAGCTTGGACAGTGTTATCCTTCAGCATGGGGGCTTTGAAACTTTCCACCTCGGTCTTAAGTAACGTGAAGTTTGCTTTTGAAAAGTTTTTCATGGTGGCTTTTTTGTCCAGGGGTGGGAGCGGAATATGGATATCCAAAGTGATTTGTTTATGGTCAGATCTAACCAGTGAGGGGTTGACCTCTGGTGTGTAACACCGGTCACCCATGTTGGTGATAACCAGGTCCAATATGTTGTCACCTCTGGTGGAAGTGTTGACCAGTTGAACCAGGGCATCTGACTTTATAAATTCTAGGAAAAGTTGGGCAAGGGAGTTAGTACTTGAGTAGTTCTCCCAGTTAATGTTTGGGTAATTGAAATCACCTAATATTAGGGTGTTTGGTAGGACCATTATGTTTCCCAGTGTTTCCAGAAATGTGGAATGGGGGTCCTGGGACATGGTGGGTGATCTGTAGCAAGCTACAATTTGAATTGCAGATTTTCATCGTGTTTCACTGCTGCAGTCATTAGTCTTGGGTTATCCTGCTGGCAGGCTACCCTCAGTCGGCCAGAATTCCAAAGTCTAGGTCCGGCGTCGGTTGCTGTCGCCTCTTCCCTGATATCAGTGCGCCAGGGGTATAAAAGATGCAGCCAACGCCATTTTCTTCAGTCTTTCCTGCTGTGCGTTGCCCGAAGCAAAAACAGTTCGCAAGTGCCGGTCGGCCGACTCCTGAGATTTTCAAATCCGAATTTCAGAACCAAAGTCTTCATTAAAGCTAAGTACCCCATTGGGGAAACTTTTTTCTTGCTCCAGACCGATATCAGAAAAAGTTAACAATTGTATTTCTTGTGGGAAGCAAATACCTCATAAGGATTTTCACTCTTACTGTATTCCTTGCCTAGGACTTGATCACAATGTTGCTAGCTGTCGGTTTTGTGCTAGATTTAACCAACGCACTATCAAGTGGCGGCTCGATTTTGCATTTCATTACTTTGGCCGAAGATTTAATTATATAATGCCATCTGACCAGCCGACAACTGGAGTTTACAAAAAACGCAAGGACAAGGAAAAGAATAGGCATCCGAAGTCCAAAAACAACAACGAAGCCTCTGCTACGCCAGTCGCTGGTTCGCCAGTTCTCATTGAGGCACTTTTCAGCCCCTGGTGCCCGCTGCCTCAGAGCCACAGGCCACTTCCGACTCCCACATGGAGCTGACTGGGCCTCTGGAAACTCAAGGTATTGCACACTCAGAAATCATTCCCTCAGATGGGTCTGGAGCCGCTGAGCAGGCATCGGCTTCTGAGGATGTCTTCAGACCTACACAACTATATATTAAGCCATCTTCAGCTTCAAAGACAAAGACTAAAGCAGCTCTAAAGACAAAGAAACAAGTACAGCATTCTCCTTCTCAGACTTCCATGCCTAAAAAAACAGATGCTCAAAATGGCCGAAGACCTAATTAGTTTGATCAGGGGCTCCCATCCCCCTCCTGATAAGAGGCCTAGGCAAGAGACAGAGTATGATTCTTCTGATCAGGTTTCCATTTCCTCTGATTCCTCTTCTGAACAGGATTACTCCATGCTTCCCTATGAGGATTCTTATGCTGAAGAATCCATTCCTTCAGCCTCTCCTCCTGAGGACTATTCTTTTGGGGAAACCCTGCATAGCATGAGGGAGCATTTCCACTGGGAGAGCAAGATTATTCTGAATCTAAGAAAAGGCTCAGAGACTTTCTGCTACTTCCTCAGCACAGACCCCTTGCTATTCCACCTGTTCCTGACATTGTGGATGATGTATTTTCAGAGTCCAGCCTGTCCCCTGACTCTTTACCCCTGCACCTGCTAAGCCAGACAGATACTACAGGGTCCCGGATTCTCAAAAGTTCCTATATAAAAACCCTGCAGCTGACCCAGAAACTATATCTCAGGGTCCCAAAGGGGTTAAAGCTTCCACTGCAAAAAACCCTGTCCCCTCTGATAGGGATTCTAGGGCTCTAGACAGATGGGGGGAAAAAAGTCTACACTTCTGCTACCCTGGCTGTAAGGGCTTAAAATTGTCAGTTTCATATGCTTAAATATCAGCAATATTTAACGTCACTGCTTAAACAGAAAATGTTGACAAATACTGAATGTTCAGAGAACAAGGAATTGCAGGATTTATTGCATGCAGCTGAACAAGTGGGAAAGCATACTTTGCAATGTGGTTATGATTCACTGGAGGCCTCTTGCAGGGCCACTGTTACAGGATCTGTTATTAGGAGGCATGCTTGGTTAAAGGAACAGAATCTGCCTGTTCATGTTAAAGCAAAATTATTAGATGCACCATTACTGCATGATACTTTGTTTGGTACTAAAGCAGAAGAGGTGTTGAAAAAAATGGAGGATAAAGCAAAATCCATGCAGACAGTCAAGGATTTCTTACAGGTACAGCCACCCAGGTTTAGCAGGAACTAGGGTAGATCTCAGCCCCAAGGCTCATACAGGCCTAATCAATGGGGTGCTCCTACCTTCAAAAGCAGAGAAGACAAAGCACAACCTTACAGGAAACAGTCCCAAGGACTTTCCTCTACCAGATCCAAGCACTTTTCATTTGGCAGCCCCCTTAGGGGGAAAACTAGCACTTTTTTCATCAAAGTGGCAAATGATTACCCAAGACAAATGGATCCTGAACATAGTGTCCCAAGGCTACAGGTTCCATTTTCACACCCTACCAAGGTCAAAATGTACGCCAGACCTGCCACACAATCAATTGGCAGAGGCACAAAAACAAATTACTGCCCTCATGGACATGAGGGCCATTCAGCAAGTACCACAAAAAGAGCAGGGCCAAGGATTTTACTCCAGACTCTTTCTAGTACCCAGAAAGGACAACACCTGGAGACCTATACTGGACCTGTCTATACTAAATACATTTCTGGAAGTTCCAAAATTCAAGATGTTGACTCTGCAGCAGCTACTGCCCATGCTGGGCAAGAAGGTTTGGCTTGTAACTTTGGACCTAAAAGAGGCATACCTGCATGTCCCAATCAGACAGTCTTGCAGAAGATACCTCAGATTCATAGCTGGCTCAATGCATTATCAATTCTCTGCACTGCCGTTTGGCTTATCTACTGTGCCCAGGGTCTTCACAAAATGCCTGGCACCAGTAATTGTGTTTTGCAGACAAAAAGGAATTCAAATATATCCATACTTGGACGACTGCCTAATTCAAGCAGAGAACAAAGACATTCCTCTGAAGCATCTGGCGTTTGTAAAAAGATTACTAATTGGCCTAGGGTACACAGTAAACAAAAAGAAATCAAAACTAGTGCCCTCCCAAGAGATAATATTCCTGGGTGCAAGCTTAAATACAACTGCCCAGATGGCTTATCTCACGCCAGACAAACAAAAGCAACTGACTACTTACTTCAAGAAATTAGCAACAAAAACCCACTTATCTGCAAGGAAAATCCTGCAGGCCTTGGGTTTCATGGCATCTTGCATTCTACTAATTCCAAATGCCAGACTGCATATGAGGAAACTACAATGGTATCTAAAAAGTGTTTGGACTCAGCATTGCCACAGCCTGGAGACAGTAATTGCACTTATTCCCTGCCTGCAACAGGACTTCCGATGGTGGGCAGAAGCCCATCACCACAACAAGGGTCTGCCATTCAGATTACCCACAGCCAGACAGACACTCACAACGGATGCATCAGATTATGTCTGGGGGGCCCATATGGCAGGAAAATGTATTCAGGGCACATGGCCTGCAAACCAGATGCATGTTCACATCAATCAAAAAGAAATGCTAGCTGTTCAAAATGCCCTGACAGCTTTCAAGGACCTGCTTCATCCAGGACAGTTACTGATAAAGACAGACAACACTACGGTCATGTGGTACATAAACAAGCAGGGAGGTACACATTCCTACCTCCTCTGCAGACAAGCAATGACCTCATGGGACACAGCATTGGCTTTTCAAGTTCACCTGCAAGCACAATTCCTGCCAGGAATAACAAATACTCTGGCAGACAAACTAAGCAGAAACCTCATGGATCCCTACGAATGGAAACTGTATCCACAAGTCTTCAGCATGATAATAAGGAAATGGGGATGCTCAGACATAGATCTATTTGCCTTTCCCCAAAACTATCAGTTGGCCAAATTACGCATGAGAACTCATCATAAAAAAGCATGGAAAGTGGATGCCTTATCCTTCAGCTGGAAAAACCTAACAGTATATGCCTTTCCTCCACTGCCTCTCCTCCCCAAGGTACTCCTAAAGGTCAGACAAGAGAAGCCAAAAATGATACTGATTGCACCAGACTGGCCATGCCATCACTGGTACCCAATCCTAAAGAGCTTGTCTCAAGGTCCAGCATGGATATTGCCTCAAACTTCTCACTTACTGACCCAACAAAACAATCAGATCCTGCACAGCCAACTCAGAACCTTAAATCTGGCAGCATGGCGGATAATGTAGCCATTCAGAACACTCCTCTTTCAAAAGCTGTTATGGATGTTGTCTTGGAGGCCAGGAGGCCCAGCACCAGAAAATCTTATGCAGAAAAATGGAAGAGATTCTGTGCTTGGAACCAGGAACAAGGCAGTGACACGTGTGTACCAAATATCCCTCAGATTTTACAATACCTAACTGAGATGCTAAACAAAGGCCTTTCTTTCTCATCAATTGAGATTCATGCCTCTGCCATTTCAGCCCATTACAATACGGAACCACCTATCTTTTCTCATCCCTTAATAAGGCAGTACCTCAGAGGGGCCAAAAACATTAGACCTCCAAGGAGAGCACCAATCCCGGCCTGGGACTTCAATTATGTTTTGGAAAAACTGACACTGCCTCCTTTTGAGCCAGCATCAACAGCAGATATTAAATTCTTATCCTGGAAAACAGCTCTGCTCCTAGCAATAACCTCTGCAAGGCGAGTCTCGGAGTTACAAGCACTCATGGCTGTGGAACCTTTCATCATTTTCCATCCAGACAGGGTTTCTCTGAGGACAAACCCTACATTTATGCCTAAGGTGGTGTCCAGTGTGGCCCTTAACCAAACCATTCACTTGCCTACCTTTTATCCTAACCCACAGAACAAGGGTGAGAAAATTCTGCATTCTTTGGACATACACAGGCAGCTACGCTTCTACTTGGACAGAACTAAAGCTTTCAGAAAGACTGAGCAACTTTTAGTGTCATATGCTGCGGGATCACAAGGAAAGGCTATCTAAAAACAGACTATTTCTAAATGGATAGGCAATTTCATCCGTTTCTGCTATTTTCAACATGGCAAATCAGTGCCTAAGGGCATTAGGCCTCATTCCACCAGAGCAGCAGCCACTTCAGTTGCCTTCCTCAGAGGAGTACCAACCAAAGATATCTTAGAGGCTGCAACTTGGAGTTCATTGCACACCTTCTCAAAGAACTACCACTTATCTCTTTACTCTAAGTCCAGAGCAGGCTTTGCCACTGCAGTTCTGCAGGGCCTCATAGCCTCTCCTAACCCTATTTAGCCCAGCCGCCCTTCCTCAGCTTTGGGATTCAACCCAAGTGTAATGACTGCAATAGTGAAACATGATGAACATAGTACAGTTGTGTACCTACCATAAATATAGATGTTCGAGTGTATTCACTGTTGCAGTCCAGGTTACCCACCCACCATCCTCCTTCTCTTTGCTGGGACTTATCTGCACTTCTCCATCCTATACAACCTATGTGGTGTATTTGTTTGTAGATGAAGGAAATGTTATTTTTGTGCATGCATTTTTATTGGCATATTTTTCAGCCTACCAATTTGGGGGCACCTGACATCTGGGGCAAGAAAAACTGAAAAAAATGGCTTTGGCTGCATCTTTTATACCCCTGACTGCAGGGAAGGGGCGACAGCAGCCGACGCAGGACCCAAGACTTTGGAATTCTGGCCGACTGAGGGTAGCCTGCCAGCAGGATAACCCAAGAGTAATGACTGCAGCAGTGAATACACTCGAACATCTACATTTATGGTAGGTACACAACTGTACTTTATGTATACTGTGACAGTGAATACAATCGAACATCTACATTTATGGTAGGTACACAACTGTACTTTTTGCCCATTGTTAGTTGCACGTGGATGATCTCTGAAGCATTGTGCTGTACCACTAACCTGGAGGTGTGGGTTTCCTTGATGAATATGGATACGCCCCCACCATTTGTATTTCATTTTGAGTTCTGTGGCCGAAATGTATAGTATGAGTTGTAGCCTGGTAGTGCTGGAGTGCTCTCTGGAGCCTTAATCCAGGTTTCTGTTACTGCACATATATCAATTTTCTCCATACTGAGGAGTGCCTCGAGTGCATGCATTTTGAGGTTTAGCCTTCTGGCATTGAGTAGCATTACCCTCAGTTTTTTGTTACTTGTGCTAGTTACGGCAGTGGGTTTGTCTTTTGAGCCTTGTCTAAAAAAGGTACTATGGGGGTGGCAAGAGCCTTGGCAAGTATTCGAAAGCCTAAGGGTGACAGGTGCAAGCCATCTCTAGCGAAGCAGCGTGGCTTGTCGTGCATGTCATCCCAGGCAGACAGACACTGGATTCCCTTTGAATGACACCAGAAACTTAGCCAATTGTTGAAATTGAGATTTTTTTCTTTACACCGTGGTATCATTCTTGGTGAAGGCAGGATGCTACTCAGGGTCAGGGTCATACCGGCCTGGGCTATGTGATCAGAGAGCTCTTCCATGTCTCTTTTCATGTAGTCCAGGTTGGTACGGCTCAGGTTATTCACACCAACATGGACAATGACAGAGTCATATTTGTACTTGTTCTGAAGTGACGTGAGTGCTTGTGTTATGTGGCGGATCCTGGCACCTGACAGGCAGCTAACAGTAACCTTCTCCTTATTCAGCCTAGTGAGTGGGACGTCAGTGTGCCTGACTATAGAGTCACCTATTACTAGTATGTTGAATATGTTATTTTTCCTTAAGGGCTGTGGTTGCATGGCACACTGGTTTTGCGAAGTATGTGTTTCATGGTTTGTTTTGAGGGGTGGAGGTTGCTTGGATGTTTGCTTTGGAGGTCTCTGTTGGTTTTCCAGGTTTTTATTTAGAGCCTCCGAGTATGTTTCCATGTATTTATGTGTGTTTTTTGCCGGTGCTGGTTTAATGGGTCTATGCAAGACTGGTGGTGTGATGCAAGTATTTCCCTTCTCTTCTTGACCGTCTGATCCAGTCTTGGGTTGAGAGAGCTTAGCCTCTAGTTTGGCTGTATAACTGCATCTCTCGCATGTATTAGTGTTTGGTGGTAGGAGGAGGGAGTTGTCTGTGTACATGAGGCAGTTGTAACATTGCCTCAAAATGCCCAGATTCACCAGTTGGACTGGAGAGTACACCTGAAACTGCCCTTTGGACATGCCTGGATAGGTACAGTGAACTGTTTTACTGGATGGCTGGTAAGGTCAAATAGAGAGCCTTGTCCTTCTGTACAGTACAGGAGGGTCTAGTGCTAGGGTTTATAAGTGCTTGCTATACGTTTTGAGTAAGTGCCGGGCTGAGAAATGAATGGCTTGAGTGCTTAAGTTGAAAGTTTGTCTAGTTCCAAGGGAAAAATTGAAGAGGAGACTTTGTGGAGCCAGGAATAGTTTTACCCAACTAACCGGCACTGCCTAGCACACAAAACTGGGCAAATATGGTATTTATAACAGGGAAATGAAACAGATAGAAATTAGCCCAAAATGGCCAATAAACTATTAATTTCTGGGCTGAAACCACTCCTCCAGGGACAGATAGGCTGCTCAAAGCTCCCCTCTCTCACAGGTGAACAGAGAAGCTTCCTTCTATCCAAGTAAGGTATGGGCAAACACAGAGATTTGAAACACAGCCCTAAATTCAGCACTAACGTAGAAGTTAAGACATGTTCTGTAACAGGAACATTGTCTGGATTGCTCTGAGATCTAGAGTCTGTATCACAGGAACAATGCTGCAATATTGATTCTGGTACAGGAAGAAGATGTCTGTGATTTCTTTTGTACTCCACACCCTCAGATTCTACGAAGTAGGATCTTGGCTTGGCACATATACCTGTTGTTTGACCAATCCTGTCGAAACCTTTCACCGTTTGTATCCTCACTGTCTCTCTTTCTTTCAATGGTAGAAGAAATCTACTCGATTTATCATAGCTAGACTTCTGTAAAGACTGCTTCCTGAGTAAATGGGTTGTAATTATCTTGTTGTTCTTAGCTTTAGGCCACAACAAACTGGAACTAATAGGCAATGTTGTTCTGGTTTGCCTGGATAGAAGTCTCTGAGCAGGCGAGCCAAGTATATCGTCATGGGGTACGTTTCTAAGATTAAGTAAATTCAAAAAGACATCTGTATTGTCACGCTTTGACCTTTCAAGTAATTGCTTTGCACTCTGCACTGCATGTTCAGCTAGGCCTACTAGTAACATTTATGAAGTCCCATTGTCTTGCAAATTTCTGAAACAACTGACTAGTAAATTGAGTATCATTGTCAGAAACAACTTTGTGTGGACTACCATGGATTGAGAAATTACATTTCAACTTAGTGATAACAGCAGGGTATGTTAGGTTAGGTAGTAAATTGATCTCAAACCAGTTCGAATAAGAGTCTACGAATACTAAGTAATACTGATTGTTTCACTCAAATGTCAGTGGCTACCATTGACTAAGGTAGTTCAGGAACTTGATGTATCTGAAGTGGTTCTCTTTACAAATGTGGTTTAGTACTATTACGTACTGAACAAAAAGAAAGTACTTTCTCACTGTCTTTTACTAGAGAAGACCAAAATACTAGTTCTCTTGCCATTCCTTTGGTAGGTTCGGAACCTAGGTGACCATGATGCAAAATCTGGATATATTCATGTTGTAAGGAAGCAGGAACAACAATTCTAGGACCTTTGAAAATAATGCCATCTTCCGTCAACATCTCTTCTTTGTAAGGAAAATAAGTTTGCACTTCAGGTGGTACCCTAGATTGCTTTGATGGCCATCCAGCATTAATATAGTAGTTGAGCTTTTGCAAAATTGGATCAGTCTTTGTATGATCTCTCAGCTCATCAAGTCTCGTGGTAGACAAATTATGCACTTCCACGATGTTAAAGTCAAAATTCTCTGTGTCAAGCTGTTCCATTGTATTTCTTGTGATCTGGATAAGGTATCAATCAGATGAAGAAGTTTGCCTTTTTTACAGACCATTTTGAAGTTGTACTTTTGCAATTTGAGAAACATTCTTTGTAACCTCACTGGAGCTGAATGTATAGGCTTCTTTAGTGTAGTAACTAGTGGTTGGTGATAAGTTTCAATCTGAATAGCTGGACCATAGATATAATCATGAAATTTTGAACATACAAATACTATTGCCAAAAGTTCTTTCTCAATCTGAACATATTGCATTTCAGTTTGGGTAAGGGTTCTAGATGCATAGGCTACTGGTCTGCCTTCTTGAAGAATAACGGCACCAAGACCAAATTTTGACGCATCACAGAAAAGACGTACTGGTTTATTGACATCATAGTATCTTAATATAGGTGGGGTGGCATGTAACAGTTGTGTGCATCAACTCTCTCAAAGGTGCTTCAGTTCACTGAAGTCTGGTATAAACTTGTCTAAATAGTTGACCATGCTAAGAAAACACCTAGAGCTTGAACATTATCTGGTACTGGCATCTCAAGAATGGCTGTTTGCTTGGACAGGTTTGGTCTCAAGCCAGTGCTGGTAAATAAATGACCTACATGTGTAACTTCTGGTAGTCTGAATTTGCACTTTAGAGGATTAAGCTTTAAGTTCACTTCACATGCTCTTTCTAGAACTTTCTTAAGCTTTCTGTCATGCTTTGCTTCACCATTGCCTCTGACTAATAAATCATCTACTGTTATGGCACAAGTTTAACCTGAAAAAATTTGCTCCATTGAACACTGAAAGACTTCACTTGAAGAATTTATTCCAAATGGCATCCTTAGAAATCTATATCTGCCAAATGGGGTACTGAAAGTAGTCAGTAATGAGGATTTGTGATCAAGCATCACTTGCCAAAATGAACTTTTTGCATCAAAGACAGAAAAAGCAGTGGAATTCGGTATTAGGGCTGTGACTTCTTCGACTGTACGCATTGGATAATGCAGTCTCTTCAATGCTTTGTTCAAATTTCTTGGGTCGATACATATTCTGATTTCATCTTAGCCTTTCTTGTGGTCTGCCACCTTGTACGACACCATTTCATTTGGCTCTATAACTAGACAAATTACACCTTGCTGCGCCATTTTATCCAGTTCAGCTTTAACTTTATCCTGCATAGCTATCAGAACTTTTCTTGTTGGTCTGACCACTGGACTGACCTCTGGGTCTAACTTCATAGAATACACAACTGGAAGTTTACCCAAATTGTCATCAAAAACATCAACATAGTCTGAGAAAATGGCTTCAGAAAAATTGGAACTAGGATATGTGCTTATATGATGAACTTCTTTGGTAAAAGAAATCAGATTCATTTTTAAACTGTCTCTGAGACCCAATAATGACTGCACAGGTCTTTGGACTACGTAGAATAACAAGCTGCAACAGTTCCTAGCCAAATAACATGAAAGCACTACTGAAACTTCGGTCTGAATTTCTTCACCTCCATAAGCAACGTGTTTTGCACTACTAGCCACTTTGAGTTGTTGACCAGCTCTCATTTTAGCAAATGTGTCTGCTGACATAACATTACACTTTGAACCAGTGTCTACTTTGAGCTTGGTGGATTTACTGTTGATCTGGACAGTACAAAATATTTTGTTCTTTGCCAGCAAATTCACTGCTCAGCAAAATTAAACTAAAAACTCCAAGACAAAGTCCATGGCAGCAGATGCAAGAGAGCAACCAAATCTTTTAACTCAAAGAGCACTTTATTTGCAGAAAAATAATAAAATAAGTTGATAAAATAAGTTGAATAGCAGCAATAAATCAGCAGTAAATCAAGCACTTTTATCTCTGTTCATTCAGAGACTTTTTCAAATTCACTGCATTAACCTTTCACCAATTACTGATAAACCATCTATATAGAAAGTAGAACTGCAGCTCTCTATATGATCAATTTGCTTTTTTTGAGTGACTCTTCTTTATGACTGTGTGAGGTTTACTTGATTTGAACAACTTTTGGAAATGGTTCCATTTTTTTACACTTGTGGGATTGCTGACCAAATGCCAAGCATTTCTCTCATTTAGACTCATGATTGGCACCACAATTGTGGCAGTTAACTATAAAGCTAGATTTGGGTTTTGCTGATTCACATCTATACTGCACCGGGCATGCTCTTTTCTTAGAACTTGCTGGAAACTATGTGGTTTCCCTGGAGAATCCACAGAGGCTGTGGCTGCCATGTGCTTAGGCCTGCTTCTGTTTGCCAGGTGTTGCATGTTGTCTACATTTGCTCTGGAGCCTACAGAAACCATGCTCTTATCACTTGCAAGCATATTTGTGTGTCTTTCTGTAACTTCATGGACTTGACAAATTTCAATAGCTTTGCTTAGCATTATGTCACTGTGACAAAGCAAAGTCTTTCTCACAGCAGCACTATTAATACCACACACAAGCCTGTCCTTTATCAGCTCATCTTTTAAGTCACGAAACCGACAAGTTTTAGCTTTGTTTCTTAGGTCAGTAATATAAGCTGCAAAAGTTTCCCCTGGTTTCTGATCTCTTGTGTAAAACAAATGCCTCTCTAATGTAATATTTGTCTGGGGGTTACACATTTCTCTGAATTTGCACTTCAAACACTCAGGGTCTTCCCTTGATTCAGCCTGTACAACAGTATGGCATTTTTCACCTTCTCCCTCTTATTCTGCTTATGCATACACAAATGAACACTCTCTTTCAATGGCCTCTGACCCAGCAAGGTCTAGCAAAATGAATGCCCTGGTGAGTGCATTTTTGTCAGAATAAGCTGCTTGTATAAAAATATCATACTCTTGCTCAGATATTCTATAGTTCCCTGCAATATTCTGATTAAATACAAGTGGTGAGGGCTTTTGAAGTCTGTCTGCCATATTTACACATACCAGTGAAGGGTTTTGCAAATATCCACAAACACACACACATATACATATGCCAGAAATGTATGCCAGTATTCATAACTATGCCCAATAGCACAACAAGTCTCTGAATAACTGTATTTTGTGAAATAAGTCTCTTAGGCACTGTATTACTCCTGAAATTACTGTACTGCTGAAATCACCTCTTATGAGTGTAAGAAGCTATCCCAGAGGCTCCCCTCACTCTGGAACAAAATCCCAGTCCATGTTAGGCAGAGCCTCTCAATGACCCTCTTCAAGAGAAATCTTGACGAGTGGATGGGAGATCATAGGTTTACCTCTGGGATCTCTTCTGTGTCCCTACTAGACAGCGGCACAGTAAACTAACCTCAAAAGGGCTATCTTCTGTGACCTACTATACAGAGGCACAGTCAACTGATCTAAAAGGGTGGCGAAAGCCAAACACACTCTGGCTAGGCTTATAAATGCCCTAGGGCAGATAGCCTAGTATCAACCTATGAACCTATGAAACATTTCAAAATAACTGCACTGTGCAAATGAACTGGGCAGAAGAAGCTCAGAGTAAAAAACATTTTGAAGTAACTGCATTTTACAAATAAACAGTACACGGCACACTGAAACTTCTCCAAAATGGTGGTACTTTGCTAGATAATTCTTTACAGTGCAAGAAACAGTCTGTAATGGTGACACTGTGGAGTAGACATCCAGCTCAAGAAACTTTTCCAAATGGCTATACTTTGACTGTGTTTCACAAAATAGTTGCACTTTGCACACAAATAAACTCTTCAGAATACATGCACAGTGATAAGCACACACTGTCTGTAAGCACTTTTACACACGTTGAGATACTTTGAATAACTCTAGTTATGCCCTTGATACAATATGAAGTCATAGTTATGCCAAAACATAGTACTTTGCCAAAACACATGCAGTCGTCTTGCTTTATTCATGCTTAATGTGCTCTTTTTGTCCTTATTGTATTCGTTTTGCTCATTTAATCTCTTTTCATGTCCATTGTACTTTTCTAGTGCTCGTTTTACACTAAATATGTTTGTTTTGCTTTAAACATACTCATTTTCATTTAAATATACTCGTTTTGTTTTTCTGATAATCATTTTATCAAATATGTTAATCTTAAACATTTCATTTAATTAATAAACCTTTTGTGCCTCTTGCCTGTTTAATAATGTGGTTTGTGCCCTTGTAATGCTCCATTTTATCTTCTTTATAAAATAAACTGTTTGTGTAAGTTTTCATAACGTTTGTTTTTTTCTGGCTCTTTTTTGTGCTCGTTTCTCTTAGTTGACCTTCATTGTTAACTCTGTACCTTGTAGCTCTGGAATCCCGGTTCTGACACCATGTTGCTCATCTAGTCAAAATGTAATGGATGAGACTTCATGGGTTCTGTTCAAACAGCTTTATTATGTACAAACACATTCAGGACTGAGGCTTAATAACTTTAACTTAAGTAAACTTATTTTTAAACTAGCTATTACACTCATACATGCTCACTCTCTGGCTGTACTCTCAAAGTGGCACGGAAGCTAATACGTGCTTGCTATTTATATGCACGTTCAGTCCTTGGTACGCTTCTTAAAGATACAGCACATATGCTCTTATCTACAATATCTAAGTACAGAATCTCTTTGGGGTGCAGGAAAAGAAAACGAAAGAAAATTTCAGTCTGCATCTGAAACCATTTCTCCTACCCTGTTCATTATATAACCTGAAGAATGCTTGCATTGCAATTTGTCACTGATGATATAAAAGGCTGGCAGTGTTTCTAGGCTATTATTTCCAGTTTAAATAGTCTCATTATATCTGTTGCTTTCCACTTCTTTGTAACAGAATCTCACAGGACTCAAGTTCAACCTTCACAAATTGCTACATACAAAGATCTACAGTTCTCATAAGTTACGTTATCTGAGCAGCTGAGCACCTGTTATCCTCGAGCACATTATGATGCAGAAAGATGCACTGCTGTGAGCACCTGTTATCCTCGAGCACATTATGATGCAGACAGATGCACTGCTGTGAGCACCTGTTATCCTCGAGCACATTATGATACAGACGGATGCACTGCTGTGAGCACCTGTTATCCTCGAGCACATTATGATGCAGACAGATGCACTGCTGTGAGCACCTGTTATCCTCGAGCACATTATGATGGAGGCAGATGCACTGCTGTGAGCACCTGTTATCCTCGAGCACATTATGATGCAGGCAGATGCACTGCTGTGAGCACCTGTTATGCTCGAGCACATTATGATGCAGACAGATGCACTGCTGTGAGCACCTGTTATCCTCGAGCACATTACGATGCAGACAGATGCACTGCTGTGAGCACCTGTTATCCTTGAGCACGTTATGATGCAGACAGATGCACTGCTGTGAGCACCTGTTATCCTCGAACACATTATGATGCAGACAGATGCACTGCTGTGAGCACCTGTTATCCTCGAGCACGTTATGATGCAGACAGATGCACTGCTGTGAGCACTTGTTATCCTCGAGCACGTTATGATGCAGACAGATGCACTGCTGTGAGCACCTGTTATCCTCGAGCACGTTATGATGCAGACAGATGCACTGCTGTGAGCACCTGTTATCCTCGAGCATGTTATGATGCAGACAGATGCACTGCTGTGAGCACCTGCTATCCTCAAGCACGTTATGATGCAGACAGATGCACTGCTGTGAGCACCTGTTATCCTTGAGCACATTATGATGCAGACAGATGCACTGCTGTGAGCACCTGTTATCCTCGAGCACATTATGATGCAGACAGATGCACTGCTGTGAGCACCTGTTATCCTCGAGCACATTATGATGCAGACAGATGCACTGCTGTGAGCACCTGTTATCCTCGAGCACATTATGATGCAGGCAGATGCACTGCTGTGAGCACCTGTTATCCACGAGGACATTATGATGCAGACAGATGCACTGCTGTGAGCACCTGTTATCCTCGAGCACATTATGATGCAGACAGATGCACTGCTGTGAGCACCTGTTATCCTCGAGCACATTATGATGCAAACAGATGCACTGCTGTGAGCACCTGTTATCCTTGAGCACATTATGATGCAGACAGATGCACTGCTGTCACTCATACACCTTGAGAAGGATCTGAGCAGCGTCATTAGTTAGAGACATAGTCTGAGGTAAGGCTGTGATTGAACAGGTCACACAGATGTGGTGACAGTTAATTTTGTAGCTCATGTATGATGCAGGCAGGGATATTATCAGGTCCCATGGACTCTGTATTCTTGGCTTTGGACAATGCAGCTTTTACCTGTGCTGTAGAAATGGTGGGTTCCAGGGCTTCTTCTGGTATTGTGATAGGGCCCTTGGGGGGAAAGGGTAAAGTTGGCACCAAATCTGTTGGGCAGTATGTTGGCTATATCTGTTGGCTCAATATAGGAGGTGCCATTGTGCAATAACTTAGAGCAAATCTGGGTATTGCCTTTGAGGTTTTTGATATAGCTATAGAAGGCTTTGTGGTTCTTTTTGGTGTTAGCCACAATTCTGCCTTCATAACTGGCTTTAGAGGATTTGGTAAGGGATCTCAGCTTTTTGTTGAGACTGATAAGGGAGGTTTTCTAGTCTTGTGACTTCATAACAGTGTCTTCCTTCTGTTATAGAGTTTATTGATGGCTAGAGACCACCAGATTGGCTTCCTTTTTTTGGGGAGAGCGTCTTAGTTCTATTTGGTATGGCAAGGTCCATGCATTTGTGTACATGCTTGTACAGTGCATTGGTGTATGATTCGGCAATCATGCAGCTATTTTCCATTGGCATGGGTGGAGAGAAGTTAGCCACCTCTGTTTTTAGGAGCCCAAAGTCAGCTTTAAAGAAGTTTTTCAGGGTGGTCACCTTAGTGGGGGGTGTAGGTGAGATGAAGATTTCCATGGTGATGTTTGTGGTCAGATTTAACCAGGGAGGAATTGACTATGGGTGTGGAGCAATGGTCTCCCGTGTTGGTGATAACCAGGTCAAGGATGTTGCTTCCTCTAGTGGGGGTCAGAATGAGCTGGTCCAGGGCATTGGAACTGATAAATTTCAGAAAGTGTTAGGCCTGTACATTGGTATTTGAATAGTTTTCCCAGTTGATGGAAGGGTAGTTGAAGTCACCTAGTATCAGAGGATTGGGTTTGACCTTGTTAGATTCCAGGGTGCTTAGGAAGTTGGAGTGAGAGTCTGGGTAAATGTTTGGGGTTCTGTAGCAGGCTATGACTTGTATCACCATCTTACCCAGTGTTAGTTGTACCTGAAGTATCTCAGATGCATTATGCTGGGCTACCCGGCTAGAGGTGTGCATAGCCTTTAAGAATATGGAGACACTACCACCTTTGGAGCTTCCGGCCATATTCTGGGGCCGAAAGGTATGGAACGAGTTGTACCTGGGAGTGTAGAGGCACTTTCTGCCTCTTTAAATCAGGTTTCCATTACAGAACAAATGTCAACATTCTCCATTTTGAGGAGAGCTTCAAGTGAGTGCATCTTGAGATTTAGACTTCTTGCATTGAGCAGCATGACCCTCAGATTGCATTTGTTTGTAGCTGTTACAGTGGAATTGTGGTCTTTGGAACACTGCCTTAAAAAGGCACTATAGGGGTGGCAAGAGCCTCAGCCAGTACCCAGAATCCCAGGGGTGACAGATGCAGGCTGTTTCTGAGAAAGCATCAAGGTCTGTCAATTATGTCATCTCAGGCAGACAGATACTGGATCCCCTTAGAATGACACCAGAAACTTAGCCAATTGTTGAAGTCAATCATTTTCTGCTCATACTGTGGTATAATTCTGGGTGATGGTAGAATACTGCTCAGGACTAGGCTCATACCTGCCTGGGCCACATCATCCAAGAGTTCCATCACATCTCTTTTCATGTAGTCCAAGGAGGTACATCTCAGTTCATTCACACCAACATGGACAATGACTGAGTCATATTTGTACTTGTTGTGGAGTGATCTGACTGCATGTGTTGTGTGGCGCATCCTAGCACCTAATAAACAACTGATTGTCACCTTCTCCTTGTTCAACCTAATGAGTGGGACATTAGTGTGCCGCACAATTGAGTCTGATCTAGCTAGCTGTTGGATATGGCAGTGTATTTTTACACTGTAGCAAATAGTTGTTTTTACATCAAAAGAGGTCAGTGAATTTTCCATCTAGTCCACTGGGAGATAGCCTGGTCTGTTTAGGCTGGGGAAACACTTGCAATTTCTGAATGTAGTTTTATTGGCTGGAGGGTATATTATCTTGTTTTTTACTGCCTTTACAAATTCTGTACAATTGAGTGGCTTTTGGCTCATTTATTCAAAGTGAAGTACCTTTATTGAATAATCACACTTTTATAAGTTGTTAAAGTACACTGTTGTATCTATAACTTTAAGGTTGTTTGTGGTACCATTTCACATCGTTTAAGTTTGTTTGTGGTAGCATTTCGCTCTGGACACTACTTTACTGTACTTTTACATTAGGAGGACTGGGATTATTCATCTAGTGGCAGTAGGTGTTTACTTCATCAGTCTGAGCTGGGAAACACAAGACAGTGCTCTAAGTATTCTTCTGCACTTCTGTGCACTCGATTTGCACTGTTCTGATACCTAGATAGCATTGACTAGATTCAGACCTGCTGAATCTAGCCTGTTATTGATACACTTGAACACTAAACCAGCAATCTTACTTTAAGAAGGGCTCCCCTGCACCCTTGTGACAGAAGAGTGTGGATCCAGCCTTGTCTGAGCTGGGGCTTGCGGGAGGAAAGTTCATTGTGTGCTTTCCAATTGGTAGATTAGTTTAAAAGTGTTTAATGTTGCCTGTTTTTAAGCCTCATGTTTGTACAGGTTTGAGCTTAATTAACTGTAGCTGCTCTATGTTTGGTGTCCTTTGTCAGAGGTCTAGTGTATTTCTGCTTTAATCCAAGGCATCCAAAGCAAAAAAAAAAAAAAAACAAGAAAATAAGTATATTTTATGATTCTTCTGCACTTTCTGAACTGTATTTTATTTAATTGCTGCATCATTTCTGTTTTTTTAGTGTTTTACTGTTTGTGAGGACTTCATTCTCTGCACATGATTTGCACTATTCTGCTACCTAGATAGCATAGACTAGATTCAGACCTTCTGAATCTAGCCTGTTATTGATAAATATGAGCACTAAACTAGACATCTTACATTAAGAAAGGCTCCCCTGCACCCTTGTGGCAGAAGAGTATAAATCCAGCCTTGTCTGAGCTGGGGATTACTGGAGGAAGGTTCATTGTGTGCTTTCCTATTGGTAGATTAGCTTAAAAGTATTTTAATTCCACCTGTATTTAAGAAAACAGCAAAAATCTTGTCTTATATACACACCGCTGTGCCCTGTAGCTGAATAATCGACACAATAATCCAAAAAAGGCAGGCACAGTTAGGGCAGAAGACAATGTACAAGCAAAAATCTTTATCGACAAGACTTCCCAGTTATCACAGGATTAAAATTTCAAATAGAGCTTGCATGGAACCAAAAGCTCTATAAATTCAAATAAAGTAAATAATACCAAAAGTTATCAGTCACTGCTCCACCGAACCATAACTTGTGTTCAATTCCGTATACAATTCCGTTGCAAAAGAAACCAAGCGTAGGGTGGAGTTGTATAACACAGTTTTAATTAATTCCAAACGGCAAGCGCTTTCAACCTCAGTCTTCCTCAGGCCAATACAATTAACACTGAAATGCATACATTTATATACTAAAAATCCATAGTAATTATGATGTCACATCCTATCAACGTAAACAATTAATACATATAGTGACATTTAGTTAAAACCTTATACTTAGCTATTAAAAGATGTCGTGCACTGTACACTTTGAAAACTATTCACCTATATTTAAAAAATTTTTTACATATACAATTCACTGAATAGTGAACTTCACAGATAATGCCATAAATATGTGCTGTAGCTACTTACTAAAGCAACTAAATGCATCTATATTTAAAGTGCTATTATAGCGACATACTAGGTTACACCTGCATAAACGTTTAGGCAGCAGTTTCATGCTATAATCATTTGCTACTGCTAAAATCATTTGTCACTGCTAATAATCAAACCTAGCTTAAAATTTAAAAGATTTTATAACTGGTTTGCAAGAAACACATGCCCAGGTGTAAAGCATGGAGTTGCTGATGGCACTATATAGTGCGTATTCATATCATCTTCTGTATGCATAGGCTACTCTAAACTTCCATTTTCCTATATTTAAACTCACAAAGGATACGGGCTGTTTTATAATACACATACCTGGATAAAAACTCATGAAGTGAATACTTTAAAAAAGAGTATATGCAATAAGTTTTCATTTGATCATTTGTACATCTAATATCTGACTATAACAGTGTATATACGATATATATTCATATCGTCTTTCATATGTATGCGCTACTTACATAAAAAACTGCTAAAATAAATACAAAAATGTATAAAATAAATATCTTCTATAGGTTTTCATATAATCATAAATAGGCTTGTATAAATCCAGGAACACTCTATGAAAACATTTACATTTTCTCTTACTGTGTTTCTATTCACATAGGGAAATAGAAACATTGAATTAAAAAAACATTAAATGCATCCATACATACTTTTTGCAAATAAAATTGTGCATAGTTCACATTAATGGTTCTATATACTAAATGCAAACCACATTTGAAATACTACTTATCTACTACCTATATAATGCTATTACAATGTATATAAAGTCCAAAAAGAACAACATTAGTAACGATCATACACAAATATAATCAAGACAGTTGTTACTAAACAATCTGATACATTTTTGTATTTATTTTAGCAGTTTTTTATGTAAGTAGCGCATACATATGAAAGACGATATGAATATATATCGTATATACACTGTTATAGTCAGATATTAGATGTACGAATGATCAAATGAAAACTTATTGCATATACTCTTTTTTAAAGTATTCACTTCATGAGTTTTTATCCAGGTACGTGTATTATAAAATAGCCCATATCCTTTGTGAGTTTAAATATAGGAAAATGGAAGTTTAGAGTAGCCTATGCATACGGAAGATGATATGAATACGCACTATATAGTGCCATCAGCAACTCCATGCTTTACACCTGGGCATGTGTTTCTTGCAAACCAGTTATAAAATCTTTTAAATTTTAAGCTAGGTTTGATTATTAGCAGTGACAAATGATTTTAGCAGTAGCAAATGATTATAGCATGAAACTGCTGCCTAAACGTTTATGCAGGTGTAACCTAGTATGTCGCTATAATAGCACTTTAAATATAGATGCATTTAGTTGCTTTAGTAAGTAGCTACAGCACATATTTATGGCATTATCTGTGAAGTTCACTATTCAGTGAATTGTATATGTAAAATTTTTTTTAAATATAGGTGAATAGTTTTCAAAGTGTACAGTGCACAACATCTTTTAATAGCTAAGTATAAGGTTTTAACTAAATGTCACTATATGTATTAATTGTTTATGTTGATAGGATGTGACATTATAATTACTATGGATTTTTAGTATATAAATGTATGCATTTCAGTGTTAATTGTATTGGCCTGAGGAAGACTGAGGTTGAAAGCGCTTGCCGTTTGGAATTAATTAAAACTGTGTTATACAACTCCACCCTACGCTTGGTTTCTTTTGCAATGGAATTGTATACGGAATTGAACACAAGTTATGGTTTGGTGGAGCAGTGACTGATAACTTTTGGTATTATTTACTTTATTTGAATTTATAGAGCTTTTGGTTCCATGCAAGCTCTATTTGAAATTTTAATCCTGTGATAACTGGGAAGTCTTGTCGATAAAGATTTTTGCTTGTACATTGTCTTCTCCCCTAACTGGACCACCTGTATTTAAGCCTCCTGTTTGCACATTACAGTGCACCTTTTAACAGGGGTTAGTGATGCCCTGTGTAAAGACTGGTAGAGATGGGTGAAGGCTGCCAGCCTAGTCAAATAGAATGTGGTACATAATTCTGTCCTTTGTAAATATGAATGTTGAAATACAGGCTTGTTTTCTTAAATGAAAGAATATGCTGTGAAAGGTTGAACTTAAAACAATGTAGCAACATTGCCCTCTGCTGTAAAGAAAGCTAAGTCAAGCATTTCTTGTCTGTCCTTTGAAATTAAAATTATTTCACGACTGTCTTTGATGTTTACAATTTGGCTCTGGCCGGGCTAGATGAAGGCTTCCTGCCTATTATTTTAAGGCTAAAGTTAATGACCAAAATGTACATGTGGAATGTCCTTTATGGCTCTGGTTTATGCCTAGGTGTAAAAGAATGTAAATGCAGTTTCTGTCAGCCTGGGAACACCAGGAAAGCGAAAAAAATGATGTAATGGGAATCAGGACTGCAATAGCAATTTAAACAGAGAATCAGAAGACATTAAGCATTTTTGTCTTGACTATCCAACTCACAGCACTACCTGTTCTCTTATGTAAGTTATCTTAGACTTGAGTTTTCTTTTAGAAATAGCTAGGAACTAGAAAGATTAGAATACATGTTTTCTGTGATGTCAGAACTGTACTACTGAATTATTTTAAGTATTTCTGTGTGATCTCTGAACACTTGACTAGGACTGTGTAGTAGAAAGTATTGCCTTGTGGTTTTAATTATTTATTATTAAATATTTTAAAACCTTTCAACTGTGGCTGTTTTGTGTAGAAATAATTTAAGCTCTAGAGTACATATTTATAGAGTTTACTGTCCAAGTGACTCTAAATACGCCTTGACTGTTTAGTCACAACTACCAATTGGATAATAATATTGCACAGTAATAATTGGACACCCTTTTAAGGGCCTTTGAGTAACTGATAAGTATTAGTGGGTGGTGACAAGTGGCACTACTGTATAGTCTGGGAGAAAGGGGCACAGCTGGAGAAACTGTGCCAGCCTTCCCCAGGAGTGCCTGTGTGGTTGTATAAACTCTTCAAAGTGCATGTGTATGTGTGTGTCAGCTACTTGGGCAGGGACATGAAGCACTGGTTGGACAGACAGGGTGCTAGAGGTTTTAGCTTGCCCACTAAGTTGAGATGTGGAGACCCTATAGCTGTGACAGTGGGGAGTCTTATTGGAGACCTGGAGAACAATTGAGCAACCAGCCCCAGACTGACTGTGATCTCTGTGTGCTCTTAAGGGAAATTGCAGTTTACTGTGTGCAATTGTTATCTTTTCCCCATATATGAGATGCCCTCTCTGGTATTAGTGGCGAGGATTGAGGCTCCTTGATTGCTGGGCCAGGGCACGGGCATCACACCCTGCATCTGCAAACACAAGGAAACTCAATTTTTCCCAAAACATCTGTCAGTGGAACCGTCCCAAGGTTCCTTACTGCACTGTAGGTGCACTGAGCAGTGTTGCCACACTTATCATCCATATCCTTCAATAGGACAAGCACCTCTGTTAGTCTTATAACAAAACTGGTCAAACTAGCCCACGTCCTTCCCTAATAGTACATATGGTGAAAACCTGCTATAATGGATGGGCAATTTCCCATCATTTCACCAGCCAGCTTGATTGACAAGGGCATCCTGAGGGAATATAGTAATTGCCTCATGTATACTGATGGTTCCCCTTCAAAACATCTAAAGTTCATAACTTCTAAAATCAAAACATTGAGACCATAACATCTAAAATCCATAACATCTAAAATCCATAACATTGAATTTCATAACATCTAAAATGTATAATATGTAATAGTGTATCATCAAATGTGTAAATGTTATAGTTTAATCTGTTAATCTTGTGGTATCACTATGAGATGTAGTTTTTATTTCTATAGTTATTATTTATATAGTGTAGGAATTTATACTATTTATATAGTGGTTATTTTGCCACTCTGTACTTGTTTTTAGACCATACAGGTTAGTGATGTAGACATTATGTGTACAATCTTTATGGTGGTCATGATAGAGTGGGGTTAGGAAATTAACTTTTTCCCACTGTAGTGTGATGTCAGAGGTGGTATATTTAATTTATGGGGGTGTGGGGGGAGAGACCCCCACTTGGGGGATGCAGGGGGGCTTACTTCCGTGCAGAAACATAGTAAAAAGTGTGCTTGTTAGTTTGGTGTCTTTATATTTGTAGGGGATGTTATTTTCATGTGATATGTAGTGTTCAATGTTGTGATCCACTTTTTAGATGTTATGAAATTCAATGTTATGGGTTTTAGATGTTTTGGGTTTTAGATGTTATGGTTTCAATGTTATGATTTTAGATGTTACGGGTTTTAGATGTTTTGATGGGGAACCATATTGACAAACATTTACAGCTAAAAGAAACAAATATCATATGTGACAGATGTAATTACACTATGAAATTGGAATCAGTTCTCTCATGTAACAACAAACCAGACATCAAACAGGGTGTCAGCACACACACTTCACCTGTCACACAAAATAAGGTCATGACACATAAACCCACATACATGGAGTGGAGGTACTCACTAGGAGCCTACCAAAAGATCAGAGGCCTCCCAAATGTAAACCCACTTGCACACATTGCTATGCAAATGGAAACCACTACACATAATAACACATACATCAGTGTCTCTGTAAGTAAACCCCTAAGGCAAAACACCTCTAAACCTAATGTCTTGGTCATAGGCAACTCCATAGTGCAATACACAGATGTCCCCCTCACCAGAATGGACAAGGAGAAGGTCACAGTCAGCTACCTGTCAGGTGCCAGGATCCAACAAATCATGCATGCACTCAAGTCACTCAACAAGCATCATGACACTGTCATAGTCCATGTTGGGGTGAATGACTTGAGACATACCTCTCTGGACTATGTGAAGAGAGACATGACTGAACTCTCAGATAATGTGTCCCAGGTAGGTATGACCCTAGCCCTAAGCAGCATTCTACCTTCACCCAGGGTGATACCACAATATAAACAAAAAAATGATCATCTTCAACAGTTGGCTAAGCTTGATGTGTCAGTCCAGGGGGATACACTATCTGTCAGCCTGGGAAGACATGATGGATAGGCCACTCTGCTTTGCCAGAGATCATCTGCACCTGTCTCCTCTAGGCTTTCAGATACTGACAAAGGACCATTCCTCCCCCATAGTGCCTTTTTTAGACATTTCTGGCATAATAAAATCCACTCGAGACAAACTCAAGGTGTGGCTGCTTAATGCTAGGAGTCTAAACATGAAACTGCACTCCCTGGAAGCCCTCCTCATTTTGGAAAATGCTGACATCTGTGCAGTTACTGAGACATGGTTTAAGGCCATGGAGAGCACCCCTCCTGTGTAAGGCTATGATACCTTTCACACATTCAGACCTCAAAATGAGCATGAAAGAACTGAAGGAAGAGGTGTATCCATCTTCATTTAAGCCAAGTACACCTCAAAACTGGTCAAACAGTGTGACTCTTTCAAATGGGTCTATATCACAACATCAAACTAACATAAGTTTGAACGTTGTAATATTGAACCCTAAAGTCCGAAACCCAAGAATAATGAAAATACAGAACAATTATTTTTTTTCCCAGGGAAAAAAAAATCGTTGTTCCGTGACAAAAACATTAAACCTTAAACTTAAACTAAAGTGGGGCGCTTCGCCCCCCACACCCCCCCTACTTAAATATACCAACTCCAAGATCACACCACAGTAGAGGAAATAGCAAAGCCCTGAAAACGGCCCACCGATTTTTTTCTCTGGGAAAAAAATCGATGTGCAATGGCTTCGCTATTTTTGGATTTCGGACTTTAGGGTTCGATATTAAAACGTTCGAACTTATACAAATTCAGCATTGTACTATAAGCCCTTTCAACCTAATCCTTGTCTAATTAACTACTGGCAAAATACCCTACCACATCATTGCTAACTATAGGTCCCCCACCATAAACCAAGAAAAGTACGCTGCCTAACTGGACTTACAACAGTCACTCACCATACAACCCAACACCTTAGACATGGGGAGAGTTCAACTACAAAAACACACAAGAACAGACAAACCATGAAAAATAGAATCTAGGAATACCAATGACCACCACGGAGACCGCTGCACAAAAGTTTAATGAGTGCCTTTGTCTTTTCATTTACAAGATTTCTTCAGATAAAACCCTAATCTGAAGAAGTCTTGTAAACTAAAAAGGTGTAAGTGCTCATTAAACTTTATGCAGTAGTCTCTGTGGTGGTCATTGGTGTTCCTAGAGTCTACTTTCTGAGACTTCAACTGTCCTTCCATCGACTAGGTGACATACATGAGCACGAATATGCTTGCCCAGAGGTTCCTGGACTTTGTCAATACAAATACTCTGGAACAGATAGTCGTCACCCCCACAAGGGCCTCAAATGTCCTGGACACAGTACTCATCAACATGGGGGGGGGTCACTGCACTCCCCCTGTTTGATGTCCTCCCTGGTAAGGTTGGACCATAAATCAGTAACTATTGAACCTGTCACCACCAGAGGAGCAAAACAACTAAACAACTTTTCCAAAGCAAACTACAGTCTACTAAGTGATGGTATAAAAAGTTTTATACCCCCTGCAATCACAGACAACAATGCCTCCTATGCAGAGGTGTACACAAATGCCCTGTATAAACACTTAAGCTACTGTATAGATGTGGCTGTATCTGACCGGGTTAAAGCCAGTTCTTCCCAAAAAAAACAAGCCACTCTGGTGGACCTCAAGTATAAACAGGTTATATAACAAAAGGAAGAAACTGATGTCTAAGAACAAGAAGAAACTGACTCAGCAGTGGAAGAATTCCCTCCACAGCTTGAACAAGCAAATCAGAAATCTTGTAAGGTCCTCTAAAGCTAATTACAAAGCTAAAACAGCATTCCTAGCTAAAGATAATCGTAAGGCATTCTTTAACTTTGTTGAAATCTAACAGAGATGCCCAGCTATGTGCTGAACTGCTAGTAAATGATACCACTCATACTATACTGGAGGAAACTGCCAACCTGCTAGTTGACAGATTTGGTGCAGACTTCACCCCCCTTGTCCCCGCCAGCCATACTCCAAAGCATACCTGACACCAGTCCTCTGCCTAGTGTCTCTGGAGATCTGGTCATATCTGCCCTCTCTAAAGCCAAATACATGGCCTCAATGGGACCAGATAACATCTCAGATTGTTTATTAAGCAAGCTAAAACAGGACCTAGTGGACCTAGTTGACAATCTCTTTAACTATAGACTGAGAACTGGTTTTGTTGCAGTAGAGAGGAGAACAGCAAAAGTAGTCCTTGCACAAAGAGGGGGGGGGGGCATCAACTGATCCTGGAAACTATAGACCCATACGTCTAACCAGTATCATCTGCAAGGTCATGGAAGGAATCATCCTGGACCTTATCAATAAGGATATAGATGATCTTCAAACTCTAGACCCAACCCACTTTGGCTTTGTTAAGGGTAGATCATGGCTATTAAACCTAGTAGACTCCTTCAAGAAAGTCACCAAAGCCCCAGATGAAGAGAAGACAGTGCATACTGCCTATCTTGACCTAGTCAAGGCTTTTGACACAATCCCCACTCAGGTATCATTGAGAAACTCTCCAAGCTGGGGATTAACCCTTATGTCAATAGATGGGTAGCCAACTGACTCACTAACAGAACACATACTGTCAAGGCTGGTGACTCCACCTCTACCAGTAGACCCGTCACCAGTGGCATACCACAAGGATATGTGCTGGGCCCTTTACTCTTTGGAATCAATTTCTTGAATGTCCATACTAAAGTAGACGGCCTTTGCCTTACCAAGTTCGCTGATGATAGCAAATTGGATGCAATCACTGAGTCCGCCAACAATGTTAACATATTACAGGGGGGGCTAACACAGACAAATGAATGGTGACAATGCCATGGTCTAAAACTAAACACACAAATGTGCATTACTATCCCCTTTGGCAAAGCAGAATTCCATGATGATTACAATATTGACAGCACTCCCCAAAATTCAAACCCAGTGGTGCAAGGTTTTGGAACACAGGTAGATAGCAATCTGAACTTTGACCACCAAGTTGCTACAGTGGTAAGGAAACTCATCTACTTTGCACATCTCATAAGTAAGGGCATTGTATCCAGGTCAAGGGATGTTATAACTCCACTGTACTCGACCCTCATCAGACCATTCATAGAGTACAATGCTCCCTTCTGCATGCTCCTCACCAGACACCTGCAGCAGCTGGAGAGACCACAGAGGTTTCTTACCAAGAAAATACAGGGTTTCCAAACCATGACTTACATGGACAGACTGAAAGACCTGTCAAGGTACTCTGTACCATATCTGCTGCTGAGAGGCAGCTTGTGCCTGGCCTAGAGGACAGTCTCTGACCCTGCCCTGATGGATATGCTGCACATCCAAAAGTCAAATGGCACAAGAGTCCCTCTCTTTCCGGGGATCTTAACCTAGCCTGTAACATTAATTGAACATGCTGGAGAGACAGATATATCTCCCAGAGATTCCATCCACTCTGGAATAAACTTCCAGTTCATGTAAAGCAGAGCTCCTCACTGACTCTATTCAAGCACAACTTGGACAAATGGATGGGAGTCCACAAATTTACCCCAGGGGTGGTACCCATGTCCCTCATGGACGGGGTAGTCCGTGTTTATCATAGTCATGTTCTGCAAATTACATCCATCTAACCAAGGACAACTGAGGCAACTCAGGATTAGCATGGCTGGGCATGAAAGGACTGTAGGGCTGTTAGCCTAGTGACCTCATATGAACCTATGAATGGTCTTGTAAGGGCTCTAGGGCTGTTAGCGTAATGACCTCCTATGAACCTATGAATGGGCTTGTAAGGGCTCTAGGGTTGTTAGCCTAATGACCTCCTATGAACCTATGAATGAGCTTGTAAGGGCTCAAGGACTGTTAGCCTAGTGACCTCCTATGAGCCTATGAAGGGTGATTTTTCTCCCTAAAAATCATTACTACACTGTCATGTAAAACTGAAACATGATTTAGTTTTTTCTCAGCTTGTATAGGATATCAAAGCTTTCCCAGGGCACTCTGTGTTGCATGTACATGAAATCTCACTTTCTTTACTAATCATATGTCATGTAAAATTTAAAATGTTTGGCCTGGGAAAAGCTATTTAACGTCTGCTATCTTTCCATCCCACTATCGCTGTAAATCTATTGAATTTCCAGAGTTGCAGACGCACAGTGAATGGAAAAGCTAGCATATCTATATATTTGTATATATATATATATATATGGAATAAGGATCTGCAGAATGGTAGCACTCTGGATGAAACACAATGACAACATGTTCAATTTTGAATAAATAATGTAAGTTCTTGTCTGTTTATCATCTTTCATCTACATTGTTGCTGTTTGACATGTCCTACTTCTACATTAGCATCCCCCTGGAGGATTATCATTGTATCCCACCAGGTTTGGATTGACAAGCACAGATTCTTGCATTCCAGGTGACTGTTTGATGTGAGTGTGTGTGTGTGTGTGTGTGTGTGTGTGTGTGTATATATATAATAATAATATATATATATATATATATATATATATATATATATATATATGTGTGTGTGTGTGTGTGTGTGTGTGTGTGTGTGTGTGTGTGTGTGTGTGTGTGTGTATATATATATATATATATATATATATATATATATATATATATGTGTGTGTGTGTGTGTGTGTGTGTGTGTGTGTGTGTGTATACATATATATCTATATATATATATATATATATATATATATATATGTGTGTGTATATATGGTTGCAGGTGATTTGTGTGCAACATGCATTCATTGCGTGATGCAGTTTGTGGTAAATTTCTTTGGTGGTTGCAGTTGTTGTATTATATTACAGTCTAACTGCATTAGTTATCCTCTTTATTTTCAGCAGTGTGACTGCTGAGTTAGTATATTTAATTTCTGGGTTATGGGGGGGGGGGTGGAGCCCTCCATGTGAAAGTAAATGTTCTTGCTCTTTTAGGTAATCAGAAATGAAACGTATTTGTTTCATTTACAATCACCTTATTTAATTGTATTTGTGCTTCCATGAAAGATATCAATAAAATTTTACGACATATTTCATGTCAATGGAAGTTCATCCCCGATGTAAAGGAATATAACTACATATATATATATATATATATATATATATATATATATATATATATATATATATATATATATATGTATATCTTGCCTCACAGCAAGATGTTCTCTGGTTTGATCCTCGGCTGGGGTGCCTTCTGTGCGGAGTCTGCATGTCCTCCCTGTGGTCATGTGGGTTTCCTCCGGGTGCTCCGGTTTCCTCACACATCCCAAAGACATGCTGTAGGTGGATTGGATACTCTAAATTGGCCCTAGGTGTGATTGTGTGCATGTGTGTGTCTTCTATGGAAGGTTGGGTGCCAGGCTGGCAACTCAACACTGTAAAACTCCACTGCCAATCATGAGCGGACAGATGATCCGCTGCGGCGACCCCTAACCGTGAAAAAGCTGAAAGAAGAAGAAGAAGATATATATATATATATATATATATATATATATATATATTTATTTATATATGTGTATATATATATATATATATATATATATATATATGTGTATATATATATATATATATATATATATATATATATATATATATATATATATAAATATATATATATCCACCAGGCTCTAAAAATCAAACAAATTTATTGTATACTCCACGGATAAGTGCTTTCACATGTAAAAACATGCTTCGTCAGATCTCAGAAAACAGTCAAACAGCTTAATTTAAACAGATTTAAAATACTGCCAACCAATCCAGTTCACAGCAGGAAAATCAAGTTAATTAACTAACTAATTATCCCCTTCAGCAGTAAGACAAATGCTGACTAAAGACAGAATAAAATCCAAATTAAGCAGACAATAGGAAGTTGTGTGTATATATATTCAACAGTCACACACACACAAATCCTAGCATAGTTATATGAGTGTATATGTATATAAATTCATATAAAATATATGTATGCATAAAACAAGACATAACATATGTACATCAAATATATAAATATGCATAAATAGAGAAAAAATAAAATAAAAATTAAAACTCAAACAAATTTATATGAATACAAAAATTTAGAGAATTCCATTTACCAGTTACAATATATAGTGTGAACTGTTCATGAATCAGACAACAATATTACTGAACTCTAATAATAACTTACTTCAGCTCATCCTACCTTAAACTACTCTAGTTTATTTTATCTTATTTCATTACATATTATTTTATTGTATTATATTACATATTATTTTACTGTACATGCTACCAGGGCTGGTTTAAGACTAACATGATTGTTAAGCCCTGAAAAAATATGGGCACGTAATCTAAAAATCGACTTGACTTCTACCAACTCTAATTGATTGTTCAAATTACCCCCTCTAATATTAATCTGCACTGTTTGCAGAACCCTATAGGTAAACGTGGGAGTACTAAAATTAGCCATATGTTTAGCTAATGCATTTTGTTGAATTGAGTTTTTGATGTCATACAAGTGATTATAAATCCTGTCTCTCAACCTTCGTGTAGTCTTACCTACATAGAAACAGGTACAACAATTACAAGATGCAAGATATACTAAGTTAACACTGTTACAGGTAGCAGTAAATCTAGGAACAAACCTGTAATTTAGGACAGTATGGTCAAAAGTCTGTTCAACAGTTTTAGCACTACATATCCTGCAATGTTTACATGAAAAAGTCCTATAGCTCAAACTCCTAGTTGGAATCAACCTATTATTGGGACACCCCACCACATCTTTACATAAGATGCGTTTCAAGTTGCTACTATTTCTTTAAGTGAAACATGGAGACCTCCCAACTATCCTGGCAGTAGCTGGGTCCAATAAAAGGGCATGCCAATTGTGCTTCACCACCTCTACAATATAACTGATATCTCCTGTATAGGTGGTGACAAAGTGAAGCCTATTGCTACTATCATAACCAGTCATGTTTCTTGTTGAGGAGACATTCGAGCCCATTGCTTCCTCACTTACATTCACTAAAATAGACTTCTTATAGCCCCTGTCCAAAAATAACTTATCTAACTCATCCAACTGTAATAACAGATCATCTGGATCTTCACAAATTCTCTTCAAATTATGGTATTGACTCTTAACAATGTTAGAAAAGGTCATCCTGGGATGCATACTATTAAAATGCAATAGAGCATTCGTTCAGCAGGGTTTCCGATATAATTTGGTACTCAGTAGTCCAGTAAAGTCTTGATAAATGGTAATATCAAGAAACTCTACAGAAACATAAGAAGAGGTCATACTGAAGTCTAAAAAGTGGGTTGTAGAATTCAAGTAAGAAACAAAATCATTCAAACCTCCTTCATCACCTTTCCATAAAAATCGAATGTCATTGACAAAACGTCGATAAAGGAGAATATTAGAAAACCCCAAATGGTCAAACAAAAAAGCCTTCTCCCAATGGTACATGGCAAGATTAACATAGGGGTTCGCACAGGGGGTACCCATTGCAACACCCCAACTCTGTAAATATAACTGGCCATTAAAAATAAAGATGTTATTGGTCAGCATCATGTCTAGAAGTGTGGTAATAAGCACAGTCTCTTCATTAGACATACTTTCACAGCTGGTAAGAACCTCCCTGACAGCTTCAAGTCCAAAATCATTAGGAATAGATGTAAATAGGTGCTTAACATCTAATGTAACCAAGACACATTTTGAACATGTGGGATCACAA
>NC_056749.1:26483092-26505592 GCF_019279795.1 Protopterus annectens
GACTCCTCCATCTATGGAATAAACTCATTGTCCATGTCAAGCAGAGTACCTCGTTACCCCTTTTTAAGTGCAATCTGGATAACTGGATGGGAAATAGAAAATACATCCCTGGGATTCCACCCATGTCCCTGCTGGACAGGGGCATTGGGTGCTGATTTGTCTAAACATGGGCTAAACTCTTGACTAGGCTTATAAGGGCCTCAGGACCAATAGCCTAGTAACTTCCTATGATCCTTTCTATGATACTATGAGCTGAAAAATACTTGCTTTATTGAGGACAGCAGCAGATGAGTTGAGATGAACTAAGTTTTTTGACTGTGATAAAAAACCCGAAATGGAAGGCAGCTGGAATAAGTTAAGTTCACAATGATAGCTGGAATGAAGTAAGTCCACAACAATGTAAAATCCACTGTTTAATGAATAAAGGTGAGTGCTTTCACAATGGTCAACATTGCTTTATCAGACCAGATTTTGTTGTTATTAATGTTTGGAGATTTATGTATTTTATGACACACTGTGACTACTTAGTTGGGACTGAGCTGTTTGGGAAGCCTGTTTATTTAGCTCATATTTTCATGTTTCCTGTTTGCACCCTGTATTTATGAAGGAAAATGTTAATACATTTAATTTTGTTAAAACTTTCCATCTCACCATTTCTGAAACTATGGTCATGAGCATGGCAGATGTCTTTCTTGCTTAGTTTAAGGACAGTATTTATGTGGAAAATACCATTGGCTTACAATATAGTTAGGGTAATCCTAAAAGAAATAGATAATTCACTACTTTATTAACATGGCAATGCAGAAATATACCAGTTTGCCAGTTTTTAATTCTGTCACTCACTTATTATTTTCTGGATTCAAAAAATGTATCTTGAATTGCTGACACATTCTACACATCTCCTCTAAGAGTTAATGAGTTAACCTGTCTGTGTAGAAGTGGTAGAGTACTAGTTACCGGCCAAACTCAGTACTAGAAAATGCCAGGGGAAAGTGAATACATAAGTCTCAACCCTTTGTAAATGGTGTATCCAGTTAAGCATTGGTTGTCGCATTTATTAATTTATGAGCATATGCAAATAGAGGCAAAGTTTTTATATATCTCAAGAAGAGTATAACAAGAAAGATTAATTTTTTACATTTTACTATGCTAATAAAATATTTTACAGCTTTAACTTGTTTCTATTGGCTAATATTTTTATTTACTGTTATGTGATTGGCTATTTTTTTCACTTTTGAGGTGTATTTAAACTGATGGTAGAGTTTTTCCTCCCCTCCTTTACTGTCATTCTGACAGCCATCCCAGTGCCCCGATCTTACTTGGAGTCTAACAGTACTCCAATTCACTAACAGTTCATTGCCTGAATTTATGCAAGAGCCAAGAAGGAATATAAGGGTGTCCTGGAGGGTCTGCTGTCTAAGTTTTAGCAGTTAATTTATATGTATGACCTAACCATTTCTCCTCCCCTTTCCCTGTGCTTGCATACACACTTCTGAGGTAACTTCCCTCTTTGTACCATGTCTCCCCTTGTGGGCATCATTGACAAATGCCGTCTCCTCTTGGATGCTCACACCCATCCCTTCCTGCTCCTCCGCCAGTTGCCTAAGCTGCTAATTGATCCTGCATCACCTGGGCTGTAGTCAGGACTTTATCTCTCTATTCTACTGCAGCAGCTTAAACTGAAGGTGGATCGTTGACTGCTGCTTGTAGATGGCTGTCCTGATTCAGCTGACAGGTGCTTATCAGGCCAAGAAGCATATACCAACAGCAGTTGCCAAAGTAAAAATTAGGCTATGAAAGCAGTTTGGAAAGGCCATGCAGAAAGTTTATATGGATTGTTTCTGAAGTTCTACTAATCTTCACTTCCCATGCACAAGGTAGAAAGCTTGGTCCTGACCTCTGACCAATGCCTGCATGGAGTGTGCATGTTCTCTCTGTGCCTCTCTGGGGTTACTCCCAGCTTCCAAAAACAAGGTAGATGTTTCCATCTCAAACCTACCCAAGAATGGATTGTGGGAAACAGCACAGACTCTAGACAGTGTCTTATAGGGTGAAGAGTTGTACAGACCACCTGCTTTGGGCATCTACTGTGGTGCGCAGTATCCTCAAGATATGAGAACACAGATTGCAGACTGTGTGCCATGGCAGGGCTTGCCACTCGACTGTATTAATATGGTCTCTCCCTTTAATTTCTCCAAATCTTTTGGCTTTCTAATACCATGACAGGAATGGACCCCATTTCTAAGTCAAAGTACGATTAAAGTTCATGAAATTAGTATTATTTCACTCTTTGATGTTAGCCAAAAGTGTTCTTCGCAGCACCTGCAATGTGTCCAGTAATGACTCCTTCTGCAATTATTATGGAGTTACATGGATTGGTAACATACCTAAATACGATTGTAGATTCTTTTTTGTAAGTGCCATTGCTTCTCTTACTACTATTGGAACTGTCTGGGTATCCTTCTTCCACATTACTCTTGTTTCTGCCTGCAGATCGAGGTATTTTATGACTTTGCATCTCTCTGTATGCAACACACTGCAGTCACTGGGTGTGGCAATTTCAGTGATCAATGCTACTTTTGTCTTCTTTTCATGGACCACTATATCCATTTTTCTAGCATCTATCTTTTGAACTGCTGGTAATGGGTAATCCCATGTGATATAAACTTCATCATTTTCTCCAATGCTTTGTGACTCATGTTTCCAATGTTTTTCAGCCACTTCAGTATCATAATGCTTGCACAATACCCAGTGCAAGAGTCTTGCCACAATGTTATGCCTTTCAGTGTACAGTCCTTCTGCTGTTAGTATGTCACAACCAGCAACAAGGTATGCGACTGTTTCCAATTCATTTTTACAAAACCTAGATTTATCTGTTTTCTATACTTGCAACTATATTTATGCATTTTCCACTTTTCTTGCCTTCTCATCTGGTTCTTCACCTCTTTCTTTTGATTTTTGGCACATTCATGTTGTTGCCTGCTTTTTGTCTACTTCTGGTTTGATTTCCATTCGTGCTTGACACCAACATGCTTCTGCTCGAGAAGTCAGATTTATTATCCTCATGTTTCAAAACTTTCACTATGTTTGGATCTGGTGAGGTCAGCAGATATGTGTGGAGTCCCACAATTGCAGATCTATGCATGTAATCAATTTCAGTAAAGCCCACCCTCCTTCAGAATGGGGAATATATAATATTGGTTTATACTGATTTTTATAAATCATTTGGTGAGCATGAAACATCCTTCTTGTTTTCCTATCTAATCTATCCAACATGTTTTGGGGCCAGTCAGTCACTCCAAAACTGTAAGTTAGGACAAGAAGAGCAAATTGGTTTATAGCTTGGATTTTATTCCTAGATGTCAACGCTGTTTTCAGGATTAATTTAAGTCTTCTAAAGTATTCCTTACTAGATTTTATTTGCATTTGTTCATATTTTATTGCTCCTCATTTATCAGTTCCCAAATATTTATGCACTCCCTCTTGCTCAAGTTCTTTTATATCACATTCCTGTCCCAAACTGGTGTTTTCCTGGTGCTGCAGTTTTCCTGCTTTAAAGGTTACTTTTGCACATTATCAAGACCAAATGACATTCTTAAGTCATCTGAAAAAGTTTTGACAACCTGCATCTGTGCTTTCAGTCCTCATCTGATGAGCTATACAGTTTTAAATCATTGACAAAGAGAAGATGAGAAGTCTGTATGACTGTAGGTGATTTGGATGTGTTGACCAATGTCACCAAAATGGGCATTTGCTGTTGATAAGTGGGTTAAGAACCTGGCTTACTCCAGCTGGGTGTATGTGTCACCTATTGACTAGTGTATGTGCTCACCATAAAACCCATACATACATACATACATACATACCTATCACTCATAAAACCCAGGAACCTGCATCAAGAGGCTACTGGCTGCCCTGTGTCCAGTTGCCCAGCTTCGCTTACCTGGGACTACTCTGTTGAACAAAAGATGGACATAAAACAAACCAATCAAGCTGCCAAACATGAACTAACAATCGCTGTATTCAACGTAGATTCACTGACAGGATGCAACTTGGAAGTGGAAGACGTAATGGTATGGAGGATGTCGGCCATCCTGTGTATCCAGGAGACAAGATGGGCAGTGCAGCAATGGAAGACATGATAGTATGGAGGAGATCGGCCATCCTATGCATCCAGGAGACAAGATGGGCAGTGCAGCAATAGAAGACATGATAGTATGGAGGAGGTCAGCCATCCTGTGTATCCAGGAGCCAAGATGGGCAGTGCAGCAATGGAAGACATGATAGTATGGAGGAGGTCGGCCATCCTATGCATCCAGGAGACAAGATGGGCAGTGCAGCAATAGAAGACATGATAGTATGGAGGAGGTCAGCCATCCTGTGTATCCAGGAGCCAAGATGGGCAGTGCAGCAATGGAAGACATGATAGTATGGAGGAGGTCGGCCATCCTATGTATCCAGGAGACAAGATGGGCAGTACAGCAAAGCTACTTGACTTGGAGTCCCCAATTTACTACACAGGAGGAGGGCAGGCTGGAAATGGTGTGGGAATTGTGGTGAGGGAGAGGCTTCAGAAGGCAGTGTGGGATGTCATCAGAATTAGTGACAGACTAATGGCAATTAGTGTAATGATAGGTATTCATGCACTCTCTCTCCCCTACCCTGTTCTCCACAGCAGGGTTTTGATAGTGAGGAAAAGAGCACATTTAGACAGCAGTTGCAGGACCTAATAGAAAACATAAATTGCAATAGCAGGAATACATAAATTGGTGTTGATAATGGTTGACCTGAATGCAAATATTGGTACAGGCAGAACAAGATATGAGGACTGTCTGGGGTCACATGAGTGGAGCAACAGGAATAAAGAAGGAGAGGCCATCCTAGACATCTCTCTGACAAATGGATTGATAGTGGCCACTACATGGCTTACAAATCACATACAAGAGTGGCCAACATGTAATTCAGATAGACTTAAGGAAAGGGCACTGGGGTAGAATCAGTGATTGCAAAGTCATTCCCAGTGAAAAGGTTGGCCACAGCATAAACCACTGGCTGCGACAGTCACCTCTGCAAGCAGTGGTCAGTGAAGGCTCTAAGATTAACAGACACTAGGCTGAAGACCTGGAAGTTGACTGGAGAGAAAGCACAACAGTTCAAGGATTCATCAGGACTGTAGCACTTCTGGAAGAGGAAGAAATAGGTGGAGCTGAAGAAGAATGTCAGTGCCTCAAGACAGCATGCATAAGGACTACAGAACAGATATGTGGCCAAGACAGGTATGGAAATAAGCATAAGGAAAGGTGGAATCCAGAAGTCCAGGAAGTCATCGAAAGAAATAAGGAATGCAGGAAAACTGAGAGATAGAAAAGGTGGACCAGGCTAGGAAGGAATACTGGTTGGCTAACAAAGAGGCTAAGAGAGAAGTTTCAATAGCAAAGAACAAGGCATTGGAGGCACCCTAGCAGCTTCTGGAAAATAAGCACCATGAAGTTGCAAGGCAAAACCAGAAAGATAAAGGAAAGACATCCTTCATAAGGGGTTCCAGCAACAACCTGCTCACCAGACTACACATCAAAGGCAGATGGAGGGAGCATTTTTAGAAAATTCTGAATGGAGAAAAACCCCACAGAACCTGTACTGCCACAGACACAACCTACAGTGAAAGAAGAGCAGGAGCCCACCTACAATAAGTAAGAACAGCACTAAGGAAAATAAAGTCAGTGGAGGCAGCAGACTCAGCTGAGGTCACAGCAGATAAGATAAAGATGTTGTGTGAATTGCGGAAAATCAATATGTAGAGAAAGTTGTATCCCAGATGACTACTGAATAAGCATACTCTTGCCAGTGTACAAGAACAAAGGGGACATCCAAAACTGTGGGCAGTGCAGAGGAATCAAACTCCTGTCACATTGCATGAAAGTCCTGGAGAGGGTGATTGATAAATGGATACACAGAGTAGTAGGAAGTAAGATGGGAGATGATCAGTTCAGATTCAGATCAGGATGCAGCACAACTGACCCAATGTTTGCAGTGAGACAGATAGTTGAGAAGTAGCTAGAGATGAGGAAAGAGTCCAACTAGGCATTCCTAGACTTAGAGAAAGCCGATCTGGGAAGTACTACGGTGGTTTGAAGTCCCAGAAACACTGATAGAATTAGTGTAGACTCTGTACAAGGATCCAGTGACTCAAGTATGAACAGGGTTTGGTCTCACAGAGGGGTTCTCATTGAGAGTGGGTGTACACCAGGGTTCAGATGTGAGTCCACTGCTGTTCATACTGTGATGGACTACATTAGCAAATACACTGGAGTGGACAGATCAACAAGGTTACTGAATGCAGATGATGTAGCATTACAGGCAGACTCTGAACAAGAACTTTAGCAAAGGACAGAGGAATAAGATGTAAAACTGAAGGTACCGGGGATGAAACAGAGTGCAAGGCAATAGTAATGGCAGCAAATGGGGTAAATCAGAAGAAGCTGAGAATTGAGATAGAATGGAAAGTAGTGGAACAGGTTAACAGCTTCAAGTATCTGGGAGGGACGGTTGAGGAGAAGGGAAGTTTGAATGAGGAAGTCAAAGCTAGAATCAAAGGGGCTGCAGCCAACTGGCACAGAGTGTCTGGGGTAGTGTATGACAGAAGGATGCCAAAAAAGCTGAAATGTAAGGAGTGCAAAACAGTGGTGTGGCCAGTACTACAGTATGGTACAGAAACCTGGGCAGTAAAGGCAGAGCAGCTGAGGAAGCTAGATGTAATGGAGATGACATGCCTGAGATGGATGATAGGATGCACACTGTGGGTCAGAAGAAGACATGGGGACACAAGTTCAGAATCTAAAGTAGCTGCAATTGCAGAAAAGGTCAAAAAGGACAGATTACGGTGGTTTGGGTACATGTGCAAAAAAGCAGAAGACAATTGGGTGAAGAAGATTAGGGTTAGAGAAGGAAAGAGGAAATGATGGTGCAAGCATGGAGGTGGATGGATTGTGTGAGAGAAGACCCGTGACAGTCAGGCATGACTGTTGAAGAAAGTAGGACAGTGGCATTGAGTAGAGAGAGATGGGGACAGTTGACATGACACCCTGGCTCCATGCAGAAAATGGGAAAAAAGGAGGCTGATAATAATGAGGATTCTAATGTTCTACTAAACCACAAGAGAGAAAATAGAACCTCCATGATGCTTTATTAAAGAAGGACAGGAAGTGCTGACCAGTGCTGCTAAGGCTGTCAGTGAGTAGAAGAACATGCTTGAAGAACTTTTTAATCAGCTGGACATGTCCACCACTCTAGAGGCAGTACCTGAAACCTCTAGTGGGTTGGAGTCTTTCATTGTAACCGAAGATAGTCTTATGATCAGACAGCTCTATTGTGGTGAATCTGAAGATATGGATGTGACCTTGCTGGAGATGTTGTAGATACTGGATAGGGCTTTAAAAACATGGATAGGGAGCTTCTCTAGTGTTTCATGTAAGGCAGGAACTGTACCTCTATGTGGAGAAACTGGGAAGACGATTCCTATCTTTAAGAAAAAGGACCAGATATTGAGCTCCAGCTATAGAGGAATCACATTCCTCAGCTTCATTAGAAAGCATCTACCAGGGTACTGAGAAGAGAGTGTGACTGATGGTTGGAACTTGGATTCAGAAGAACAAAGTTGAGTCTAACCAGGTCATAGAACAGAGAATCAGCCCTTAAACTTTGCACTGTTTTGTCACAGGTCATTGGAGGTTGTAAGTCTAGTATACATTTGTTTTGTAAACTTGGAGAAGACGCATGATGGCATGCTCTGGTATGTGATGCATTAGACCACATGGGAGTATGGGATAAAAAGGGTCATTGCTGCATGCTTTAAGGTCCCTGCATTAATTAATTGATAGTTATGATTGCATTCCTGACATTGTTCCTAGGTTCATAGGTGTGTACTAGGCTAATGGCCCTGGGGCCTTTACAAGCTTAGTCATAGGATCACTCTGGCATAGTGCCACCTGGCCTTAGTTCTCAGTGCCTCTGTCGAGTAGAACCACTTGAGTTATCCCTGGGGTGAATTTTCTGATGTTCTTCATGTTTCACTGTTGCAGTCATTACATTTGGGTAATCTGCTTGCAGGTTGCTCTCAGTTGGCCTGATTAACAAAGTCTTGGGTCCTACGTCGGTTGCTGTCCCTTCTTCCATGACGTCAGGTTGTCAGGGGTATAAAACATGCAGCCAGCACCATTACATCAGCCTTTCTTGCCATGTGGTGCCCGAAGCAGAAGCAGTTCGCAAGTGCTGGTCAGCCGACTCCTGAAATTTTTGTTTTCGAGTTTCAGAACCGAAGTCTTCAACTAAAAGCTAAGTACCCCATTTGGGAAACTTTTTCTTGCTCCTTCCCGATGTCAGTAAAAGTTAATAATTGCATTACTTGTGGAAAGCAAATACCTCATAAAGATTTTCATTCGTACTGTATTCCTTGCCTAGGCCCTGACCACTCCGTACCTTGCTGTCGGTTTTGTGCTTTGTTTAATCAGCGCACTATACGTCGTCGGTATATTTTTTCCTCTAAATATTTCGGTTCTCAATTTAATTATCCAGAAATGTCATTGGTTAACCATCCGACTACTGGGATTCTGAAAAAAATGCAAAGATAAAGACAGAGACAGGCCGCCAAGGTCCAAAACTGCCGACGACACTTCTAAGCCAGTCGCCAATTCGCTGGTACTCAGTGAGGCACTTTCGCAGCCCCTGATACCTGCTACTTCTGATTTGCAGGCCTCTACTGAGACCCATTCAGAGTCTGGTATGCCGCGAGATACTTCAACTATGGAACCCGCTGTGCAGGCACCGGCTTCTGAGGGTGTATTCAGGCCTACAGACTTGCATACTAAATCGACGCCTCCTTCATTACTAAGGCCTAAATCTTGATCCATGTCTAAAAATCCAATGTCCAGGCCACATGGTCAGGCCTCTATGCCTAAAAAACAAATGATAAAAATGGCTGAAGATGTAATAACTCTTATCAGGGGTAGCCAACCCCCCCCCCCCCCAAGAGGCCTAGGGCTGAACTTGCTTATGAATCTTCTGATCAGGATTCTGTTTTTCCTGACTCTTCTGATGACCTGGATTTGTCCTTACCTACTTATGAGGATTCTGATGCAGAGGACTCTATTCCCTCTGCTTCCCCTCCTGAGGATTTTTCTTTTGGGGAAACCTTACATACTCTAAGGGAGCATTTTCACTGTGAAACCAGGAATTTTCTGATTCAAAAAAGAGGCTTAGGGATTTTCTTCTCCTACCTCAGCATAGGCCTTTGGCTATTCCTACTGTACTAGACATTGTTGATGATGCTTTCTCGGAATCCAGTTTGGCCCCTGATTCCCTGCCTCCTGCTCCCAGTAAACCTGACAGATACTACAGGGTCCCAGAGTCCCACAAGTTCCTTTTCAAAAGTCCTATTGCAGATCCAGAGACTAATTCTCAGGGGCCCAAGGGCATTAAGGCTTCTACTGCTAAAAATCCCATCCCTTCTGATGGAGACTCCAGGGCGCTGGATAGATGGGGAAAAAAAGTTTATACTTCAGCAACTTTGGCAATTAGAGCTTTAAACTGCCAATTTCATATGTTAAAATATCAGCAACAGGTTATTGGACTGCTTAAACAGAAAATGATGTTGATTCCTGACTGTGTGGAAAATAAAGAATTACAGGATTTAATGCATTCTGCTGAACAAGTTGGAAAACACACTTTGCAATGTGGTTTTGATTCTTTAGAGGCCTCTTGCAGGGCTGCTGTTACTGGGTCTGTGCTTAGAAGGCATGCTTGGCTTAAGGAGCAATATTTGCCTGATCATGTTAAAGCTAACTTGTTGGATGCTCCTTTAAATCAGGGCCACCTGTTTGGCAGCAAGGCTGAAGAAGTTCTTAAAAAGATGGAAGATAAAGCTAAATCTATGCAAACTGTTAAAGATTTTTTACAAGTTCAGCCTCCTAGATTTAGTAGGCACTGGCCTTCTAAGAATTGGTCCTTTCCAGTCCCTTCCAGGTCTTCTCAAGCCAAACCCAGACACAGCAAAAACACCAGGTTTCAGTCCCAGGGGACTCACAGAACTAAGCAGTGTGGGGGGGGGGGGGCTTCCACTTCCAAGTCTGGGAATAACAAGACACCCCCTATGGTAAACTGTCTCAATGACTTCCTTTTAAAATTTCCAAGCACTTATCAACTGACTGCCTCTTTGGGGGGAAATATTGCTCTTCATGCAAAAAACTGGGAACTCATTACCCAGGACAAATGGGTTTTAAATATAGTGTCCCAAGGATACAGATTTCACTTTCACATGTTGCCAGCACCAAGTGGGTGGCTGGACCTACCCCCAAATCAGTGGGCAGAGGCTCAAAAACAAGTACTTTCCCTCTTAAGCATGAGGGCTATTCAACTGGTACCAGAAGAGGAAAAGGGACAGGGTTTCTACTCCAGTCTTTTTCTGGTACCCAGAAAAGACAAATCATAGTGTCCAGTCCTGGACCTGTCTACTCTAAACACCTTCCTGGAGATTCCAAAACTCAAGATGCTGACTCTTCACCAATTACTTCCTATGCTAAGCAAAGACACCTGGTTGGCAACACTAGATTTCAAAGAAGCATACCTGCACATCCCAATCAAAGAATCTTGCAGAAGATACCTACGCTTCAAAGCAGGCTACATGCACTATCAGTTCTCTGCTCTGCCCTTTGGCTTATCTACTGTGCCCAGGGTATTCACAAAGTGCTTATCTCCAGTTATTGCATTTTGCAGACAAAGAAGTATTCAAATATACCCATACCTTGACGATTGTCTAATTCAGGCAGAAAGCCAGGACATACTTTTGAATTATCTGGCATTTGTAAAAGGGTTCTAACTTTTCTGGGGTACACCATAAATGAAAAGAAATCACAACTGGTACCCTGGCAACAAATTACATTCCTGGGAGCAAGTTTGAATACAACTTCCCAGATGGCTTACCTCATGCCAGAAAAGCAAATTCATTTGACAACCTACTTCAAACAAGTGGCCACAAAAACCCTGCTATTTGCAAGACAAATACTGCAAGCCTTGGGGTTCATGGCCTCCTGCATTCTTCTCATTCCATATGCAAAACTGCATATGAGGAAACTACAGTGGTATCTAAAAAGCCTATGGAGTCGACATTCTCACAGCCTAGAAACAATGATTCCTATCATACCTTGCCTACGCCTAGAGTTCCTTTGGTAGGCAGAGGCCTGTCACCAAAACAAGGGACTACCTTTCACACCACCCCCTGCAGCCCAAACCCTAACAACAGATGCATCAGACTATGCATGGGGGCCTCACCTGGCAGGGAAGTGCAGTCAGGGCAAATGGAACCCAAGTCAAATGCATCTGCATATCAATCAAAAAGAAATGTTAGCTGTACAGAATGCTCTGACAGGATAACTATTGATAAAGACAGACAACACCACGGTTATGTGGTACATAAACACCAGGGGGGGTACACATTCTTACCCTCTCTGCAGACTAGCTATGGCATTGTGGAACACAGCCTTGAGCTACCAAGTGCACCTACAAGCTCAATTCCTGCCAGGAAAATTAAATACTCTGGCAGACGGACTAAGCAGAAACCTCATGGACCCACACGAGTGGAAACTGGAACCAAGGATTTTCAACATGTTGACAAGCGAATGGGGGAGCCCAGATATAGACATGTTTGCCTCCCACCAGAACTACCAATTGAACAGATTTTGCACAAGGACTCCCCACAAACAAGCCTGGAAGGTGGATGCTCTGTCCTTCAGCTGGAAAAACCTATCAGTCTATGCCTTCCCCCCACTTCCTCTGCTCCCCAAAGTACTACTAAAAGTCAAACAGGACAAACCAAGGATGATTTTGATTGCTCCAGACTGGCCATGCCAACACTGATACCCCCTCCTGCTCAGTGTGTCACAGTTACCTCCATGGCACCTACCTCAGACTCCTTTCCTGCTGTCTCAGCAGAAAAACCAGATCCTGCACCCTCAGCTTCCAACACTGAACCTTGCAGCCTGGCTAATTACTTAAACTCTCCCTTACCATCCCTCAGCAAACCTGTGATGGATGTCATCTTAGAGGCAAGGAGGCCTAGTATTACAAAATCTTATGCTGAAAAATGGAAACGATTCTGTGCCTGGAACCAGTCTCAAGGGATGAGCACAGCAGTGCCCAATTTACCTCAGATTTTACAATACGTAACTGAGATGCTTCACAAGGGCCTGTCTTTTTCCTCCATTAATATCCATACCTCAGCCTCACTCTACCTCATTTTGAGCCAGCTGCTACTGCAGATTTAAAATTTTCTTTCTTGGAAAACAGCTTTCCTTTTGGCAATCACTTCAGCTAGAAGCGTATCTGAATTACAGGCCCTTATGGCAGTGGAGCCTTTCATCATCTTTCATGCAGACAGGGTGTCACTCAGAACCAATCCATCCTTCATGCCCAAGGTGGTATCCAGTGTGGCTCTTAATCAGTCCATTCATTTGCCAACATTCTTTCCCAATCCACAGAACAAAGGGTAATGGATTCTGCATTCGTTGGATGTGCACAGACAACTTAGATTCTAATTGGACAGGGCTAAACCTCCAAGAAAATCTGAACAACTGCTGGTAGCATTTGCTGCAGGGGCGGAGGGGAAGGCTATTTCAAAACAAACCATTTCAAAATGGATAAGCCATTTCATTAATTTCTGCTGTAAGCACCATGGAAAACCTATTCCCCAGGGGATCAGACATCACTCCACCAGGGCTGCATCTACTTCCACAGCCTTTCTCAAAGGCGTTCCTACCAGGAACGTCCTAGAAGCTGCTACCTGGAGTTCTGTACATACTTTCACCAAACATTATCTTTTGCCAATTTTCTCTAAATCCAGAGCTGGCTTTGCCACTGCAGTCTTGCAGGGTCTTATAGCTGGCGCTAATGCTATCTAAACTCCTCCTCCCAACCATAGCTTTGGGACTCTACCCAATTGTAATGACTGCAACAGTGAAACATGAAGAACATAGTACAGTTGTGTACACTTACCATAAATGTAGATGTTCAAGTGTATTCACTGTTGCAGTCCTGGTTACCCTCCCTCCGGCCCCCTAACTTCTTTTGGCTATACCTCTACTTTCCCTTACTTTGCTTAAAAGCCTTTTTGGTGTATTTGCTTTTTTGTTGGAGGTATACCTTTGTGTTTTTATGTTTAATTGCTCCCCATTAGGGGGGCACCTGACATCTGGGACAAGAAAAACTGATGTAATGGTGTCGGATGCATGTTTTATACCCCTGATGACCTGATGTCATGTAAGAAGGGACAGCAATTGATGCAGGACCCAAGACTTTGTTAATCAGGCTGACTGAGGGCAACCTGCCAGCAGATTACCCAAATGTAATGACTGCAACAGTGAATACACTTGAATATCTACATTTATGGTACGTGTACACAACTGTACTTTTACCATCCACTCATCAAGATTTGTCTTGAAGAGGGTCAGTGAGGTGCTCTACTTGACATGTATGGGAAGTCTATTCCATAGCATGGGCAGTCTCTGGGTTATGAACCAGTCCCTCCAGCATGTGCTGTTAATTGTGGTAATGAGGATGATGTCTCTGGAGCATGTGGTGTGGAGGGATTGGGATTTCTTTAGATGTAGCATTTCTAACAGAGCTGGGTCAGACATGGCTTTGTAAGTCAAGCAGAGATTGCCTCTAAGTAGGTGATATGAGACAGAGAATAGTAGGAGTTTTTTGAGTCTGTCCATATAGGACAAGTGTTTAAGGCCTAGGATCCTCTTTGTGAGGTACTTTTGTGGCCTCTCCAGTTGTTGCAGGTGTCTAGTGAGGTACATGCCAAATGGGACATTGTACTCGATGACTGGCCTAATGAGGTAAGAGTAGAGGGAGACAATGACCTCTTTCTTCCTGGATGCAAAACCCTTAGTAATGGGATGTGCCTCATAGAAGAACTTTCTGACCACAGTGGCAATGTGGAGATCAATTGGAGGTTGCTGTCAATATATGTTCCCAGAGCTCTTGTGATGGCTTCTGTGTTTAGTGGACTACCATCAATGGGGATGGCAACACATTTTTTATCATTTTTATCATGGTTCTGACACTAGTCGTTGGTCTCAGTGATGCCTTTCTGTAGGACGTCAGCATCACTTGGGGAGTTAATAATAGCTCCCAACTTGCAATCATCTGTTAACTTTGTCAGCCAGAGTCCCTTCATGTTGTCTTGGACTACAGAGATGTAGATACCAAACAGGAGAGGACCCAGGACTGAACCCTGTGGGACTCTACTTGTGACTAGTCGGCAGTCTGACTTGAAGTCAGCTACTTTCACACTGTGGGTTCTATCTGTGAGCCAGTTTGCAACCCACCTAGTGATATAGGGGTTGATGCCTAGTTTAGTGAGTTTTTCTATGATTCTTGAGTGAGGAATGGTATCAAAGGCCTTGGCCAGATCAAGGTAGGCTGTATGAACCACCTTGCCTTCATCCACAACTCTGGTGACTGACTCAAAGAAGTCGACCAAGTTGAGCAGGCATAATCTACCTTTCACAAAACCAAACTGTGTGGGATCCAGAGTTTGGAGATTCCCTGTATCCTTGTTTATTAGGTCCATGATGATGCGTTCCATAGCATTGCATATCAGGCTCGTCAGGTTAATGGGGTGAGAGTTCACAGGGTCTGTAGTCGCTCCTCCTTTGTGGAGAGGGATGACTATAGCAGTGTGCCATTCGGTAGGGACAAAGCCTGAGGTGAGGCTGTGATTGAACAGGGCACACAGGTGAGGTGCCAGTTCACTCTCTAGTTCATGTAGAACACAGCCAGGGATATTGTCAGGTCTCATAGAAGCTGTATTCTTGGCCTTGAACAGTGCTGTTTTAACCTGTGCAGCAGTAATACTGGGTGCCTGGCAATCTACTGGCATTGTGATTGGTCCTTTGGGGGGAGTAAAGCTGGCACTGAATCTGTCGGCCAGTATACTGGCAATATCTGTTGGCTCGATATAGGAGGTACCATTGTGCAGGAGCTCAGAGCAAATCTGGGTATTGCCATGGAGATTCTTTACATAACTATAGAAGGCCTTGAGGTTGTCTTTACTATCTGCTGCAATTCTGTTTTCATAGCTAGCTTTAGAGGATTTAATGAGGCATCCCAATGTTTTGTTGAGGCTGATAAGGGAGTTTTTACAGTCTTGGGACTTCACCTTATTCCACATCAGTTTCCTCCTTCTGTTGTAGAGTTTGTTTATGACAGGGAACCACCAGGATTGGCTTTCATTTTTTAGAGAGCATCTTGGTTCTATTGGGTATGGCGAGATCCATGCATCTGTGTACATGTTCATATAGTGCATTGGTGTATGATTCAGCAGTCATACAACTATTCTCCATTTGATGGGTGCCATGAAGTTAGCCACTTCTGTTTTTAGGAGCCCAAAGTTAGCTTTGGAGAAGGTTTTATGGTGGTTAACTTTGCGGGGGGGGGGGGATGTGGATTTCCAAGGTGATTAGTCTGTGGTCAGATCTAACCAGGGAGGAGCTGACTACTGGTGTAGAGCAATGGTCACCTATGTTAGTAATGACCAGGTCAAGGATGTTGCTACCTCTAGTGGGGGTAAGAATGAGCTGTTCCAGGGCATTGGAATTAATGAACTCCAGGAAACGTTGGGCAAGTGTATTGGTACATAGTACTTTTCCCAGTTAATGGAGGGGTAGTTGAGATTGTCTAGTAAGAGAGTGTTAGGTTGGACCCTAATATTCTCCAGGGTGCTTAGGAACATGGAATGTGAGTCTTGGGACATGGTTGGGGACCTATAGCAGGCTATGACCTAAATAGCTGTCTTACCCAATGTTAGCTGCACCTGACATTTCTCTGATGTGTTATATTGGGCTACCAGTCTGGAGGTGTGTGCATTCTTTATGAATATGGAAACACCACCTCCTTTGGAGCTTTGGTCCAAGTTCTGGGGTTGAAAGGTGTGGAATGAGTTATAGCCTGGTAGTGCAGAGGTGCTTTCTGCTGCCTTGAACCAGGTGTCTGTTGCAGCACAAATGTTGATGTTCTCTATTTTAAGGAGTGCTTTGAGCGAGTGGATTTTGAGATTTAGACTTCTAGCATTGAGCAGCATGACCCTCAGATTGCATTTGCTTGTAGCTGTTATGGTGGTAATTTGTTCTTTGCAACACCACCTTAAAAAGGCACTATAGGGTTGGCAAGAGCCTTGGCCAGTATCTGGAAGCCCAGGGGTGACAGATGTAGGCCATCTCTGGCAAAACATTGAGGTCTGTCAATCATGTCATCCCAGGCAGACAGATACTGGATCCCCTTAGAATGACACCAGAAACTTAGCCAATTGTTGAAATCAATAATTTTCTGCATGTACTGTGGTATCATTTTGGGTGATTATAGGTTGCTGCTCAGGGCTAGGGTCATATCCACCTGGGCTACATAATCCGAGAGCTCCTCCATGTCTCTTTTCATGTAGTCCAGGGAGGTATGTCTCAGATCATTCATACCCGCATGTACAATAACAGAGTCATATTTGTACCTGTTGTTGAGTGGCCTGAGTGCGTGCGTTATGTGACAGATCCTGGCACCTGACAGGCAGCTGACTGTTACTTTCTCGTTATTCAACTTAGTGAGTGGAACATTAGTGTGTCTCACTATCGAGTCACCTATGACTAGTGTGTTGGGCATGCTGTTTTGCCTTAAGGGCTTTGGTTGAGTGGCACACTATTTAGGAGAGTTATGTGTCTCATGATTAGTGTTGTGTTGTGGTGGTCGAGTGCGTTTCTGCCTTGGAGATCTCTGCTGCTTGGGTAGATTTTTTTTAAGAGCCTCTGCGAAGGTGGGTGTGTGGTTTGTGTTTTTATGTGAAGGTGGTGCTGGTGTGTGTTCTGGAGGGCTATGTGTTCCATGTGGTGTGGTGCAAGTGTTGACCTTCTCCTCTTGACCAGCTATTCCGATCTTGGCTGGAGAGTGCGTGGCTTCCAATTTGGATATATAAGTGCATGTCTCGCAAGTCTGAGTCTTAGGAGATAAGAGGAGAGGGTTGTTGGTGTACATGAGGCAGTTGCTACATTGCCTCAGGATGCCCATGTTCACCAGGTTAATAGGAGAAAGCACAGGGAACTGACCTTTAAATATGCCTGGAGGGGTGGGCATTGATAATAAGAAATGGATCTGTTTTCTTGTAGAACGTTTAGTGCTGGTAGCACTTTTGTGTGCTACAATAATTGCTACAAGAAGTCTGGTAAAGTGCTAGACTAATAAGCTAGTATAAGTGCAGGACAGGTGAGAACTAGTAGATATAGGGGGCAAATTGAAGAGCAGACTTTGGCACCACTCAGGAACTTACAAACAGTCCTGGATACAGCAAGTCTGTATCTGGACTAGACTAGTTACAGGAAAGGTGGGAAACAAGCAAAAATCCAGGCTTTTAAACCAGAAAGTTGAGCGAGATGGAAAAACTTCCCAAACGGCCAATAAACTACAATTTCTGGGCCAGAAACCACTTCTCTTGTGGTAGATGGGCTACCTAGTGCTTAACACTCCCACTGATAAGCTAGAAGGCTTCCCTCCCACACAGAAAGGCTTGGGGAGCTCAGAAGCTTACAAACAGTCCTGGATATCGCAAATCTGTATCTAGACTGGACTAGTTACAGGAAGGGGGGGCAAGTGCAAATGCAGGCTTCTAAACCAGAAAGTTGAAAGAGATGGAAGAAACTGCCCAAACGTCCAATAAACCACAATTTCTGGGCCATAAACCTCTCATCTTGTGGTAGATAGGCTACCTAGTGCTTATGTCTCCCACTGATAAGCTAGAAGGATTCCCTCCAACACAGAAAGGCTGGGGGGGGGGCTCAGAAGCTTACAGTCTTGGATACAGAAAATCTGTATCTGGACTTTTCCAGTTTCAGGAGAAGCAGGAAACAAGCTCAAATGCAGGCTTTTAAACCAAAAAAGTTGAAAGAGATGGAAAAACTGCCCATACAGCCAATAACTACAATTTCTAGACCAGAAACCACTCCTCTTGTGGTAGATAGGCTACCTAATGCTTACCACTCCAACTGATACGATAGAAGGCTTTCCTCCAACACAGAAAGGCTTGGGGGCTCAGAAGCTTACAAACAGTCCTGGATACAGCAAATCTGTATCTGGACTAGACTAGTTACAGGAAAGGCAGGAAACAAGCTTAGAATTTTTTTTAGTAAAGTAGAAAAGGAGAAAGCAGGAACAGAAAATAATTCAAGGTTAAGAATCTAAGTGGGTTGGCCCTCTCAAATGCTATCTCTGTATTAGGTAGAATGCACTAACAACACTATACTGGGAGGAGTGTCCCAGATCAAATTTACAGTATGGGCAGGCAACTGCAAAGTCACCAAGTATAAGAACAAGACACCAATAGGGAGGGTGAGTGGGAAACTATTACAACTACTAGCTATAGCCACTAAATCAAAGTTTTAAACAGATAAATGAGCAAGTGGACTCTAGAGAATGCTTTTAACTGCAAACAAATCAGTTATATGATACCTGACTAGAACACAGAAACCTCATAAAAATGTACAGAAAAGCACAGATAGAGAACTCACAAACAGAAAATACAACTCTCAGTATGAAAAAGCAGCTTACAGTTAAGTAATTCAGTAAAAATGCAATTAGAGTAATGAAACAGTATCTAGCAATGACGTTATAAAATCTGTTCAGTGTGTGCATAGTCCTCCACTAAGGCTAAGAGCCACCAGTGGATTTATCGACTGGATCTCAGGGCACAGCTGAGTTCAAGAGGGTGTCTAGTTTGAGAACACAGGGATAGCCTCAGTTTTATTTGCAGATGATGTTTTTGTTTTTGATCTCAACTGACCTTGATCTCTGAATGTAATTTAGGTGGGATGAAAATTAGCACTTCCAAATTGGAGGCCACGGCGTTCCTTCAAAATAAGTGGCTCTGTTCTCTTCTAGTGTGTTGTGGACAACTTCTTTTTGTAGAAGAGCATATTTACCATGCGGAGATCTTGTACAGAAGTGACGGCAAAGGGAAGAATGAGAATAACAAGCTGAATGGGGAATAATTAAAGCCTTCGGCATGCACATAACTTCTGGTGGTGACATGGGAACTAGATTGCTGAATCAACATTTTTGTTCACTGATCTTTCTGTTCCTCCATTTTTAAGAATAAGGATGATGTGCAGAGCTGTAGTAACTACAGAGGGATTAAATTGATCAGTCACAGCATGAAGTTATGGGAAATAGTAGTGGAAGCTAGGTTAAGAAGGGAGGTAATGATTAGTGATCAGCAGTATGGTTTCATGCCAGGAAAGAGCACTACAGATGCGATGTTTGCTCTGAGAGTGTTGATGGAGAAGTATAGAGAAGGTTAGAAGGAGTTGCATTGTGTCTTTGTGGATGTAGAGAAAGCATATGACAGGGTGCCTAGAGAGGAGTTGTGGTATTGTATGAGGAAGCCAGGAGTGTCAGAGAAGTATGTAAGAGTGGTACAGGATATGTATGAAGGTACTGTGACAGTGGTGAGGTCTACGGTGGGAGTAACAGATGCATTTCAGGTGGAGGTGGGATTACATCAAGGATCAGCTCTAAGGCCTTTCTTATTTGCAATGGTGATGGACAGGTTGACAGACGAGATCAGACAGGAGTCCCCGTGGACTATGATGTTTGCAGATGACATTGTGATCTGTAGTGAGAGTAGGGAACAGGTGGAGGAGACCCTGGAGAGGTGGAGATATGCTCTAGAGAGAAGAGGAATGAAGGTCAGCAGGACTAAGACAGAATATATGTGTGTGAATGAGAGGGAGGATAGAGGAATGGTAAAGGATGCAGGGAGTAGAGGTGCTGAAGGTGGATGAGTTTAAATACTTGGGATCAACAGTTCAGAGTAATGGTGAGTGTGGAAAAGAGGTGAAGAAGAGAGTACAGGCAGGATGGAGTGGGTGGAGAAGAGTGTCAGGAGTGATTTGTGACAGATGAGTACCAGTAGGAGTGAAAGGGAAGGTCTACCAGAGGGTAGTGAGACCAGCTATGTTATATGGGTTGGAGACGGTGGCACTGACAAAAAGGCAGGAGTCAGAGCTGGATGTGGCAGAGTTAAAGATGTTAAGATTTGCAGTGGGTGTGACGAGGGTGGACAGGATTAGGAATAAGTATATTAGAGGGTCAGCCCAGGTTGGAAGGTTTGGAGACAAAGCCAGAGAGGCAAGTTTACATTCGTTTGGACATGTGCTGAGGAGGGATGCAGAGTATATTGGGAAAAGATGCTAAGGATGAAGCTGCCAGGTAACAGGAAAAGAGGGAGGCCTAAGATAAGGTTTATGGATGTGGTGAGAGAGGACATGCAGGTGGTTGGTGTGACAGAACAAGATGCAGAGGACAGGATAAAATGGAAACAGATAATCCGCTGTGGTGACCCCTAACGGGAGCAGCTGAAAGAAGAAGAAGAAGATCTTTCTGTTCCTCCATCCTGACCTATGATTATGATCTCTGGAAAATGACCAAAACACTGAAATCACAGCTATAAGTGGTGGACAGGAGGTTTCTCCTGGGGGTCACTTTACTTACTATCCACAATAAGGTGAGAAGTTTTGTGATCTGGGAGAGCCAAGGAACAGAGATACTGCTCCTTCAGATCAAGGGTTTCAAGAGACATAGTAAGAAGGATGACCTCATTGTAGATCCTGCTGGAATTGTTTTAGGAACAGTCAGCTGGGAGGAGGCCTGAGGGCAAACACAGAACATGCTGGATGGATTTATCTCTCATCCGCCATGGAAATGCTCAAGGATACCCCATGACAAGCTAGGATCTCTGGCTAGGGAAAGAGAAATGAGAATTTAAAATGCTTTGCTTAGCTTTATGCCATTATAATCCTCACCAAGAGAAGGGGAAGGCACTTGTGTGAGTAAATAAGTGAAGGTGAGTGTGAGTGAGTGAGTGAGTGAGTGAGTGAGTGAGTGAGTGAGTGAGTGAGTGAGTGAGTGACTGGATGAAGGTGAGTGTGACAGCGTGTGAATGAGTGAGTGAAGGTGACTGTGTGTGAATGTGAGAGTGAGTGAGTGAGTGAGTGAAGGTGAGTGAGTGAGTGAGTTAGTAAGTGAGTGAGTGAGTGAGTGAGTGACTGGATGAAGGTGAGGTGACAGCGTGTGAATGAGCGAGTGAAGGTGACTGAGTGTGTGAATGTGAGAGTGAGTGAGTGAGTGAGTGAGTGAGTGAGTGAGTGAGTGAGTGAGTGAGTGAGTGAGTGGGTAAGGTGAATAAATGAGTGAGTGATTGAGTGAAAGGGTGAAGGTGAGTGAATGAGTGGACAAGTAGGTAAGAACATAGTATATTATGGAATAGTATAGTATAGTAATTGTGTTCCGACATAAACACACACACACACACACACACACACACACACACACACACACACACACACACACACACACACACACACACACACACACACACACGAACATCACAAGGGGAAGGGGAGATGATGTATTCTTGCTGGAATTCTATACTAACCTAGACTTTGTTTGCTGAGAATAATGACAGAGCTGTCACCCATCAAATACGAGGACCAAGTGGTATGAATCTGCAGCCCAGGGATATCATCCTGTTGTAGCATTTGCAACAAAACCTTCTAGATACTTGGTCATATGCCTTCTTCAAGTCCACAAAACACATGTAGATGGTATTGGTAACCTCTAATGACCTACTCCAATATCTTTATACATATAAAGAGATGCAGTGCTTTGGGTGAAGAAGTTTAAGCATCTTTGGTTCTGGTTTATGAGTCAGGGTAGATGAGATTTCTTTTGGGTGAGGGTAGATGACATTGAGAATGTTTATGAGTGAGGGCAGAGGAGATTGTTTATGAGTAAGGATAGATGAGATTGTTTATGAGTGAGAGTAGGTGAGATTGTTTATGAATTAGGGCAGGTGAGATTGTTTATGCGTCAGAATAGATGAGATTGTTTATGGGTCAGGGCAGATGAGATTGTCTATGAGTCAGAACAGATGAGATTGTTTATGGGTCAGGGCAGATGAGGTTGAGATTGCTTATGAATGAGGGTTGGTGCGATCACGAGATGAACAAGCAGAAAGGTGTTGCAGCAACACTGCAGATATATACCACACTCAGGGGGGAAGCTGACTGCTGAGTGATAAGATGATGCTTTCTGGTTACTGCTTACTCCATGTCCTTATCCTCACCTGTGGTTGTGACCCTTGGGTAATGACCAAAAGGATGAGATTGTGGATACTAACAGCAGACATGAGGTTCCTTTGCTGGATATCTGTGCTGTCTTGGAGTGAGGAGCTTAGTAATCCAGATGTACCTCTGAGTGTGGCTTCTGCCCCCTTGTGGTGAGAGGAGTTAGTTGAAGTTATTTGGGCACCTTGTGTGGATATCACTGAGCATCTTCCACAGAAGGTGATCAAGGTGCATACCACTAGTAGGAGATCCCAGAGAAGACCTAGCACACATTAAAATGGTTCTG
>NC_056749.1:26510592-26798092 GCF_019279795.1 Protopterus annectens
GTTGCGGTCTTCTCCGGACTGATTTTTTGGATTTGCTTGGTTATATTTCATCAGCAGAGTCTCCGCTTTTGTTAGCAGGTGGTTAGTAATTTGTTTAGGCTTAAGCCCTGTACCTTAGCTACAGGAAACAAGAGCCCAGATCCTCTACCCAAAATATGCAACTGTTTTGCTTAGCAAATGGTATCACTGTTGTGTGTTTAGAGTTTTAAAGCAGTGTTAGTAGCACAGCAGATAGCATACTTTTGTTTTGATGCAGAAGGCTGTGGGTTCTATTCCCACAGCATGTAGATGGATTGCTCACACTGTGTTGGATTTTAAGAGGGTGGGGTGCTGCAGTACTGAGTATGTCCTCCTTTGGATAAGATGCGTAGTAACCATGAACCTGTTTTAGTTTGCCATCCATTCCCTATTGCAATATTACCAGCTTATCATTTTTAATGTAACATAGGTAATTTATTCTTCAAGGGCAGCAGGCAGTGAATTTGTAGATGAAATACTTAAATGTAAAGTTTTTGCTAGCAGCAACCTATTCATTAGTTACATTCAGATCTCTTTAATGTGGAATTATTCAGATGACTTTTACTTCTGCAGAGACTGTGCATGTTGGCTGATACTGGTGGGTTGTATTGACAGAAGTTTGAGTGGCTTTTTATGGTAGAAATGCTCTGAACTGGGCAGTTTTGGCATTATTGGTTCATATGTTTTGTTTCTTTGCTTACTGTCTATAAATTTAAAACATGCTCTAACAAGTGGTGTTATATTATACAAGGGATATAATTTAATTATTATATACTATAATTTAATACAATCAGGAAGGTGAATCAAAGAGATTTTGCATGGTCCTAAAAATGTGTGTAAGGGGTCTATGATTTGAAAACAGCCCAAATGTAAACTTAATTTGCCACTGGCAAGATGCATTTTCTTTGAATGTGGGTTACAATGCTGTTTCAATAAATGTGAGTTTCAAAGTCACAGAAGTTTTAATGCTAACTGTTTTCATTGTGAGATTGTATTGCTTTGTTTAGCAAATGTCTATCAGTGTCTGTGCGGAAAATTTGAAATAAAAGTTTTAAATTAAATCCAAATATCTATAATCATTGTAGAAGTAAAGCAGAAAGCAGTATCACACTGAGTGTTTTGAACAGTGTTTATGGCAACTGAGGAGGAATAGCCAAATAATGGGACAGTGGAATGGCTGCGTGTATGTGTGTGTGTGTGTGGGATTGAACCAAATGTAACATATGCATACCACCACCTCTTTGTTCACAAAAAAAACACTGTATATATCTATAAGTGTGTGTGTGTGTGTGTGTGTGTGTGTGTGTGTGTGTGTGTGTGTGTGTGTGTGTGTGTGTGTGAGAGAGGTGTTTGGGGAATGTGTGTGTGTGTGTGTGTGTGTGTGTGTGTGTGTGTGTGTGTGTGTGTGTGTGTGTGTGGTATATATATATATATATATATATATATATATATATATATATATATATATATATATATATATATACATGGATTCACTTTAGAAGCTCGAAATATTGAAATATCGAATTTCAGTATTTCAAGCCCATAAAGTGGAAACCTGAAAAGAACGAAAACTCAGAAGCGCGAAATTCTAAATCTTGCATACCAGAGATTTTGAATTAGTGCTTCTGGTGTTTCACTGTGGTTATGGATTCAGGTAAGTGTTTATGTGTTAAGCGGTTTGGGTAGGGGCTGTGGTGTGTGTTGGTGTGTTTTGTTACTGTGATGTGTGTGTGCGAGGAGACTGTAGCTTGTGTGGTGGTGTTTTGTGTGTTTTTGTATGTAGTGCGACCTTGGAGTTAGAATGTTTAAGTATGGGGATGTGGGGGGGTGCAGGGGGGCTTGGCTCCCTGCTTTTATGTAGGATAGAGCTTGTGTTTGTGTGTGGGGAGGAAGGTGTGTGTTTGTGTACACCAGAAGGGCTAATTCAAAATCTCCAGTATGCGATGATCATTTACTGTCAACCTCCCAGTCTGAACTTGAATTTTCAGACTGAGATCTCCAGGAAGGAATGTTATTTGAATACTTATGTTCATAGGACCAGTACGCATCCTGCCCATATCTTTACCAACATTATGAAAGAGCAAACTTTGAGAGTCTCGAGACAGACAGTAAATGGTCAGAGACTGGAAAGGGAGATGGATAACCTGTAAAAGAATTTTGCCATGAGGGGATGTAGCAGACGAGAAGTTCAACCTTGAGTGGAAAAAACTAAACACTTAAGACATAAAGAGGCAAGACCATTTTTTTCTGAACAGCAGGTTGAGATCTCACATAATGCAGAACCGAAAGGATTCATGAGAATCCCAGTTACATATATGCGAGCAACATTAGGTTGCTACAGAATGTTTTCAGTAGGAACTGGAATATATTATGTGCTGATGAACAGGTAAGGGCATTGGTGAGGGATCATCCACATTATGCATATAATAAAAAATCCCTAAAGGGATTGTTATGTGGTCCCAGAAATAATAGATGTAACACCGATCTAGAGTATGACAATGACATAAATTATGGTACATATCCTGGCAATAAATGTAACTATCGCTACACTATTGATAGTAGTGGAAGCTTTGTTCAACCAGATACTAGGAAGGAACATAGTTTTAGGCTTAAAGTAGATTGTAACACTACAAATATTGTCTATCTGGCCTATTGTGTCATATGTCAAGCATTCTATGTGGGAATGACAACTTGTACATTTCGAGAGCGCATAAGGGAACACCTATATGATATCTCTAGGCAAGCAGAAATGAATGCCTTTGCAAAACATGTGATGGAAATAGGAACACAACAGCCTTGCTTGGATTACTTTCGAATACTTAGTAATGCTGTAGAATTATATATATTTTCTATTATTACTTTTTGACTTGACGAGTTTACGTTCGCTACTTCTACTACTATTGTCTGATCTGATTAATATACAGTTTTTAACTAGAAATATATGGACTGAAAATCTTCTACACAGAGAAGTTTTTTACACTGTTGTATAGTAAGTGTAGATTCACCTAACTTTTCTGTGAGCAGTAAATTTTCCTGTTGTCTAATTACAATTTTTAGGATATTTCTGCAGTCTGATGCCATAGTTTTACTTTAGAACAGATGTCTACTCTCTGATATGACTGCTGAACCCCGTGCATCACAAACAAGACTATGCCAATGATATGGAAGAGATCCAGTGAAAAACTACTACTCAAAATTCATAACCCAAAAGATGCAAAAAAATTCAGGCCATTCTCTGCCTTAGCAACCTTCTTCTGCCACAGGTTTAGAACAGTACCAGAAATGTGCCCCCTTGTGGTAGAAGTAGTCCACAAAACCACAAAAATTGACAGGCCAAGATAGAGACATGCAAATAATAAGTCTGACTACTGAGGATCAGGAAGAGATTAGATGTTGCTGTGTACGTATGTGTTTATTTATTGATATTTATTTACTGGGAAAGTCTGAAAGGCAATAACCTCTTTTAGTCAGTTTACTCATTTTAGTAATTTTAGTCACAGCTTGAGAGTTACTCCTGAAAACAAGCACTGGTGCCTAATGAGTTGAACTGTTTAATAAAACAAATTTAAAATGATGGAAGTCAGAGCAAACTGACAGTTCTTCTTTGCATCTTCGGGTGGCTATAGTAAGCTTCTTGGTAGCTGTCTGACCGGTAGACAGTACGGTGCAGTGCATTTTGAGTGCCAGGCTTTAATCCCATGACTATCATAATTCACTAGGTAGCTTCAGGCAAGTCACTTGTTCTTGCTGTGTGATAGCTCTGGATCCTTCCTTAATTGCTGTATTGTTGTGACTTTAACTTTTGCATTCATCTGCCTTGGCAATGGCATCAAAGAATAAAGTGCTTTGTATGCCGAGTTCATAAAAAAGCACTTAAGGAGTGACAAGTTCGTCAGAATCAAAGGGTTGATGCAGACATGTGTTTAAACTTGCAACTGAATAAAACATGGCCTTAATAAGCAAAGCAGAATTGTCATTTCCTGTGGCTGAATGTTCATGATTTACTCTAGCACCTGTTTTCAAGTGCAGCTTTTGTTTCAATGTCTAGTAGAACAGTGTCAGCCATTCATACAGTACTAGTTAGATGTTCTTCATGTTTCACTGTTGCAGTCACAACATTTGGGTTGTCTGCCTGCAGGTAGCCCTCAGTCAGCCTGAATACCAGAGTCTTCGGATTTCTGCATCGGATGCTATCACTTTTTCCATGACGTCAGGTCGTCAGGGGTATAAAACATGCAGCCGATGCCATTACATTAGCTTTTCTTGCCGTGCAGTGTCCGAAGCAGAAGCAGTTCGCAAGTGCCGGTCGGCCGCCTCCTGAAATTTTCATTTTTCGAGTTTCAGACCTGAAGTCTTCTAAAAGATAAGTACCATGTTGGGGATCCTTTTTTCTTGCTCTAACCGATGTCAAAAAAAGTTAATAATTGTCTTGCTGTGGAAAGCAAATACCTCACAGAGAATTTCATTCTTACTGCGTCACCTGTTTAGGCCCAGACCACGACATTCCTCGCTGTCGGTTTTGTGCCTTGTTCAACGCTCAACCTATTCGTTGTCAGGCTATTTTTGCCGCTAAATTCTTTTGCTCTCGTTCTCTGTATTATGAAATGGCTTCCATAAGCCATCCGACTACCGATCTTCTGAAAAAACATAAGGATAAAGACAGATACAGACCGCATAGGTCCAAAACTGCCAACGATGCTTCCATTAAGCTAGTCACCAGTCTGCCAGTACTCAGTGAGGTGCTTTTGCAGCCCCTGATACTCACTTCTACAGATTCGCAGGCCTCTACTGAGACCCATTTGGAGTCCGGTATGTCGCAAGATGCTTCTTTGACTATGGAACCTGCGGATATCTCTACCTTGGATGGGTCCAGAGGCGCTGTGCAGGCACCGGATTCTGAGGGTGTATTCAGGCCTTCTGATTTTCATATTAAACTGATGACTTCATTTCAAACCAAAAGTACTGAATTTCTCAAGCCCAGAGTTCACGTTACGCCTAGGAAACCGATGACCAAAGCGCATTCTCAGGCCCACTTGCCTCAGAAACAAATGCTTAGAATGTCTGAAGACCTTATTATTTTAATTAGGGGAAGCCAGCCTTCCCTCTCAAAAAGACCATGAACTGATTTTCCTTCTGATTCTTCAGATCATGAGTCTGTTGACTCTGATCCTTCTGATTACCAGGACATTCCCTTATCTACCTATCAGGATTCTGATGCAGAGGATTCCATTCCCTCTGCTTCCCCTCCAGAAGATTTTTTTTTGGTGAAACCCTGCATACCCTTAAGGAGCATTTCCGCTGGCGTGCCAGGACTACCCACAGATCAAAAAGAGACTCAGGGAATTTTTAAATTTGCCTCAGCACAGGTCTCTAGCTATCCCTCCTGTTCTGGAAATTGTAGATGATGTCTTCTTGGAATCCAGCCTTACCCCTGATACTTTGTCTTCAGCTCCCAGGAAACCTGACAGGTACTACAGAGTACCTGACTCCCACAAATATCTCTTTAAGAATCCTACTGCAGATCCAGAGACCATTTCCCTGGGACCTAAAGGCATTAAGGCTACAACAGCCAAAAACCCTACCCCTTCAGACAGGGACTCTAGGGCTTTAGACAGATGGGGTAAGAAGGTATACACCTCTGCTACTCTTGCCATCAGGGCTTTAAATTGCCAGTTTCATATGTTAAAGTATCTGCAACATATCATGGAGCTAATTAAACAGAAAATTATGTTGATTCCTGATTGTGCAGAACATAAAGATTTACAGGAGTTAATGTATTCTGCTAACCAAGTTGAAAAGCATACTTTGCAATGTGGTTTTGATGCCTTAGAAGCATCTTGTAGGGCTGCTGTCACTGGGTCTGTTCTTAGAAGGCATGCTTGGCTTAAGGAACAAACCTTGCCAGATCATGTCAAAGCAAAACTACTAGATGCACCATTAAACCAAGAATGCCTGTTTGGCAATAAAGCAGAAGAAGTCCTCAAAAAGATGGAGGAAAAAGCTGAGTCTATGCAAACTGTTAATGATTTCCTACAGGTACAGCCACCTAGATTCAGTAGGCATTGGCTTTCTAAAAACTGGTCCTTTCCAGTCCCTCCCAGACCTTCTCAGTCCAAACCCAGAGGCAGCAGACCACCAAGACTACAGTCTCAGGGTATGCACAGATCTAAGCAATGGAGTGCTCCCACCTCTGAAACAGAGAGTAGTAAGCCACCAGCCTATGGTAACATTTTGCAATGACTTATCCCTAACTCTTCCAAGCCTTGCCCAAGTACTTGCACCCTTAGGAGGAAAACTTGCCCTGCATGCAAAAAACTGGGAGTAAATCACCCAGGACAGATGGGTCTTGAACATTGTATCCCAGGGATACAGATACTACTTCCACTCACTGCCAACCCCAAGTGGATGGCTAAACCTCCCCCCAAACCAGTGGGCAGAGGCCCTAAAGCAAGTACTTTCTCTTCTTAGTATCAAGGCTATTCAACCTGTCCCAGCAGAGCAAAGGGGACAAGGTTTTTACTCCAGACTGTTTCTGGTACCCAGAAAAGAAAACTCTTGGCGCCCTATCCTGGATCTGTCTATTCTCAACACTTTCTTGGTGGTTCCAAGATTCAAAATGCTTACTGTCCAAAAACTGCTTCCTACACTAGCCAAGGACTCCTGGCTAGCCCCCCTAGACTTAAAAGAAGCTTATCTGCACATCCCCATAAGGGAATCTTGCAGGAAATATCTACGTTTCAGAGCAGGCTCTATGCACTATCAGTTCTCTGCACTTCCCTTTGTCTTATCTACTGTACCTAGGGTATTCACAAAATGCCTAGCTCCAGCCATTGCATATTGCAGGCAGAGAAAAATTCAAATTTACCCATACTTGGACAATTGCCTGATTCAGGCGGACAGTCAGAAATTGCTACTCCAGCACCTAACATTTGTAAAGGGACTTCTAACTTCACTGGGGTACACCATCAATGAAAAGAAATCACATCTGGTACCCAGCCAGCAGATCGTATTCCTGGGAGCAAGCTTGAACACAATTTCCCAGATGGCATTCCTCACTTCAGAAAAACAAATTTATTTGACAAACTACTTCAATCTACTGGCCACCAAAACCCAGCTATCTGCAAGAAAAATACTGCAAGCCCTAGGGTTCATAGCCTCTTGCATTCTACTAATTCCATATGCAAGACTGCATATGAGGAAACTTCAATGTTACTTAAAAAGTCTCTGGTGTCAACATTCTCAGTACTTGGAAACAATGATTCCTATCATTCCTTGCCTAAAGGCAGAGTTCCTTTGTTGGGCAGAGGCCTGCTACCCTAACAACACTGCTACCCTAACAACAGACGCATCAGACTATGCATGAGGAACTCACATGGCAGGACAATGCATTCAAGGCAAATGGAGCCCAAAGCAAATGCACCTGCATATCAATAGAAAAGAAATGTTAGCTGTACAGAATGCTCTGACAGCCTTCAAATGCCTTATTCTTCCAGGGCAACTATTGATAAAGACAGACAACACCACAGTTATGTGGTACATAAACAAGCAGGGGAGAACCCATTCCTACCCACTCTGCAGGTTAGCCATGGCAGCCTTGAGCAATCAAGTGCAATCTGCAAGCTCAATTCCTGCCAGGCAAACTAAATTCACTGTCAGATGACTTAAGCAGAAATCTAATGGACCCACACGAGTGGAAATTGGAACCCAAATCATTCAAGCTTCTGATCCACAGGTGGGGGGCACCAGAGGTGGACCTCTTTGCTTCCCCTCAGAATTATCAATTGAGCAAATATTGCACCAGAACTCTCCACAGCCAAGCATGGAAAGTGGATGCCCTGTCCTTTACATGGGAAAACCTCTCAATCTATGCCTTTCCCCCTCTGCCGCTCCTCTCAAAGGTTCTACTGAAGATCAAACAGGACAAGCCAAGGACAATCCTGATTGCATCAGACTGGCCATGCCAGCACTGGTACTCAATCTTGCACAGTTTGACAGTACTGCCATCATGGCACCTGCCTCAGACTCCCTCCCTGCTGTCCCAGCAGGAGGGCCAAATTTTGCATCCTCAGCTACAAACCCTGAACTTAGCAGCCTGGCTCATCCCCTGAACTCAGCACCAGCAACCCTCAGTAAACAGGTGCTGGATGTCATCTTTGAGACGAGGAGGCCTAGTACTAGAAAATCCTATTCAGAAAAGTGGAAGAGATACTGTTCTTGGAGCCAGTCTCAGGGAATGGACTCAACCGTGCCCAGCTTACCTAATATACTAGATTACTTAACAGAAATGCTCCACAAAGGCCTATTCTTCTCTTCAATTAAGATTCATGCCTCTGCCATCTCAGTTCATTATAAGACTGAGCCACCCCTCTTCTCTCATCCTCTGGTCAAACAGTTCCTGAGAGTAGCCAAAAATTTAAGAGCTCCCACTCCAGCCTGGGTCCTTAACATTGTATTGGAAAAACTCACGCTTCCACCCTTTGAACCTGCTGCTTCAGCAGAGTTAAAATTCCTCTCCTGGAAAACAGCTTTACTTCTAGCCATCACTTCAGCAAGAATAGTGTCTGAATTGCTGGCCCTTATGGCCGTGGAACCCTTCATTATCTTCCATGCAGACAGGGTTTCCCTCAGGACTAACCCATCATTTATGCCCAAGGTGGTTGATATCTGATGTGGCTTTGAACCAATCCATTCATTTGCCAACTTTTTTCCCTAATCCACAGAATAAAGGGGAAAGGACCCTGCACTCCCTGGATGTTCACAGGCTGCTTAGGTTCTATCTGGACAGGACTAAACCTTTCAGAAAATCTGACCAGCTGCTAGTCAGCTTTACTGCAGGGGCAGAGGGCAAGGCCATTTCAAAGCAAACCATTTCTAAATGGATAGCACACTGCATCAATTTCTGCTACAAACACTATGGGAAACCTACCCAACAGGGGATCAGAACACATTCCACTAGGGCTACATCAACCTCTACAGCATTTCTCAGGAGATTCCCTATCAGGGACATCCTGGAGGCTGCAACCTGGAGCTCTGTACACATCTTCACCAAGCATTACCACTTACCTGTCTTTTCTAAATCCAGAGCTGGATTTGCCACAGCAGTCTTACAGGGCCTGCTTGCCATCACTAATGCTTCTTGACTGCCTCCACCCATCCTCAGCTTTGGGAGTCAACCCAAATGTGATGACTGCAACAGTGAAACATGAAGAACATAGTACAGTTGTGTACACTTACCATAAAAATGTAGATGTTCGAGTGTATTTACTGTTGCAGTCCTGGTTACCCTCTCTCCAGCCCCCTGACTTCTCTATACTTCTACCTATTCTTTTTTTGTTTGGCCATATCTTATAACATTGGCATTTACTTTCTACTGGGGGTGTTCCATACCATGTAATTATAGGTTCATAGGTTCATACTAGGCTATCTGCCCTAGGGCATGTATAAGCCTAGCCAGAGTGTGTTTGGCTTTCACCACCCATTTTAAATTAATTTTGCTATGCCCTTTTTCGAGGTTAGTATACTGTGCCTCTGTCTAACAGTGACACAGAAGTGATACCCGGGGTAAACCTACGATCTTCCATCCACTCATCAAGATTCCTCTTGAAGAGAGTCAATGAGGGACTCTGCCTAACCTGGACTGGGATTTTATTCCAGAGTGAAGGGAGCCTCTGGGTTATGAATCTGTCCCTCCAGCATGTCCTATTTATTTCAGTGCTGAGGTTCAAGTCTCTCAAGCGTGTAGCTTGATGGGATTTGAATTTTCTGAGGTGCAGCATGTCCATTAATTCAGGGTTGGACATGGCTTTATACGTCAGGCACAGATCGCCTCTGAGCAGGCGGTATGCCACTGAGTAGAGCTGGAGTTTCTTTAACCGGGCAGCATATGGCATCTGTTTGAGCCCTGTGATCCTCTTGGTGAGGTACTTTTGGGGTCTTTCCAGTTGCTGCAGGTGTCTAGTAAGGTATATCCCAAAAGGGGCATTGTACTCAATTATGGGCCTGATGAGGGATGAGTAAAGAGGCATGATGACCTCCCTTGATCTAGATGTGAATCCCTTCATGATTAGGTGGGCTATATAAAATGTTTTTCTAACCACTTTGGCCACGTGGTTGTCAAATGAGAGATTGCTATCAACTTGGGTCCCCAGGTCCCTAATTACTTCTTCTGTACTTAATGGATTACCACCTATGTGGTAATTTGTGGGCACTGTTTTTGCCAAAGGGGATGACTACACACTTTTTGGCGTTTAGCTTGAGGCCATGGCTCTGGCACCAGTTGTCTGTTTCTATGAGGCCCTTTTGGAGGATGCTTGTGTCGGCTGGAGAGTCGATTATGGTGCCCAGTTTGCAGTCATCTGTGAACTTGGTCAGCCACAGTCCTTCCATGTTGGCCTGTACCTCCAAGAAATATATACCGAACAAGAGATGTCCCAGGACTGAGCCTTGTGGGACGCCACTTGTAACTGGTTTGGAGTCTGACATGGCTCCAGCAATTCTAACCATGTGGGTTCTGTCCTTGAGCCAGTTTGCAACCCATCTAGTGACATAGGGGTTTATATTTAAGCTGGTGAGCTTATCTATAATGCCTGAGTGGGGTATTGTATTGAAGGCTTTTGCGAGGTCCAGGTAGGCTGTGTGGACCACCTTCCCCTCGTCAATGGCCTTGGTGACTGTTTCAAAGAAATCAACCAGGTTTAAGAGGCAGGATCTGCCCTTAACAAAGCCGAACTGGGTAGGATCCAGTGTCTCCGTAGGTCCTCAATATCTTTATTTATGAGGTCCATGATGATCCTTTCCATAGCTTTGCATACCAAGCTAGTCAGGCTTATGGGGCAATAGTTTCTAGGATCCGTTGAGGCACCATCTTTGTGGAGAGGGACCACTGTTGCTGTACACCACTCTTTGGGTACATATCCTGTAGTAAGGCTGAGATTGAACAGTAGTTTTATGTTTGGGTTTAGCTCTTCTTGGAGTTCATGTAGGGCCTTGCCCAGGACACCGTCTGGTCCCATTGATGCTGTGATTTTTGCTTTGGAGAGGGCAGCTCTTACCTGAGCATCTGAGATGTCAGGGGGGCAGCACTCTGCTGGGATAGATATTTGCCCTTTTGGTGGGGGGGGCGGGAGTTTGCGCTGAACCTGTCAGCTAGGATGTTGGCAATGTCTGTGGGTTCGGTGTATTTTTTGTCATTTTGGACTAATTCTGAGCATATCTGGGAATTCCCACCCAGGTTCCTAACATAACTAAAGAAAGCCTTGTGATTATCCTTAGTGTCCTGTGCAATGTTTCTCTCGAAGCTGGCCTTAGACGATTTTATGAGTGCCCGTAGTTTTTTGCTAATACCAATCAATGATGCCTTCCCTTTTTGGGATTTTGCTCTATCATGTAGTAGCTTCCTCCTTCTATTGTATAGTTTGTTTATGGCTGGGGTCCACCAGACAGGACGTCTGCCTTTGGAGGATTGGGTCTTGGTTTTATTTGGGATTGCATGATCCATGCATTCCTGAAGGTGTTCATAGAATGCATTTATAAAGGATTCTGTGGTCTGGGCCATATTTTCCACATGCCCGGGGTCTTTGAAGGATTCCACCTCGGTTTTGAGGAGTGTGAAATTTGCTTTACAGAAGTTTTTCACTGTGGTTTTCAGGGCAGGGGGTGGAGTCGGGATGTGAATATCCAGTGAGATTAGTTTATGGTCTGATCTTACCAGTGAGGGATACACTTCTGGTCTGGAGCATAGAGTCCCCATGTTGGTGATGATCAGGTCCAGTATGTTTTCCCCTTTTGTGGGAGTGGTAACAAGTTGTTCCATAGCATTTGAGTTTATAAATTCTAGGAACCTTTGGGCTAGGGTGTTGGAGCTAGAGTAATGCTCCCAGTATATGTTTGGGTAGTTGAAGTCGCCCAATATAATGGTGTTTGGAGAGACCTTCATATTTTCCAGTGTTCTCAGGAAGGCCAAGTGGGGTTCCTGGGTTTGGGAGGGTGGTCTGTAGCAGGCTATAAACTGGAAGGCAGTTTTACCCACTGTTAGTTGCACATGGATAGTCTCTGATGCTTCGTGCTGTGCCACCAACCTGGAGGTGTGGGTATCTTTGACAAATATTGATACTCACCCTCCTTTTGTGGTTCGGTCCAAGTTTTGGGGCTGAAAAGCATGGTATGAGGTATAACCTGGTAGTGCTGGGGTGCTCTCGGGAGCCTTGAACCAGGTTTCTATTACTGCACAGATATCGATGTTCTCCATGCTAAGGAGAGTTTCAAGTGCATGCATCTTGAGGTTTAGACTTCTGGCGTTGAGTAGCATTACTCTTAGTTTCTTATCCCTTGTGATACCTATGGAGGTGGGTTTGTCTTTTGAGCCTTGCCTAAAAAAGGCACTATGGGGGTAGCAAGAGCCTTTGCCAATATCCAAAAGCCCAGGGGTGACAGGTGCAAGCCATCCCTAGCGAAGCATCGTGGCTTGTCGAGCATGTCATCCCAGGCTGACAGGCATTGGATCCCCTTTGAATGACACCAATACTTAAGCCAATTGTTGAAATTGATCATCTTGTCTTCATATTGTGGCATCATTCTTGGTGAGGGTAAGATGCTACTCAAGGTCAGGGTCATACTGGCCTGGACTACATGCTCAGAGAGCTCCTCTATGTCTCTTTTCATGTAGTCCAGGGAGGTACATCTCAGGTCATTCACACCAGCATAGACAATGACTGAGTCATATTTGTACTTGCCTTGGAGTGACCTGAGTGCTTGTGTTATGTGGCGGATCCTAGTGCCCGACAGGCAGCTCACCGTGATCTTCTCCTTGTTCAGCCTGGTGAGCGGGACGTCAGTGTGCCTGACGATAGAGTCACCTATTACAAGTGTATCAGGTGTTTTCTTTAGCCTTAAGGGCTGTGACTGTTCGGCACACTGGCTTTGTGAGCTATGTGTTGCACATGTTTTGTTTTGGGGTAGCGGTTGCTTGGGTGTCTGCTTTGGAAGTCTCTGCTGGTTAGGCAGATTTTTATTTAGAGCCTCCGAGTATGTTTTTGTGTGCTTATGTGTTTGGTTTGCTGTGGTGGTAGGTCTATGTGAGACTGGAATTGTAGTGAGTGTGGTTTCCTTCTCCTCCTGACTGGTTTCGCCAGTACTGAGTTGAGAGAGCTTAGCCTCCAGTATGGCTATATGGTTGCATCTTTCACATGTGTTGGAATTTGTTGGGAGGAGGAGAGGGTTGTCTGTGTACATGAGGCAGTTGTAACATTGCCTCAAGATTCCCAGATTCACCAGCTGGACCGGAGAGGAGATTGACAAATGACCTTTGGACATGCTAGAATAGTATTGGGAATTCCTTTATAATTGAAAAAAAGGGCCAATGGGGAACAAGGTACTCAAGGGGAGTTTGTGAGGGTGTAGTGCTTTTAATTTTTTAGTGCTGACTTATATAATTGCTTTAGTGAGCAAGTGCCAGGTAACTTAAATGCAATGTGTTACAGGTAACTTAAATGCAAAAATGACAAACAGTAACTTTCTTTCAAGTGAAACAAGAAAATAAGTACAGTAAGCAATGCAGATATCACTAGGGATCCACAGAAGCACTGAAAAGCCACGTTTTAGGTGGAATTAGCATTTCAGGGAAATAACAAGCAAACAAACAACAAGCATACAAACAAAACTAGATTAAGTAGGCCTGGATCTAGTCTATGCTACAACAAACAAGGTGTACCAGTTTCAGTAAGAAACAGTTCAAATATGCAGGCACTATAAGCCTTTAACCAGAAATTCCCAGCTCAGAAGGGCAGAGTCCAGCCTCTCCTCCCACAAGAGTGCAGACCACGAACCTTCTTAATGTAAAATAACTGGCCTGAAGCCCAAGTGCTTAAACCAGAACTAATACACTTTTAGAATAACAGACACTGAGCTCTCAATCAACAGTTCCCAACTTAAAAGGATGTAAGCTACCTGTCCTGCCATCACAGTGCAGGCCACAAACCTTCCTAATGTAAAACAACAGGTCTGAAGCCCAAGTGCTTAATCCAAAAGACTTAGAATGATAGCTACACTTTAATCAAGTTACTACCAAGCAGTAATAAATACAATTGAATACTTTAAAGGATGCCTGGATTAGTGCTCAAGTTATACAAACAAAGCTAGATTCAGCAGGCCTGGATCTAGTCTATGCTACAGCAAACACGGTGTACCAATTTCAGTAAGAAGCAGTTCAAATATGCAGGCACTATAAGCCTTTAACCAGAAATTCCCAGCTCAGAAGGGCAGAGTCCAGCCTCTCCTCCCACAAGAGTGCAGACCACGAACCCTTTAAATGTAAAATAACTGGACTGAAGCCCAAGTGCTTAAACCAGTAATTGCTTCCTGTTGTGGGTGTTCCTGACATCTGTGGCAAGAAAAATTGATGTAATGGCATTGGCTGCATGTTTTATGCCCCTGGCAACCTGACATCATGGAAAAAGTGACAGCATCCGATGCAGAAATCCCAAGTCTCTGATATTCAGGCTGACTGAGGGCTACCGGCAGGTCGATAACCCAATTGTGATGACTGCAACAGTGAATACACTTGAACATCTACATTTATGGTAAGTGCACACAACTGTACTTTCTTAATCACATCTGTATAGTTTGCATTTCCATCCCTCCATCCATCCAACTATCCATCCATCCATCCATCCATCCATCCATCCATCCATCCATCCATCCATCCATTCATCCATCCATCCATCCATCCATCCATCCATCCATCCATCCATCCATCCATCCATCCATCCATCCACTCCTATCTGCTTCCCTCCATCCATCCATCCATCCATCCATCCATCCATGCATCCATCCATCCATCCATCCATCCATTCATCCATCCATTCCTATCTCCTTCCCTTCCTCCCTCCAACCATCCATCCATCCATCCATCCATCCATCCATCCATCCATCCATCCATCCATCCATCCACCCCTATCTGCTTCCATCCATCCATCCATCCATCCATCCATCCATCCATCCATCCATCCATTCCTATCTCCTTCCCTTCCTCTCTCCAACCATCCATCCATCCATCCATCCATCCATCCATCCATCCATCCATCCATCCATTTTCCACTACTTATCTTAATAAAGGTTACATTTTGAAGAAAGCTGTCCACAGCAAAACCGACTACCCTAGTCCCAACAGCACTCTTTATCTCATCCTGTGGGATTGTCTGTTTTTTTCAGACAGGTGGATAGACAGAATTTTTTCAATGTATTCTGGGTCTACCCTGTGGTCTTTTCCCACTAGGCTCTGTCTGGTACAACTCCTGTGGTTGGAACTTAAGGAACATCTACACAAGCTGCTCAACCCCCCCCCCCCAACTAACTCCTCTCAGCCTGGAGTAGCAGAGGCTCTACTCCATTCATTCTGCATCACTGAGCTCAACTTGGAGCAGCAGAGGCTCTACTCCAATCATTCTGCATCACAGAGCTCAGCCTGGAGCATCAGAGGCTCTACTCCAATCATTCTGCATTGCTGATTACAACCTGGAGCAGCAGAGGCTCTACTCCAATAATTCTGCATCGCTGAGCACAACCTGGAGCAGCAGAGGCTCTACTCCAATCATTCTGCATCACTGAGCTCAACTTGGAGCAGCAGAGGCTCTACTCCAATCATTCTGCATCGCTGAGCTCAACCTGGAGCAGCAGAGGCTCTACTCCAATCATTCTGCATCACTGAGCTCAACCTGGAGCAGCAGAGGCTCTACTCCGATTATGCTGCATCACTGAGCTCAACCTGGAGCAGCAGAGGCTCTACTCCAATCATTCTGCATCACTGAGCTCAGCCTGGAGCAGCAGAGGCTGTACTACAATCAGTGATGCATTGCTGAGCTCCTTGCTGACCCATGGAGCCTGACCCCAGCTATCCCGTGAAGGAATCTGATTTCTGCTGCCTGTATGTGTCACTGTCCAAAGTTGCTGACCTTAGGTGGAGATTTAGAATGAGAGATAAATTGAGACCTTTGTTCTGTGACTCAGCTTCAACTTCACCACTGCAATGATTCATGAACAAGAATCTAAGATAGCTAAACCTTAAACTTCTCCACTTGAGCTACATTCCCCTCTCCGCAGACAGCAAGCTTCTATTTTCCATGAAAGTACCATGAAATCTGATGTGGAGTACTGATTTTTACCCCACTTTCTTTACATTCAGCAGCAATCCATTCTAATCTACACCATAGCTCATAGTTGTGTGGTCAACTTACATTCCAGTGTACACCATAGCTCATAGTTGTGTGGTAACATGACATTCCAATGCACACCATAACTCATAGTAATGTTCTCATATGACATTCCAATGTACACTATAGCGCATAGTCGTGTGGCCATGTGGCATCAAGCGGGCATCTTCACTCACCAACAGCCAGGAAATAACCTGTACATCCCAAAACTGGGTACCTTCCAAGCTTCGGCAGTTCTTTGATACCTTGTCCATGAAAATCAAATAACATGAGAGTTGACAAGACACCAAGGTACATGGGTGGCAGAGTCCTCTACCCACCCTTAAACATATTCTACTTAATACCAAAAATGAGGCTACAACTGTTTTAATTACTACAAATACAGGAACCAAATGGAATGCAACAGTGGCTGTCAAACTGCCTTGGTGTTGCAACACTTCCGACAGGATATTTCAGGGAACATGGTCATATAGTTTCACACAGTCCATAAAATACATCTGGACTGTACTGGTGAAGTCCTTTATCACAGCAGTGTCTGTACAAACACAAAGAGCTGGTGTACTGTTGTTTGGAATTGTTGATGCAGCAATGTTTGTACGAGCACAAAGCGCTGGTGCACTGTTACTTGGAATTGTCAATGTAGCAATGTCTGTACAAACACAAAAAGCTGGTGCACTGTTACTTGGAATTGGCAATGTAGCAATGTCTGTACAAACACAAAGAGCTGGTGCACTGTTACTTGGAATTGTTAATGTAGCAATGTCTGTACAAACACAAAGAGCTGGTGCACTGTTACTTGGAATTGTTAATGTAGCAATGTCTGTACAAACACAAAGAGCTGGTGCACTGTTACTTGGAATTGTCAATGTAGCAATGTCTGTACAAACACAAAGAGCTGGTGCACTGCTACTTGGAATTGTCAATGTAGCAATGTCTGTACAAACACAAAGAGCTGGTGCACTGTTACTTGGAATTGGCAATGTAGCAATGTCTGTACAAACACAAAGAGCTGGTGCACTGTTACTTGGAATTGTTAATGTAGCAATGTCTGTACAAACACAAAGAGCTGGTGCACTGTTACTTGGAATTGTCAATGTAGCAATGCCTGTATGAGCACAAAGCGCTGGTGCACTGTTACTTGGAATTGTCAATGTAGCAATGTCTGTACAAACACAAAGAGCTGGTGCACTGTTACTTGGAATTGTCAATGTAGCAATGCCTGTATGAGCACAAAGCGCTGGTGCACTGTTACTTGGAATTGTCAATGTAGCAATGTCTGTACAAACACAAAGAGCTGGTGCACTGTTACTTGGAATTGTTGATGTAGCAATGTCTGTACAAACACAAAGAGCTGGTGCACTGTTACTTGGAACTGTCAATGTAGCAATGTCTGTACAAACACAAAGAGCTGGTGCACTGTTACTTGGAATTGTTGATGTAGCAATGTCTGTACAAACACAAAGAGCTGGTGCACTGTTACTTGGAATTGTTGATGCATCTTAAGAGTAATGTTGCAAGCAGTCAAAATAAGGAATCAGAGGTCTGGCTACTGGGCAGATCCTCCTTTCCAGCATCTTGGCATAGGTTTTCTTAGGATAGCTAAGAAGCATGGTCTCCCAATAAATGTAACATATCCTCCTGTCCCCTTTATGAAAATGAGAGCTACCACCCCAGTCTGCCAGTCCATAGCTGCCATCATAGCCTTCCAGGCAGCACTGAAAAGGTTAATTAAGGATAACATGTAAACACTACCCAGGATTATTAACATCAGTGGCTCGATCTTAGTCCTAAACACTTCCCACATCAGAACTATATAACCACTGTAACAGCCTCACCTAGAGAAAAGGACCCAGTCTTCTGGCACTGTTGCTGCTACAGAGGAAGGCATGTCCACTCCTCCCCTTTGAAAAACTGTCACATGGATGCAAAAAATACTGTTCAACCAAAAGTTGAAGGCACACTTTTTCTTAAATCTACCCTTTGAAATACCTAAATAAGCATTTTTATATGGGGCAAGCATTGATGCATTTCCTATGCAGGGAATAAGGCCTCCTTTAACTTAACTTCATGGCTGCACTACAGTGGAGAATAGGGAACTACACACAGAAGAGAATAGTTGCTCACATGAGTAACATTTCTGTAGAGGGTGAATATTTAACCTTTAATCACAACAACCTGTGTTTGGTCATTTACAACTTAATATGCAGCCATTCATCTCAACCTGTAAGCACAAGAAGTCCGGACAAAATAATGAGGGAGGTGCAAAATTAGGGAAAATTTGTAAATATTGCCCTAAAAACTTAAGACTGTTGATATGCTAAAAGGTTTTGCATTAACATGCATTTTTCTGAAGGATATGAAGTCTGAAACTCAAATGTCTGCTATTATTTATTTGCATCAATCCTCAATAATTTGCCAGAAAACCATACATTTTATAAGGGCAGACCAAAAATAAGAGACAAAAATCTGGTCATTTCAGAGCTATGATGATTTCTCAAAACCATCTGGCTTTGGAGAGTGTGATGGAGTGCAGTTCATGGGGGGGGGGGGTCATAAACAACCCTTACCCCATTGAACCACAAGATGGTTTCTCAAAAACCATCTGGCATTGGAGAGCGTGCCACAGTGCAGTTCATGGGGAAGGGGGTGGTTACAAATAAATCAGCATATTTTTTTGTTTTTGTGGACTGAAGAGTGGATAACATTTTTTAGGAGGCTGTGGCTACAATGGGGAACCTGTATTCAAGTTAAACAAGGAGAATGGATTTGCCTATTGCAGTTCTAGCTGGTCTGCAGAGAAAAGGAAATATTTTCCAGGACTAGACTATAAGAAAATTTATTTTTTCCTGGTGTTTTCAGTGTAGTTATGGAAGTTAAGTGATTAGTCCAGCTGATACTTAAATCTTCAAAATATACTATGTTGTCACTTAAATGGCATTTATTTACTTGGATATTTTTAGATAGGAGCTTTCTTACTCCACATAAACTAACGATAACGTTCACATATGAAGAGAAATGTTGGAGATGTGGAACAAATTTGAAGGCAGACTGGCAACATCCTTTTTATAACTGTAAAAGTCTTAGAGAGTATTGGAATAACATTCATTTCTTTCTCCAGACTGTATTTAATGATAATTTTCATTTAACCAAATCTCTAGATTTGTTTAACTCCCCATTACCCAAGTGTGTTTCTAAAAAAAAATCTTTAATTTTACGGACGTTGCTTGCTGTAGCATGCAAGATCATTACTACTGATTGGAAATCTGCTACCCCTCCATCATTCAAGGAATTAAAAAAACTTGCACTGACAGTTGGACGAATGGAAATTTCTACCTTAAAAAGAGCAAAACAAGCAGAATTACTTCATATTGCAATAACTGTAATGGAAATGTTGGAGAAGAATGAAAGAAGTATACACTAAGTTAAAATCTTTTTACAGTAATATAAAATGTATCACATGATTTGTATAGGCACCACTGTAAATAGTTTTATTGTTTCCTTTTTGAGTTTTGAAGTTATATTGCTACATATTGTATTATAAATTTGTTTTTACATATTATGGTTAAATATTATATTGTAAATAATATCACAAATTTGATTTCACATATGTAATCAAAAATATTTTACCATTCTGCTTTTCACGTATGATTAAATGATTTACAAAATAATAAAAAGATTGAAGTTAAAAAAATGACTGGTCCAGCCATACACCTAGGTATTTAAAGGGTATGGTTCTTTCTATTTGGGAACCATTAAGATCTGTGATGTTGAGAGCATCTGTTTACCAGTCTCCGAAGATTGTGGGTCTGTCTCATTTAGTTTCTTTAATCTGTTTATTCCATCTATCTTAATATAGCTATCCATTTCTATTAAATCAAGTAGATCTTCCATCAGATCATCTTCATCTAGACTGATCTCTACTTCCATCTCTTTCGCTTGCTGTGGAATTCTAACTGGACTTTCAAGCAAGCCTTTTACAGAAGATTCTAGAACCTCGCCTATGACATATCTTCTTCAGATGCATTTTTCTCCATCTCTTCCTCTCCATCTGGGGCTTCATTGACCTGTCATGTTGCAAAATTACCTACATCAGTGTTTACATTGTTTATTGCTCTTTCCTTTGCTGTCCAGTTGTAACAGTACTTATGTGTGAGGGTCCAAAAGAAGGCTCCAGAATATCAGTCTATGGAGTATCTTCTTCAGATGCATCCTGCTCCATCTTGTCTTTCTCCATCTGGGGATCTGTCTGCCCATCATATTGTGATATTGCCCAGGTCAGAGTTTCTACACTAAATAATTCACTATCACTTCAATTTCTATTTGTTTCATTTCTACTTTGCTGATCTTTTTTTACATTCTGTTCTTGTGATGTTATTTTTTTTTTGTGTTGTGAAATTTACCATGTCTGGGTGTCTTTGCCTGTATTTTTCTTCAAATAGCTTGGAACTGCATTCTTTGTATTGATTCTTTTGACTTTCATCTCTGCTTAAATATCACAGTATATCAGACCCATTTTTCTTTCCCGTCTCCATGTTTCATTTTTATATCTTTCATAAAACACTGCTATTTTGTTCGCTATCTTTTCTGACTTCCTTTGCTGCTTCCTTTTGGGGTGGCCCAATCTTTCTTCATCTAGACAACATTTTTTCCTGAAATGTATTAAGGATCTTACACTGTTATGTGTATCTTTTAACAGTTTTTCTTGTGCAAGTGTTTTTTTTCCTCTAATTCCTCTCTTAACCCTTGCTGCATTTGCTCTGTCTGGAAATTCTAGGTTTGTTGTGTAATAGTGAGACAGAGAGGATACGTAGAGTCCCTACTTCATACATAAAAAGTACTTCACAATCTCAAGCCAGGCTCACCATCCACTGGAAACCTTCCACCTGAATTTCTCAAGATAGCAGCCAGTTCTCTAACATACATACAATCAGTTCTTGTAAATAGGTCAATACAAGAATATTGTGTTCCTTCCCTCTACAAAAAAGTTACATGTAACCCCACTACATAAAGGGCAAAAAAAGACCCAGCCAAGCTAGAGTCTTTGCCTTGTAATACCTTAAACCTCCTGTAGTGAAGGCCCATGTGATATATGTAAATGATCCCTTAAAGACATAAGAGTGTTTCAGCTACATGACTTCTGAAAGCCTAGGACATTTTTTTTGTTTTTAAACATTTATGGTTACATTCAAGCAAATAGCATTAAATCCCACTAGCTGTATACATGCATGTTTTGGCCTTTTTTACCTCACCAGTACAACATAGATGGATCGTTTGATTATATATTAAAATCACAAAGCTTAAAATCAAACCTGATGTCCAAAAATATTAGAGTTTCTCCTAAAATATCCCAGATAACATCTAAACCAAAGGAGAAAAGTTACACAAACAAACCACTCATTAAAAACTGCAAGAAAAATCCAAATAAGATGGAGTCTTCACTGTGTAATACCTTAAACCTCCTGTAGTTGAGAGCTGTTGGATATATGCAAATGACTCCTTAGAGACATAACAGTATTTCAGCTACATGGTTTCTGAATGCCAGTGGCATATTATTTTTTTTTATGTTTTAAGACTTTATGGGCACATTCAGGCCAATAAATAAAACCCTGCTAGCTGTAGACATGCATGCTTCAGCCTTTTTTTTTTTATTTTGCAAGTGGTCATTTGCACAGGGCTCAGAACTGTGACCACTCTTGTATGGAATATACTTCTCTGAAGTAAAAACAAATTTAGATGGCCTTTAGCTGACAAAATTTGCTAACAAGTGCAAACTGGATGCTTTCATTCTGTCCCCCACAGATGTAGATATCCTCCAGGACGGTATAACACAGACAAATAACTGGTGCCACAACCATGATCGAAGACTCAGTTCAAAAAAATACATAATTATACCCTTTGGGAAGATGACCACCCCAGCAAACTACAACACTGATAACACTCCCATAAGAGTAGACTTAATGGTAAGAGACTTGGGAATTCAGTTAGACAGTAACCTGAACTGGTCACCATGTGTCCATGGTATTCAGAAAATCCATCTACATGGTACAACTTATAAGTAAGGTCATGGCAACCGGATATACAGAGAACATAGTCACACTATACGCAGCAGTCATTAGACCAATAATTGAGTACAATGCACCCTTCAGCGTGTACCTGACCAGGCCTTTACAACAACTGGAATGGCCACAATGTTCCTCATTAAAAGAATGCAGGGTGTAAATGGTATGTGCTATGTGGACTGCCTCAAAGCCTTTCCCTGTACTCCTACAGACTACTGAGGGGTGATCTGTACATAACCTACAAGGGATTCTCCAATCCATTTCTGATGGCTCTGCTACACATTCACAAAACAAACAGCGCTAGAATTATCCGATGCAAGGATCTAAACCTTATCTGTGACATAAACAAAACATGTTGGTGGGACAGGTGTGTGTCTCAAAGATTACTCCTTTTCTGGAACAGACCCCCCCCCATTTATGTGAAACAGAGCTCTTCTCTCAGCCTATTCCAATGCAGTTTGGTCCAATTGATGGGAAACTGCAAATTTACCCCATCTGGTCATCTGACTATACCAAAGCCATTTTGGTCTGTAGACAATGCACTGATAATTGGGAACATTGAGGCATGAATAGCTAAGTTTAAAAATGCTCTATGGCTATTAGCCCAGTAACCTCCTATGATGCTATATATCCCCATGGCCTCCACAACAGGAAGTTTAAGATATTATACAGTGAAAACTCCAGCTTGACTAGGTTTTTCTTGCAGTTTTTAATAAATGGTTTATTTGTGGGATCTTTTTACCCTTTTGTTTGGATATTGTTTGGGATATTTTGTAAAACTCTTGATATTTATGGACATTAGGCTTGATTTTAAGCTTTGTGTTTCAAAAGAAAGTCAAACAATTTACATATGCTATATTAATGAGGTCAAAAAAGGTTAAAATATACATTTACACCTAGTGGGATTTTACTTTACTGGCCTGAATGTACCCATAACGACTTAAAAAGTAAAACGTTATGGGTATTCAGAAGCCATATACCTGAAACACTGTTAGGCCCTTAAGGCTTCATTTGCATATATCCCATGGGTCTCCACTACAGGAAGTTTAAGGTATTACACAATGAAGAATCTAGCTTGGCTGTGTCGTTCTTTCAGTTTTTACTAATTGGTTTCTCTGTTTGATATTTTTTACTCTTTGGTTTGGACATTACATTAAGGAGGGGCCTAAACATAAATATCTAACTTTAACCCTATTGCCATCCTATCTCCTTTCTCAAAAATATTGGAAACAAGTATCCACAAGCAAATATTTCAGTACCTCCTTCAACAACAGCTCCTGATCTTTACATAACATGGTTTCAGTTTACTGCATCATACTACCACTGCCCACATATTTTTTTCTAAACACCACCAAGAAAGCTACGTAAAATTGTAAATTTGCATCCTGTTTATTTCTAGACCTATTAAAGGTCTTTTGACACTGTATCCAATAGCAAACTGTTATACAAAATGCCTTCTTTTGGGCCCTACACTCTGCTCTCATCTTCTTTAGAAACTACTTGTCCAACAAATAATTTGTTAAATGGCTCTGCAGACTATCCCCTTTCCTACCATTTACCCACATGTGTACCTTAATGGTCTAGTCTCGGTCCCCTGCCTTTTAATATATTCATGTGCAGTCTTTATTCTTCTTCCCCACATGCCTGTCTCATACAATACACATATAGCTCTACTCTTAGTGCTCCTCTGATAGCCCAAACCATTTTCAACAAATAACCCAGGAAGCCTTTAATTCCATTGAAAGCTGGCTCCAACATTCTCAATTACTGCTCAGCCCTAAAAAACTAAACTACTCCTGTTTTTTTTTTCCAACTCACATAGCCGTAACAAAAGCAACTTCAAAATTAACTGCTTAAACAGCACTGACATTGAAGTATACATGATCACAGCCTAAAATGCAATCACCATATTCTAATTAAAAAACATACCAAAAGTTAAGAATGCATTACATGGAAGCAATCAGTTCCTCACAAATTAATACTAAAGTAACCCTAGCAAACACGTACCTGTTACCATCAGTTCCACATGGAGTACCATTCTTACAAAGCTCCAAATCTCTCCAAAAATAAAACTTGAGGAATGTTATGAAAGATTGCATGTTTTGCTGCAAACAAACCCAATCAAAGCAACCACCTTACTGCAGTAGAAGAAGTAAATTGCTTCGAACTGCCTCACCATCTTACACAACGCCCAATTAATCAAGTGCATAAAATTATAAACAATCCTTCAGGCTGCCCAGCTGTTAGTACGGTGTTCCAAAATTATACCACACAACATTCCTTAAAATCAAATGACAAACAAATCCACACAAACCAGAAAAAACTTTACAGGACACTCCCTATACTATATCACAGTAGCAAAAACCTGTAACAATGAGGTCATCACCCAAACTCTGTAAGTTCAAAACCACTTTAAAAACATTCCTAACCAATTCCTGGCTCTGCCCATGCCCCACTCCAGACATAACCCATCCTATAATCAATGTTCCTCTTTCATCCCAGTTCCACCTTCTAATGATTGTTTTATACCTCACCTTACTGTTTGGCAGCCATCCTCTCCCTTCACATTATCGAGCTACAACCATTTTTGTTTTTTCTGACCTACTGTCCCACTGCCCCTCTCTCCTACCTTCTACCATCTCCTGTTCCAGGACTGAAAATCTTACTCATTTTTATGCTACCAAAACACACTTCATTCATATACTCATTTGGAATTTGTAAATATCTCTTTCTCAACTAACTTAATGCCCATACTTTCTATTCTCTTGTATACATAAATTCCTTTCTTTACTGATGGATTTTTACTCTCTCTCTCTCATCTTTGGCACTCTTTGTCCCCTTATTAATAATTATTTTTCTCAGCTACAACTGTCTCTGTTTAACACCTTTGAATTCATGTATTGCCCTACATGTCCTTCAAGAATGCAACTGCAGTCCTTACATATGGGTTGTCCTGCCTCAGGCAGCCCTTCGGTCGGCCGGATTCCAAAGTCTGGGTCCGGCGTCGGCTGATGTCGCCTCTTTCCCGACGTCAGAGTGGCTGGGGTATAAAAGCATCAGTCGACACCATCTTCTCCAGTCTTTCGTGCCGTGCGGTGCCCGAAGCAGAAGCAGTTCGCAAGTGCCGGTTGGTCAGCTCCTGTGTTTTCAGTTACCGAAGTCAGCAAAAAGCTAAGTACCCCATTGGGGAACCTTTTCTTGCCTCAACCGATGTCAAATAAAACTGCAAAAGTTAATAACTGTTTGTCTTGTGGTAAACAAATACCTCATAAGGACTTCCATTCTTACTGCCTTCCCTGCCTTGGCCCAGACCATGACGTCTCGGCCTGTGCTGCCTGTGCTTGCTTCATTAAGCGCACACTCAGGCGCCAGGCAGAATTTGCTGAAGACTTTTTTGGGGAAAATTACTCCTATATCATGCCGTCGGAACAACCGACTTCTCATATTTCCAAAAAACGGAAGGACCGGGACCAACATTCTCGGCCCGCGACTTCCACCGACACCACGCCAAAACCTACCGCGAGTGCATCGGTTTCCTCGGAGGCGGTAATTCAACTGCTCCAGACCGACGACACAGCTTTACCGCACACTTCGGTCCCGGAGGCTTCCCTGGTGCCGGTTGTTGATTTTCCTCCTGAAACTGAAACCCAAGTTTTGCCTGACACCATACCGGTGGACAAAGTTACTCCTGCACGTGGGGCAGCTAGGCCTCCGGTGTTTATGTCCATCAAGGCCTACACACGTGCTAAGGCTGCCAGCCAGGCTAAGTCTCACCCTCCTAAATCTTTTTCTCAGGGTCCCACTTCTGATAAACAGATCATGACTTTAGCTGCAGATCTTATTTCATTAATCAGAGGCTCTCAGGCTCATCCAGACAGGGGTTCTCCGCTGCCTGCAGACAAAAGGAGTAGGGTTGAGCAGACAGATACCTTTTCCTCAGATGAAGCCTCTGGCGACTCAGGTCATTCAGATTCCCAGGAAGAATCCTTCCAGGCCTACGAGGATTCTGATGCTGATGAATCTATTCCCTCTGCCTCTCCTCCTGAGGATATTTCTTTCGGGGAAATTCTCCACTCCATGAGAGAGCATTTTCAGTGGCAGGGCCAGGATTTCTCCGACTCCAGGAAAAGGCTTCGTACTTTCCTTAAGTTACCCCAGCACAGGCCTTTAGCTATACCCCCAGTGTTAGATGTGTATTGGATGATGTGTTCTCAGACTCCAGTACTTCTCCTGATTCTCTCCCTCCTGCTCCTGTCAAGCCAGACAGATATTACAGGGTTCCTGAAACTCATAAACATCTCTTTAAGGCCCACTCTGTTGATCTAGAAACTATTTCCCAGGGGCCCAAAGGAGTGGCCACTTCCACGGCCAAAAATCCTTTGCCCGCAGACAGGGAATCTAGGTCCCTGGAGAGGTGGGGAAAAAAAGTTTATACTTCAACCACCCTTGCCATGACTTAACTGTCTTTTTCATATGTTTATATTCCAGATCCTGAGCAGGCTTTGCTTCGGCAGTCCTGCAGGGCATTTTAGCTACACCATCTTTATCTTAGATCCTACCACCCCCAGCTTGGCTATGGTATTCAACCCATATGTAAGGACTGCAGTTGCATTCTTGAAGGACATAGTACAGTTTTGTACCTACCATAAATGTAGATGTCCGATAGATATGCAACTGCAGTCAGGTTTTCCCTCCCTCCTTCCCCTCTATAAATTATCCTTTTTGGGTCCACTTCCCTTTTCCAAATTAGCTGGGGAAATCTGTTATGGTGTATCTGTTTATTACTGTTGTGTATGTCTGGAATTTTTTATCCAGTCTCTAATTTTAGCCTTCCTTGGAGGGCACCTGGCATCTGGGGCAAGAAAACCTGAAGAAGATGGCGTTGACCGATGCTTTTATACCCCAGCTGCTCTGACGTTGGGGAAGAGGCGACATCAGCCAATGCCGGACCCAGACTTTGGAATCCGGCTGACTGAAGGGCTGCCTGAGGCAGGACAACCCATATGTAAGGACTGCAGTTGCATATCTATCGGACATCTACATTTATGGTAGGTACAAAACTGTACTTTCACCTTTGAAATTGTGCATTCTCCTACTTATCTCACCTTTGAATTCATGTATTGCCCTACTTATTTCACCTTTGAATTCAGATATTCCCCAACTTATCTCACCTTTGAATTCATCTATTTCCCTAGTTATCTCACAAATGCATGTATTCCCCTACTTATCTCACATTTGAACTTGTGTATTCTCCTACTTATCTCACCTTTGATTTCACATATTCCCTGTTTTTTTCGCTTTTGAATTCATGTATTCTCCAACTTATCTCACCTCTGAATTTGTGTATTCTCCTACTTATTTCACATTTAAATTTGCATATTCCATATTTATCTCAACTTTGAATTCATGTATTGCCCTGCTTATCTCACCTTTGAATTCATGTATTCCCCTACTTATCTCACATTTGAATTCAGGTATTGCCCTGCTTATCTCACCTTTGAATTTATGTATTCCCCTACTTATCTGACCTCTAAATTCATGTATTGCTCTACTTATCTCACCTTTGAATGCATGTATTCCCTGGCTTATCTCACCTTTGAAATTGCATATTCCACTACTTATCTCACCTTTGAGTTCATATATTGCCCTACTTATCTCACCTTTGAATCCATCTATTCATCTAGTTATCTCACTTTTGAATTCCCGTATTGCCCTACTTATCTCACTTTCGAATTCATGTATTCCCATACTTAACTCAACTTTGATTTAAAGTATTCCCCTACTTATCTCACCTTTGAATTCATATATTGCCCTACTTATCTCACCTTCAAATTCATGTGTTCCCCTACTTATCTCACCTTTCAATTCACATATTCCCTGTTTATCTCACCTTTGAATTCATGTATTGCCCTACTTATTTCACCTTTGAATACATGTATTCCCCAACTTATCTCACTTTTGAATTCATGTATTCCCCTAATCTCAGCTGTGAATACATATATTCCCCTATTTATCTCACCTTTGAACTTGTGTATTCTCCAACTAATTTCACCTTTGAATTCATGTATTCCCAGCTTATCTCACATTTGAATTCATGTATTGCCCTACTTATTTCACCTTTGAATTCAGATATTCCCCAACTTATCTCACCATTGAATTCATCTATTTCCCTAGTTATCTCACAAATGCATGTATTCCCCTACTTATCTCGCCTTTGAACTTGTGTATTCTCCTACTTATCTCACCTTTGATTTCACATATTCCCTGTTTTTTTCACTTTTGAATTCATGTATTCTCCAACTTATCTCACCTCTGAATTTGTGTATTCTCCTACTTATTTCACATTTAAATTCACATATTCCCTACTTATCTCAACTTTTAATTCATGTATTGCCCTGCTTATCTCACCTTTGAATTCATATATTCCCCTACTTATCTCACATTTGAATTCAGGTATTGCCCTGCTTATCTCACCTTTGAATTTATGTATCCCCCTACTTATTTCACCTCTGAATTCATGTATTGCTCTACTTATCTCACCTTTGAATGCATGCATTGCCATGCTTATCTGACCTTTGAAGTCACGTATTCCACTACTTATCTCACCTTTGAGTTATTATATTGCCCTACTTATCTCACCTTTGAATTCATGTGTTCACGTAGTTATCTCACTTTTGAATTCATGTATTGCCCTACTTATCTCCCTTTCAAATTCATGTATTCCCTTACTTATCTCACCTTTGATTTAAAGTATTTCCCTACTTATCTCACCTTTAAATTCATGTATTACCCTACTTATCTCACCTTCAAATTCATGTATTCTTCTACTTATCTCACCTTTCAATTCACGTATTCCCTGTTTATCTCACCTTTGAATTCATGTATTGGCCTATCTATTTCACCTTTGAATTAATGTATTCCCCAACTTATCTCACCTTTGAATTCCTGTATTCCCCTACTGATCTCACCTGTGAATACATGTATTCCCCTATTTATCACACCTTTGAACTTGTGTATTCTCTTACTTATTTCACCTTTGAATTACCATATTCCCAGCTTATCTCACATTTGAATTCATGTATTATCCTACTTATTTCGTCCTTGAATTCATGTATTCCTCAACTTATCTCACCTCTGAATTCATGTATTCCCCTGCTTATCTCACCTCTGAATTCATGTATTCCTCTGCTTATCTCACCTTTGAATTTGTGTAGTCTGCTTCTTACTTCACCTTTGAATTCACGTATTCCCTACTTATCTCACCTTTGAATTCATGTATTGCCCTACTTATCTCACCTTTGAATTCATGTATTCTCCTACTTATCTCACCTTTAAATGTGTGTATTCTCCTACTTATTTTCCCTTTGAATTCATGCATTCCCTACTTATAACACCTTTTAATTCATGTATTGCCCTACTTATTTCACATTTGAATTCACATATTCCCTTACTTGTTTGACCTTTGAATTCATATATTGCTCTACTTATCTCATCTTTGAATTCATGTATTGCCCTGCTTATCTCATCTTTGAATTCATGTATTCCTCTACTCATCTCACCTTTGAATTCATATATTCTCCTACTTATTTCACATTTGAATTCACATATTCCCTGCTTATCTCATCTTTGAATTCATGTATTGTCCTACATATTTCTCCCTTGAATTCACATATTTCCCTACTTATCTAACATTTGAATTCAAGTATTGGCCTGCCTATCTCACCTTTGAATTTATGTATTCCCCAAATTATCTCACCTCTGAATTAATGTATTTCTCTATTTATCTCACCTTTGAATGCATGTATTACCCTGCTTATCTCACCTTTGAATTCACATATTCCACTTCTTAGCTCACCTTTGAGTTCATATATTGCCATACTTATCTCACCTTTGAATTCATGTATTCACCCAGATATCTCACTTTTGAATTCATATATTGCCCTACTTCTCTCACTTTTGAATTCATGTATTCCCCTACTTATCTAACCTTTGAATTAAAGTATTCCCCCTACTTATCTCACCTTTGAATTAATGTATTCCCTGTTTGTCTCACCTTTGAATTCATATATTGCCCTACTTATTTCACATTTGAATTCATGAATTCCACAACTTATCTTACCGTTGACTTCATGTATTACCCTACTTATCTTCACCTGTGAATTCACGTATTCCCCTATTTATCTCACCCTTGAACTTATGTATTCTCCTACTTATTTCACTTTGAATTCACATATTCCCTGCTTATCTCACATTAGAGTTCATGTACTACACCTCTTATTTCACCTTTGAATTCATGTGTTCCCTAACTTATCTCACCTCTGAATTCATGTATTCCTCTACTTATCTCACCTCTGAATTAATGTATTCCCCTATTAATCTCACCTTTGAACTTGTGTATTCTCCTACTTATTTCACCTTTGAATTCATGTATTCCCTACTTATCCCACCTTTGAATTCATGTATTGCCCTACTTATCTCACTTTTGAATTCATGTATTCCCTATGTATCTCACCTTTGAATTCATGTATTCCCTACTTATCTCACCTTTTAATTTCTGTATTTTCCTACTTATTTCACCTTTGAATTTGTGTATTCTCTACTTATTTCACCTTTGAATTCATGTATTGCCCTACTTATTGCACCTTTGAATTCATGTATTCCCTTACTTATTTGACCTTTGAATTCATGCATTGCTCTACTTATCTCATCTTTGAATTCATGTATTGCCTTGCGTATCTCATCTTTGAATTTATATATTCCCCTACTTATCTCACCTTTGAATTCGCATGTTCTCCTACTTATTTAACTTTTGAATTCAAGTATTCCCTGCTTATCTCATCTTTGAATTCATATATTGCCCTACTTATTTATCTTTTGAATTCATGTATTCCCCTACTTATCTCACATTTGAATTTGCATGTTCTCCTACTTATTTAACCTTTGAATACACATATTCCCTGCTTATCTCATCTTTGAGTTCATGTATTCCCCTATTTCTCTCACATTTGAGTTCATGGCTTGCTTTACTTATCTGACCTTTGAATTCATGTATTGCTCTACTTATCTCACCTTTTAATTCATGTATTGTTCTACTTATCTCACCTTTGAATTCATGTATTGCTCTACTTATCTCACCTTTGAATTCATGTATTGTTCTACTTATCTCACTTTTGTATTCATGTGTTGTTCTACTTATCTCACCATTGAATTCATGTATTGCTCTACTTATCTCACCTTTGAATTCATGTATTCCCTGTGATGCCCCTGCAGTGGCCCAGTAGTCAAGAAGCCTCAATCCTCACCACTGGCAACAGTGAGGGACGTGCACAATGGTAGGATGACAAGTACACACACAGTAAAGTACAATTTCCCTAAAGAGCACACAGAGATGACAGTCAGTCTGGGTCTGGTTTCTCCCTCTTTTTCCAAATCCCCAGTAAGACTCCCCACTGGCACAGCTCTAGGGTTAAGATCTCATCTGAGGGGTCAAGCAAGACATTCTTCACCCTCTCTGACCAACCAGTGCTTCCTGTCGCTGTCCAGGTAGCTAACACACATGCACTTTGAGATTTGATTTATATACAAACAAGCACACACACCTGGGGAAGGCTGGCACAGGAATACTAGCTATGCCCTCTTCTGCCCAGACTATAAGGTAGTTATCACTACCACCAACCCCTCCTTATCAGCTGTTGGAAAACCCTTACAAAGGGTGAGCAGTCCTACTGTGTAATGTTACTATTATCCAAATGGTAAGTATGGCCAAGAACAAGGCTATTTAGAAGTGGCCTGTACAGTGTCATCAAAAAACATGTGCAAGTAGTCCAAGGGCTTAAATATGTCTCACAAATATCATCCACAAAGATAGCTATAAATATATTTAATAATAAATAATAAAAGAACAAGAGCATAATCAACACAGTAACTGCAAAGTTCAGAATCACAGGAAATATTTTAAAACAACATTGCAGGACAGTCTCAAATGAATACAGAAAACGTCTAAGCTAAGCTTTACTATATTCCTATCTATCTCCAAAAGAAATTACTTTTCCCTAGTTACTTACTATTAGAAAGGCAGGTGCAGATGATGGTGATAATGGATGTTTCTAGGTCCAAGACAAGATAGAAAATGCCTAGTTTTTCTCTGAGAGAGTTCTTAAATTACTATCAAACATTACTGCTGGGTCAGCTTGGATGACATCACCTGCCTTCAGTTCCCAGGATAACAAATAGAACAGAATTTTTAACATCTCTGTGTGATAAGTACATATCTCTCAGATGTGCAGCTGTTAGGAAGTCACAGAGCAATAAAACACTTTATATTTTAAATATAGTAAATACTCTCTCCAAGTCAATAGAAAAGCTTCTAGCTCGAGACATCCTGTTTTCTTGATGCATTAACTAACTTTTATAGCATATAGCAAAGCACTTAATTTCATCTTATTTTCTTGAAGTTTTGTAAGTTAATCTTCTATGTTCCAGCAGGGTATGCTGTGGTTGCATTTTTGAAGCACAGTACATAACATACAATTCTGTATAAATCATAATAATATTCACAAATGACATAGAATTATTTACAAAATTCCAGATAGCTGGGCTGGTAGTGTCACATTCCCATATTCATCTCACATTTGAGTTCATGTATTCCCCTATTTATCTCACATTTGAATTCATGTATTCCACTACTTATCTCACCTGTGAGTTCATGTATTCCCCTATTTCTCTCACCTTTGAGTTCATGGCTTGCTCTGCTTATCTCAATTTTGAATTCATGTATTGCTCTACTTATCTCACCTTTGAATACATGTATTCTTTTACTTATCTCACCTTTGAATTTATGTATTGCTCTACTTATCTCACCTTTGCATTCATGTATTGCTCTACTTATTTCACCTTTGAATTCATGTATTTTCCAACTTATCTCTCATGTGAGCTCATATATTCCCCTACTTGTCTCACCTTTAAATTTATGTATTACCTTACTTATCTCAAGTATGAATTTGCATATTCCCCTATTAATCTCACCTTTGAATTCATGTATTGCCCTACTTATCTCACCTTTGAATTGGCATACCCCCCTTACTTATCTCACCTTTGAATTCATATATTGCCCTACTTATCTCACCTTTAAATTCACGTATTCCTCTATTATCTCACCTTTTAATTCACGTATTCCCCTACTTATCTCACTTTTGAATTCATGTTTTGCTATACTTATCTCACTTTTTAATTTGTGTATTTGGGTCCCTATTAGATCAAAGAATAATCAAAATCTCAATTGGCTTACAGTTCGAAAATGCTGCTCTTCAAAATTGCTATTGTGAGATTGCGGTACAGTGATGATTGGAAATTTTGCACTTTCTTCACTGTAGTGTGATTTCAGAGCTGGTATATATAATTAGCAGGGGGTGTGGGAGGGCGGAGCCCCCACAATACCTATTTTGAAGAACGTCAGTTTCGACTTTTAAGCAGTTTGAGATTTTAAAGTTTTGTTCATATAATAGGGACACTGCGTATTCACTAATTATATCACCTTTGAATTCATGCATTCCTCTACTTATCTCATCTTTGGAATTTGCATATTCCCCTACTTATCTCACATTTGAATTCATGTATTCCTACTAATCTCACCTTTGAGTTCATCTATTCCCCTACTGATCTCACCTTTAAATTCATGTATTGCCCTACTTATCTCACCTTTGAATTCATGTATTCCCCTACTTATCTCACCTTTGAATTAATGTATTGCCCTACTTATCTCACCTTTGAGTTCATGTATTCCCCTACTTATCTCATCTTTAAATACATGTATTGCTATACTTATGTCAGCTTTAAATTTGCGTATTCCTCTACTTATATCACCTTTGAATTCATGTATTCCTCTAGTGATTTCACCTTTGAATTCACGTATCCCCCAACTTATCTCACCATTGAGTTCATGTATTCCCTACTTATTTCACCTTTGAATTCATGTATTCCCCGACTTTTCTCACCTTTGAACTCATGTGTTGCCCTACTTATCTCACCTTTGAGTTCATGTTTTCCCCTACTTATCTCACTTTTGAATTCATGTATTGCTCTACTTAGCTCAGCTTTCAATTCACCTATTCCCCATCTTATCTCACTTTTGAGTTCATGTATTTCCCCTACTTATTTCACCTTTGAATTCATGTATTGTCTGACTTATTTCACCTTTGAGTTCATGTATTCCCCTACTTATCTCACTTTTGAGTTCATGTATTCCCCTACTTATTTCACCTTTGAATTCATGTATTGTCTGACTTATTTCACCTTTGAGTTCATGTATTCCCCTACTTATCTCACCTTTGAGTTCATGTATTCCCCTACTTATTTCACCTTTGAATTCATGTATTGTCTGACTTATTTCACCTTTGAGTTCATGTATTCCCCTACTTATCTCACCTTTGAGTTCATGTATTTTCCCTACTTATTTCACCTTTGAATACATGTATTGTCTGACTTATTTCACCTTTGAGTTCATGTATTCCCCTACTTATCTCACCTTTGAATTTGTGTATTGCGCTGCTTATTTCATGTTTGAGTTCATGTATTTCCCTACTTATTTCAACTTTGAGTTCATGTATTCCCCTACTTATCTCACCTTTGAGTTCATGTATTCCACTACTTATCTCGCCTTTACGTTCATGTATTCTCCTAATTATTTCACCTTTGAGTTTATGGCTTGTGCTTCTTATCTCACCTTTGAGTTCATGTATTCATGTTTCCCTACTTATCTCACATTTGAATTTGTATATTCCCCTACATATCTCACCTTTGAATTCATGTATTCCCCTACTTATCTCATCATTGAGTTCATGTATTTCCCTATTTCTCTTACCTATGAGTTCATGGCTTGCTTTACTTATCTGACCTTTGAATTCATGTATTGCTCTATTTATCTCACCTTTGAATTCATGTATTGTTCTACTTATTTCACCTTTGAATTTGTATATTCCCCTGCTTATCTCACCATTGAATGTATGTATTCCTCTGCTGATTTCACCTCTGAATTCATGTTTTCCCCAACTTATCTCACCTTTACGTTCATGTATTCTCCTATTTATCTCACCTTTGAATTCAATGCTTGCTCTACTTATCTCATCTTTGATTTCATGTATTCATGTTTTGCCTTACTTATCTCACGTCTGAATTTGCATATTCCTCTACTTATCTCACCTTTGAATTCATGTGTTGCTCAACTTAGCTTTGAATTTGAGTATTCTCCTAGTTTTCTCACATTTGATTTCATGTATTGCTCTACTTATTTCACCTTTGAATTCACGTATTCCCCAACTTATCGCACCTGTGAGTTCATATATTTCCCTACTTGTCTCACCTTTGAATTCATGTATTACCCTAATCGCAAGTATGAATTTGCATACTCCCCTACTTATGTCACCTTTGAATTCATATATCGCCCTACTTATCTCACCTTTGAATTCACATATTCCTCTACTTATCTCACCTTTTAATTCATGTACTCCCCTACTTATCTCAGTTTTGAATAAATGTTTTGTCATACTTATCCCACCTTTGAATTTGTGCATTTGGGTCCCTATTAGATTGATGAATAATCAAAATCTTGAACATCTGTCAGTTCGAAAATGCTGTTCTTCAAAACCACTATTGTGAGATCGCGGTACAGTGAAGATTGTAAAATTTGCCCTTTCCTCACTGTAGTGCGATATCAGAGTTGGTATATATATATTTAGCAGGGGGTGTGGGAGGGTGCAGCCCCTCACAATACCTATTTCAAAGAATGGCATTTTCAACTTTTAAGTGGTTTAAGATTTTAAAGTTTCATACATATAATAGGGACCCCGTGTATTAACTAATTATATCACCTTTGAATTCATGTATTCCTCTACTTATCTCACCTTTGAATTTGCATATTCCCCTACTTATCTCACCTTTGAATTCATGTATTCCACTACTAATCTCACCTTTGAGTTCATGTATAACCCTACTGATCTCACCTTTGAATTCATGTATTGCCCTACTTATCTCACCTTTGAATTCATGTATTCCCCTACTTATCTCATCTTTGAATTCATGTTTTGCACTACTTATCTCACCTTTAAGTTCATGTATTCCCCCTACGTATCTCACCTTTGAATACATGTATTGCTATACTTATCTCAGCTTTGAATTCACGTATTCTCCATCTTATCTCACCTTTGAGTTCATGTATTCCTCTGCTGATTTCACCTTTGAATTCATGTATTGCCTGACTTATTTCACCTTTGAGTTCATGTATTCTCCTACTTATCTCACCTTTGAATTCATGTATTGCACTGCTTATTTCACATTTGATTTCAAGTATTCTCCAAATGATCTTTCCTTTGAGTTCATGTATTCCTCTACTTATCTCACCTTTGAGTTTATGTATTCCCCTACTTATCTCACCTTTGGATACATGTATTGTTATACTTATCACAGCTTTGAATTTGCATATTCCTCTACTTATCTCACCTTTGAATTCATATATTCCACTACTGATTTCACATTTGAATTCATGTCTTCCCCAACTTATCTAACCTTTGAATTCGGGTATTCCCCTTCTTATCTCACATTTGAATTCATGTATTGCCCTACTTATTTCACCTTTGAGTTCATGTAGTCCCCAACGTATCTCACCTTTAAGTTCATGTATTCCGCTACTCATCTCACCATTGAATTCAAGTATTTCCCTGCTTATCTGACCTTTGAATTAATGTGTTTCCCTACTTATCTCACCTTTGAGTTCATTTTTACCCCTACATATCTCACCTTTGAATTCATTTATTGCTCTACTTATCTCAGCTTTGAATTTGCGTATTCCCCTACTTATCTCACCTTTGAATTCATGTATTCCTCTACTGATTTCACCTTTGAATTTATGTATTCCCCAACTTTTCTCACCTTTGATTTCATGTATTCCCCTACTTATTTCACCTTTGAATTCATATATTCCACTACTGATTTCACATTTGAAACCATGTCTTCCCAAACTTATCTAACCTTTGAATTCAGGTATTCTCCTTCTTATCTCACCTTTGAATTCATGTATTGCCCTACTTATTTCACATTTGAGTTCATGTAGTCCCCAACTTATCTCACCTTTAAGTTCATGTATTCCGCTACTTATCTCACCTTTGAATTCAAGTATTTCCCTGCTTATCTGACCTTTGAATTAATGCATTGCCCTACTTATCTCACCTTTGAGTTAATTTTTACCCCTACATATCTCACCTTTGAATTCATTTATTGCTCTACTTATCTCAGCTTTGAATTTGCGTATTCCCCTACTTATCTCACCTTTGAATTCATTTATTCCTCTACTGATTTCACCTTTGAATTCATGTATTCCCCAACTTTTCTCACCTTTGATTTCATGTATTTCCCCTACTTATTTCACCTTTGAATTCATATATTCCACTACTGATTTCACATTTGAATCCATGTCTTCCCAAACTTATCTAACCTTTGAATTCAGGTATTCCTTCTTATCTCACCTTTGAATTCATGTATTGCCCTACTTATTTCACATTTGAGTTCATGTTGTCCCCAACTTATCTCACCTTTAAGTTCATGTATTCCGCTACTTATCTCACCTTTGAATTCAAGTATTTCCCTGCTTATCTGACCTTTGAATTAATGTGTTGCCCTACTTATCTCACCTTTGAGTTCATTTTTTCCCCTACTTATCTCACCTTTGAATTCATGTATTGCTCTACGTATCTCAGCTTTAAATTTGCATATTCCCCTACTTATCTCACCTTTGAATTCATGTATTCCCCTACTTATCTCATCTTTGAATTCATGTTTTGCACTACTTATCTCACCTTTAAGTTCATGTATTCCCCTACGTATCTCACCTTTGAATACATGTATTGCTATACTTATCTCAGCTTTGAATTCACGTATTCCCCATCTTATCTCACCTTTGAGTTCATGTATTCCTCTACTGATTTCACCTTTGAATTCATGTATTGCCTGACTTATTTCACCTTTGAGTTCATGTATTCTCCTACTTATCTCACCTTTGAATTCATGTATTGCACTGCTTATTTCACATTTGATTTCAAGTATTCTCCAAATGATCTTTCCTTTGAGTTCATGTATTCCTCTACTTATCTCACCTTTGAGTTTATGTATTCCCCTACTTATCTCACCTTTGGATACATGTATTGCTATACTTATCACAGCTTTGAATTTGCATATTCCTCTACTTATCTCACCTTTGAATTCATATATTCCACTACTGATTTCACATTTGAATTCATGTCTTCCCCAACTTATCTAACCTTTGAATTCAGGTATTCCCCTTCTTATCTCACCTTTGAATTCATGTATTGCCCTACTTATTTCACCTTTGAGTTCATGTAGTCCCCAACGTATCTCACCTTTAAGTTCATGTATTCCGCTACTCATCTCACCATTGAATTCAAGTATTTCCCTGCTTATCTGACCTTTGAATTAATGTGTTTCCCTACTTATCTCACCTTTGAGTTCATTTTTACCCCTACATATCTCACCTTTGAATTCATTTATTGCTCTACTTATCTCAGCTTTGAATTTGCGTATTCTCCGACTTATCTCACCTTTGAATTCATGTATTCCTCTACTGATTTCACCTTTGAATTTATGCATTCCCCAACTTTTCTCACCTTTGATTTCATGTATTCCCCTACTTATTTCACCTTTGAATTCATATATTCCACTACTGATTTCACATTTGAAACCATGTCTTCCCAAACTTATCTAACCTTTGAATTCAGGTATTCTCCTTCTTATCTCACCTTTGAATTCATGTATTGCCCTACTTATTTCACATTTGAGTTCATGTATTCCCCAACTTCTCTCACCTTTAAGTTCATGTATTCCGCTACTTATCTCACCTTTGAATTCAAGTATTTCCCTGCTTATCTGACCTTTGAATTAATGTGTTGCCCTACTTATCTCACCTTTGAGTTAATTTTTACCCCTATATATCTCACCTTTGAATTCATTTATTGCTCTACTTATCTCAGCTTTGAATTTGCGTATTCCCCTACTTATCTCACCTTTGAATTAATTTATTCCTCTACTGATTTCACCTTTGAATTCATGTATTCCCCAACTTTTCTCACCTTTGATTTCATGTATTTCCCCTACTTATTTCACCTTTGAATTCATATATTCCACTACTGATTTCACATTTGAATCCATGTCTTCCCAAACTTATCTAACCTTTGAATTCAGGTATTCCCCTTCTTATCTCACCTTTGAATTCATGTATTGCCCTACTTATTTCACATTTGAGTTCATGTAGTCCCCAACTTATCTCACCTTTAAGTTCATGTATTCCGCTACTTATCTCACCTTTGAATTCAAGTATTTCCCTGCTTATCTGACCTTTGAATTAATGTGTTGCCCTACTTATCTCACCTTTGAGTTCATTTTTTCCCCTACTTATCTCACCTTTGAATTCATGTATTGCTCTACGTATCTCAGCTTTAAATTTGCATATTCCCCTACTTATCTCACCTTTGAATTCATGTATTCCTCTACTGATTTCACCTTTGAATTCATGTATTCCCCAACTTTTCTCACTTTTGATTTCATGTTTTGTCTGACTTATTTCACCTTTGAGTTCATGTATTCCCAGCTTATCTCACATTATAGTTCATGTATTACAACTCTTATTTCACCTTTGAGTTCATATATTCCTTGCTTATCTCACATTATAGTTCATGTATTACAAATCTTATTTCACCTTTTAATTCATGTATTCCCTAACTTATCTCACCTCTGAATTAATGCATTCCCCTACTAATCTCAGTTTTGAATTTGTGTATTCTCCTACTTATTTCACTTTTGAATTCATGTATTCCCTACTTATCTCACCTTTGAATTTATATATTATCCTACTTATTTCACCTTTGAATTCATGTATTCCCTACTTATCTCACATTTGAATTTATGTATTGCCCTACTTATTTCACCTTTGAATTTATGAATTCCCTTACTTATTTGATCTTTAATTCATGTATTGCTCTATTTATCTCATCTTTGAATTCATGTATTGCCTTGCATATCTCACCTTTGAATTCATATATTACCCTACTTATCTCACCTTTGAATTCGCATGTGCTCCTACTTTTTTAACCTTTGAATTCACGTATTCCCTGCTTATCTCATCTTTGAACTCATGTATTGCCCTACTTATTTATCCTTTGGATTCACATATTCCCCTACTTATCTCACCTTTGAATTCATGCATTCCCTGTGATGCCCCTGCAGTGGCCCAGTAATCAAGGAGCTTCAGTCCTCACCACTGGCAACAGTGAGAATGGTAGGATGACAAGTACACACACAGTAAATTATAATTTCCCTTAATAGCACACATAGATCACAGTCAGTCTGGGGCTGGTTTCTCCCTCTTTTTCCAGATCCCCAGTAAGACATCCTACTGGCACAGCTCTAGGGTTAACATCTCATCTGAGGGATCAAGCCAAGACATTCTTCACCCTCTCTGTCCAACCAATGCTTCCTGTCTCTGTCCAAGTAGCTGGCACACATGCACTTTGAGATTTTATTTATATACAAACATGCACACACACCTGGGGAAGGCTGGCAGAGTATTACTAGCTATGCCCCCTTCTGCCCAGACTATAAAGTAGTTATCACTACCACCAACCCCCTCCATGTCAGCTACTGGAAAACCCTTACAAAGGGAGACCAATCCTACTGTGTAATGTTACTATTATCCTAATGGTAAGTATGGCCAAGAGCAAGGCTATTTAGGAGTGGCCTGTACAGTGTTACCAAATACATATGCAAGTAGTCTTAAGAGCTTAAAAAAGTCTCAGAAATGTCATCCACAAAGATAGCTATAAATATATTTAAATAATAAAAGAACAAGAGAATAATCAACACAGTAACTGCAAAGTTCAGAATCACAGGAAATGTTTTAAAACAACACTGCAGGACAGTCTCAAATGAATACAGAAAATATCTAAACTAAGCTTTAATATATTCCTATCTATCTCTAAAATACATTACTTTTCCCTAGTTACTTACTATTAGAAAGACAAGTGCAGATGATGGTGATGATGGATGTTTCTAGGTCCAAGACAAGATAGAAAATGCCTAGTTTTTGTCTGAGAGAGAGTTCTTAAATTACTATCAAACATTACTGCTGGGTCAGCTTGGATGACATCACCTGCCTTCAGTTCCCAGGATAACTAATACAACATCATTTTTATTATCTCTGTGTGATAAGTACATATCTCTCAGATGTGCAGCTACTAGGAAGCCACTGAGCAATAAAACACTTTACATTTTAAATATAGTAAATACTTCTCTTCAAGATAATAATAAAACTTCTAGCTCAAGACATCCTGTCTTCTTGCTGCATTAACTAATGTTTATAACACATAGTAAAACACTTAATTTCATCTTATTTTCTTGAAGTTTTGTAAGTTAATCTTCTACGTTCCAGCAGGGTATTCTGTGGTTGCATTCTTGAAGCGCAGTACATAACATACAGTTCTGTATAAATCATAATAATATTCATAAATGACATAGAATTATTTACAAAATTCCAGATAGCTGGGCTGGTAGCTTCACATTCCCATATTTATCTCACCTTTGAATTCATGTATTCCCCTATTTATCTCACATTTGAATTCATGTGTTCCCCTACTTATCTCACCTTTGAGTTCATGTATTCCCCTATTTCTCTCACCTTTGAGTTCATGGCTTGCTCTACTTATCTCATCTTTGAATTCATGTATTGCTCTACTTGTCTTATATTTGAATTCATGTATTGTTCAACTTATCTCACCTTTGAATTCATGTATTGCTCTACTTATCTCACCTTTGAATTCATGTATTGCTCTAATTATCTCACCTTTGTATTCATGTATTGTTCTACTTATCTCACCCTTGAATTTGCATATTCCCCTACTTATCTCACCTTTGAATTTATGTATTCCTATGCTGATTTCACCTCTAAATTCATCTGTTCCCCAACTTATCTCACCTTTGTGTTCATGCATTCCCCTACTTATCTAACATTTGAATTCATGGCTTGCTCTACATATCTCATCTTTGAGTTCATGTATTCATATTTTGCCTTACTTATCTCACGTTTGAATTTGCATAATCCCCTACTTATCTCACCTTTGAATTTATGTGTTGCTCTTCTTAGCTCTACTAAGATTTAAATTTGAGTATTCCCCTACTTATCTCACCTTTGAATTCATGTATTGCTCTACTTATTTCACCTTTGAATTCATGTATTCCCCAACTTATCTCACCTGTGAGTTCATATATTCCCCTACGTGTCTCACCTTTGAATTCATGTATTACCTTACTTATCTCAAGTATGAATTTGCATATTCCCCTATTAATCTCACCTTTGAATTCATGTTTTGCCCTACTTATCTCACCTTTGAATTTGCATGCTCTTCTACTTATCTCACCTTTGAATTCATATACTGCCCTACTTATCTCACCTTTGAATTCACATATTCCTCTACTTATCTCACCTTTCAATTCATGTGTTCCCCTACTTATCTCACTTTTGAATTCATGTTTTGCTATACTATCTCACCTTTGAATTTGTGTATTTGGGTCCATATTAGATTGATGAATAATCAAAATCTCAAACGGCTTACAGTTCGAAAATGCTGTTCTTCAAAATTGCTATTATGAGTTCGCTGTACAGTGAAGATTGAAAAATTTGCCCTTTCCTCACTGTAGTGTGATACCAGAGTTGGCATATGTAATTAGCAGGGGGTGTGGGAGTGTGCAGCCCCCCACAATACCTATTTCGAAGAATGGCATTTTCGAATTTTAAATGGTTTGAGATTTTAAAGTTTCATTCATATTATAGGGACCCCGTTTATTCACTAATTATATCACCTTTGAATTCATGCATTCCCCTACTTATCTCACCTTTGAATTTATGTATTCCCCTACTAATCTCACCTTTGAGTTCATCTATTCCCCTACTCATCTCACCTTTGAATTCATGTATTGCCCTACTTATCTCACCTTTGAATTCATGTATTCCCCTACTTATCTCAGCTTTGAATTCATGTATTGCCCTACTAATCTCACCTTTGAGTTCATCTATTCCCTACTCATCTCACATTTGAATTCATGTATTGCCCTACTTATCTTACCTTTGAAATCATGTATTCCTCTACTTATCTCACCTTTGAATTCATGTATTTCCCTACTTATCTCACCTTTGAGTTCATGTATTCCCCTACTTATCTCACCTTTGAATACATGTATTGCTATACTTAGCTTTGAATTTGCGTATTCCTCTACTTATCTCACCTTTGAATTCAAGACTTGTTTATCAATAGGGGCTACCCGTGTACTTTAATTGATGAGCTCATTGAAGAGGTGACCACGAAAAGATCATTTGGTTTTTATAAACCTCTGTTAGTTTCTAATACCCATGAGTTGACAACTATGTGTCACATGACAGTTGTGGGTACTTTAGAAAGCTCCGGCTTTAATAATGCCAGTGTTACTTCTGCTCAATCACCAACTGATTTTTGTACTAGTTTTGTGGTTACTTTTTGTAAAGAGGTTGGTACCATTTGGGCAGTCATTAAAAAGAATTGGTACTTTATTTACAATAGTTCTGCATTACTTCAGAAACTGGGTCCATCTCCCTCTGTTGTTTACAGAAGAGGGAAAAATTTAAAGGAATTGCTTCAAAGGTCTACTTATTCTATGCCAGCTTCTAGACAAGTGGGTAATGGCCCTTGTGGCTTTTGTAATAGATGTAAACACTTGAGAACTGGCAGTTCGTTTACAATTAGGAATAGGAAATATAACATTCACTCAAAAATTAATTGTAATACAAAATCAATTGTTTACGCTGCTTTCTGTGTTTGTTGCCCCTGTTTTTACATAGGGAAAACCGACCGTAAATTTAGTGATCGGATTTATCAACACCTTTACGCAATAAAAAATCAAAAAATTGACAATGCTTTATCCAAACACATTGTCAATAATATAGGGCATAGTTTTGAATTTATGGGTATTGAACATGTTAATTTAGGCCCTAGAGGTGGTCCCCAGTCACTATTTTTAGAGACCAGAGAATTAGAGTGGCAAATTGGGGTTGATGCCTACTCTTACCCTGGCCTAAATGAGTCTTGTAATATTTCCTCGTTACTTAGATATAAAAGCTATCAGAGATAGGCTAATTTTTTTCCCCAATGTAAGTACTTTTCACCTATAAACTTTTATAATAAAATATATTTTTGCCATATACATATTATATACATGGACCAGTACACAACTTACTTTTAACATATATACATTTTTTGGTATATATCATGTTAAATATGAATGCTATTTTAATTCAATATTTATTGTTATTCGTAATGGAATGCTTTTCATGTAATTTTATTTTTCAAGATGTGTTTTTTATTGGTTTTAGAAGGACACTTCCCTTTTGTTGTTTTATGGAATACACTGTGTTTGAAGGAAATGACATCATGTCCGCACTATTTAAAAGTGTGTTGCATTTTTTATGCATGTTTCTGATGAAGCTTACTGCATAGCAGGGGCGAAAACGTCTTGTCTTGAATAAAGAACGTTAAAGCAGTATTTGGTTTCCTTGGCTTGAGAGCTTTTACTGTGGTTTGTCACCTTTGAATTCATGTATTCCCCATCTTATCTCACCTTTGAGTTCATGTATTCCCCTACTTATCTAACCTTTGAACTTATCTCACCTTTGAATTCATGTATTGCCCTACTTATCTCACCTTTGAGTTCATGAATTCCCCTACTTATCTCACCTTTGAATACATGCATTTCTATACTTAGCTTTGAATTTGCATATTCCTCTACTTATCTCACCTTTGAATTTATGTATTCCTCCACTGATTTCACCTTTGAATTCATGTATTCCCCATCTTATCTCACCTTTGAGTTCATGTATTCCCCTACTTATTTCACCTTTGAATTCATGTATTGCCCGACTTATTTCATCTTTGAGTTCATGTATTCCCCTACTTATCTCACCTTTGAATTCATGTGTTGCTCTGCTTATTTCACCTTTGAGTTCATGTATTCCCTAAATTATCTCACCTTTGAGCTCACGTATTCCCCTACTTATCTCACCTTTGAATTTAGGTATTCCCCTACATATCTCACCTTTGAATTCATGTATTGCCCTACTTATTTCACCTTTGAGTTCATGTATTCCCTAACTTTTCTCACCTTTGAGTTCATGTAATTCCCCTACTTATTTCACCTTTGAATTCATGTGTTGCCCTACTTATCTAACCTTTGAGTTCATGTTTTCCCCTACTTATCTCACCTTTGAATTCATGTATTGCTTTACTTATCTCAGCTTTGAATTCACGTATTCCCCATCTTATCTCACTTTTGATTTCATGTATTTCCCCTACTTATTTCACCTTTGAATTCATGTATTGCCTGACTTATTTCACCTTTGAGTTCATGTATTTCCCTACTTATATCACCTTTGAATTTGTGTATTGCGCTTATTTCACATTTGATTTCATGTATTTCCCTACTTATTTCATCTTTGAGTTCATGTATTCCACTACTTATCTCACCTTTAAGTTCATGTATTTTCCTAATTATCTCACCTTTGAGTTCATGGCTTGTGCTTCTTATCTCACCTTTGAGTTCATGTATTCATGTTTCCCTACTTATCTCACATTTGAATTTGCATATTCCCTTAATTATCTCACCTTTGAAGTCATGTATTCCCCTGTTTATCTCACCTTTGAGTTGATGTATTCCCCTCTTTCTCTCACCTTTGAGTTTATGGCTTATTTTACTTATCTGACCTTTGAATTCATGTATTGCTCTACTTATCTCACCTTTGAATTCATGTATTGCTCTACTTATCTCACCTTTGAATTTGCATATTCCTCTACTTATCTCACCTTTGAATTCATGTATTCCTTTACTGATTTCACCTCTGAATTCACATATTCCCCAATTTATCTCACCTTTGAGTTATAGGTTCATAGGTTCATAGGTTGTTACTAGGCCATCTGCCCGAAGGCATTTATAAACCTAGCCAGAATGTGTTGGCTTTTGCCACCCCCTTAGATTAGTTCCTTTCGCCTCTGTCCAGCAGAGCCACTGAAGTGATCCCTGAGGTAAACTTTCTGTTTCCCATCCACTAATTAACGATGTTCATCGTGTTACCCTGCTGCAGTCATCACACTTGGGTTATCCTGCCATCAGGCGGTCCCGCAGTCAGCCCAAATTCCAAAGTCTTGGTCCGGCGTCGGTTGCTGTCGCTTCTTCCCTGACGTCAGTGCACCAGGGGTATATAAGAGGCATCCGACGCCATTTTCTCCAGTCTTTCTTGCCAAGCGGTGCCCGGAGCAGAAACAGTTCGCAAGTGCCAGTCGGCCGACACCTGAGATTTTTTATTTGAATTTCAGTCCAAAGTCTTCAATAAAGCGAAGTACCCCGTTGGGGAACATTTTCTTGCCTCAGTCCGATGTCAGAAAAAGTTAACAATTGCATTTCTTGTGGGAAGCAAATACCTCATAAGGACTACCATTCCTATTGTATTCCTTGCCTAGGCCCAGACCACAACGTCACAGGTTGGCGGTTTTGCGCTAGGTTTAATAAACGAACTATCAAACGCCGTTTTGACTTCGCACGGCATTACTTTGGTAGGAAATTTAATTATATCATGCTGTCAGAGCAGCTGACGACCGCCATTCCTAAAAAATGCAAGGATAAGGACAGGCAGCCTAGGAGTAAGCCAGACACCGAGGCCTCAGCTGGGCCTGTCGCCGGTTCTCTGGTTTTCAGTGAGGCACCTACGCAGCCCCTGATGACCGCAGAGTTGGAACCCCAGACAGCTGCGGATTCCCATGCGGAGTCTACTAGGCCGACGCAGCCATCTACTGACACCGGAGCAGAACTAGACACCGATGCAACAGAAACACCTTCGGATACAGAGGTGTCATCAGACCGACTACACTCGCCATTAAATCTTATGCTAAACTTAAAACTCCTTTAAAACCAAAGAAAACTGTACATCAGTCTACAGTTCAAGGCCCCATGCCTAAGAAACATATGCTTAAGATGGCTGAAGATTTGATTACCCTTATCATGGGTTCCCATCCCCCTCCTGATAAAAGACCAAGACAAGAGGAGGAATATGCATCCTCTGACCAGGTTTCTCTCTCCTCAGATTCTTCTGAGGAACAGGATTACACTTTTCCACCCTATGAAGATTCTGATGCTGAAGACTCTATTCCCTCAGCATCTCCCCTTGAAGACTACTCCTTTGGGGAAACTTTACATACCATGAGGGAACATTTCCACTGGGAAGGCCAGGATTACTCAGATTCTAAGAAAAGGCTACAAGAGTTCCTTTTACTACCCCAGCACAGACCTCTTGCTATCCCTCCTGTTCTAGATATTGTAGATGATGTTTACTTGGAGTCTAGCTTAAATCCAGACTCTCTTCCTCCTGCTCCAGCCAAGCCAGACAGATACTACAGAGTACCCGACTCACACAAAGTCCTTTATAAAAGCCCTGTAGCTGACCCAGAAACAATTTCCCAGGGTCCTAAGGGAGCAAAAGCTGCTATGGCTAAAAATCCTGTGACCTCTGAAAGGGATTCCAGAGCCCTAGATAGATGGGGAAAGAAAATATACACCTCAGCTACTCTGGCTATGAGAGCATTAAATTGCCAGTTTCACATGTTGAAATACCAACAATTTCTAATGTCTCAGTTAAAACAAAAAATGAGCACACATTCAGAACTGCCTGAATTCAAGGAAATGCAGGATCTGTTGCATGCAGCTGAACAGGTGGGCAAACATACTTTACAATGCAGATTTCATTCATTGGAAGCTTCTTGTAGAGCAGCTGTTACTGTCTCTGTCATACATAAACATGCTTGGTTAAAAGAACAAACCCTCCCTGACCATGTTAAAGCAATAATTATTGGATGCACCTTTACAGCAGGATGTATTATTTGGTGTCAAAGCAGAAGAGGTTTTAAAGCAAATGGAGGATAAGGCAAAGTCTATGCAAACGGTCAAGGAATTTTTGCAGGTACAACCCCTTCATTTCAGCAGAAATTGGCCTGCAAAAAAACGGTCCTTTCCAGCTTCAGACAGATCACAGAGGGGCAAATACAGACGCCCAAGGGGCAGAGGTCAGTCACAGGGCCCTTACAAACCTCGCCAATGGGGTTCTGCTACCCAGAAAGGAGGAGAAGACAGGCCCCAAGCTAGCAGAAGACAAACACAATGACTCTATCCTCAAACTACCAAGCAAATCTCTCCTGGCAACTCCCTTGGGAGGAAAACTAGCATTTTTTTTCAGACAACTGGCACATCATCACAAAAGACAAATGGGTTCTAAACATTTTCTCTCAAGGATACAGATTCCACTTTCATACCTTACCAAGGATCAAAGGAATGCCAAACCTGCCACCAAATCAATGGGCAGAGGCACAAAAACAAATTACAGCTCTCATGAACGTAAGAGACATTCAACAGGTACCTACACAGGAGCAAGGACAAGGATTTTACTCAAGACTCTTCCTAGTCCCAAGAAAGGACAAAGCATGGAGACCCATTCTGGCTCTTTCAATTCTGAACACCTATCTGCAAGTACCAAAATTCAAGATGCTAACACTACAGCAGCTTCTTCCCATGCTGGGCAAGAATGCTTGGCTAGTCACTTTGCACCTCAAGGAGGCATACTTGCATGTCCCTATCAGACAAAATTGCAGAAGATACCTCCACTTCATTGCAGGTTCAACACATTATCAATTCTCTGCACTGCCCTTTGGCTTATCTACTGCACCCAGGGTTTTCACAAAATGCCTGGCACCAGTAATTGCATACTGCAGACAAAGAGGAATTCAAATATACCCATACCTGGACGACTGCCTTATTCAAGCAGAAAACAAAGACATTCTTTTAAAGCATCTGGCATTTGTCAAACACCTTCTAAGTTGCCTAGGGTACACAGTAAATGAAAAGAAATCAAAACTAGTGCCCTCACAAAACATAATATTCCTGGGTGCCAGCTTGAATACAATGGCCCAGGTGGCTTATCTCACGCCAGACAAGCAAAGACAGCTGTTTCAATATTTCAAAATAATGGCAACAAAGACCTAACTCCCTGCAAGAAAAATTCTGCAGGCCTTGGGATACATGGCATCTTGCATACTACTAATATCATTTGCAAAACTGCATATGAGGAAATTACAATGGTACCTGAAAAGTGTATGGACTCAGCACAGCCACAGCTTGGAAACAATGATACCACTCATTCCCTGCCTTCAACAGGAGTTTCTGTGGTGGGCACAGGCATGTCACCTCAACAAGGGTCAGCCTTTCACCTTACCCACAGCCAGGCAAACTATGACAACAGATGCATCGGACTATGCCTGGGGAGCACACATGGCAGGGCAATGTATTCAGGGTAAATGGACTACAGATCAGAGGCATCTGCATATCAATCAAAAAGAAATGCTAGCAGTACATAATGCCCTAACAGCTTTCAAGGACCTTCTACACCCAGGACAACTAATAATAAAGACGGACAATACCGCAGTCATGTGGTACATAAACAAGCAAGGGGGCACACATTCCTACCCTCTATGCAGGCAAGCAATGACCTCGTGGAACACTGCACTGTCTTACCAGGTTCAATTACAAGCACATTTCCTGCCAGGAAAGAAAAACACATTGGCAAACGACCTAAGCAGAAACATCATGGATCCACACGAATGGAAACTAGATCCACAAGTATTTGCAATGATAGCTCAAAAATGGGGACGCCCACACATAGATCTGTTTGCAAGCCCCCACAACCACCAACTTCAAAAATTTTGCACAAGGACCTTCCATCCACTAGCTTGGAAAGTGGATGCCCTCTCATTCAGTTGGAAAACATTAACAGTGTATGCCTTCCCTCCATTACCTCTTCTAGCAAAGGTACTGCTGAAAGCAGATTAGAGAGGCCACAAATGATACTCGTTGCACCAGATGGGCCACTCCAGCATTGGTACCCAATTTTAAGGAACATGGCCCACGGCCCACCATGGATTTTGCCACAAATTCCTCACCTGCTCACCCAGCAAGACCATCAAATTCTACACAGCCAGCTCAAGACTTTAAACCTGGCTGCATGGCAAATTACCTAAACAACCAGCCAACACCTTTATCCAAAGCTGTTATGGATGTCATTCTGGAGGCCAGGAGGCCCAGCACCAGGAAAGCCTATTCAGACAAATGGAAAAGATTTTGTGCCTGTAACCAGGCTAAAGGCCTAGACCCCCTTGATCCAAACATCCCTCAGATTCTACAATATTTAACTGAGATGTTACACAAAGGACTTTTCTTTTCATCTATTAAGATCCACGCATCAGCAATTTCAGCTCATTACAGCACGGATCCTCCTTTATTCTCACACCCACTCCTAAGACAGTTCCTCAGAGGGGCTAAGAACTTAAGACCACCAAGGAGACCTCCAACACCTACTCGGGATCTCAACTTTGTTCTGGAAAAGCTTACACTGCCGCCCTTTGAACCAGCTTTTTCAGCTGACTTAAAATTTCTTTCATGGAAAACTGCCCTACTACTAGCAATAACCTCAGCTAGAAGAGTCTCAGTGCTACAGGCACTAATGGCAATGGAACCTTTCCTCATTTTTCATCAAGTCAGAGTCTCACTACGAACTAATCCTTCCTTTATGCCAAAGGTATCCAGTGTGGCCCTAAACCAAACCATTCACTTGCCCACCTTCTTCCCAAATCCCCAGAACAAAGGAGAAAGACTCCTGCACTCTTTGGACATTCACAGGCAATTACGTTACTACTTGGATTAAACTAAGGCTTTCAGAAAAACTGACCAGTTTTTTGTAGCCTATGCTACAGGATCACAAAGAAAAGCTATCTCAAAACAGACAATTTCAAAATGGATAGGACATTGCATACGTTTCTGCTACATACATCATGGGAAACCAGTGCCTGCTAACATTAGGTCCCACTCCACCAGGGCTACAGCTACATCAGCAGCCTTTCTCAGGGGAGTGCCAACCAAGGATATTCTGGAAGCTGCTACTTGGAGTTCAGTGCACACCTTCACCAAACACTATCACTTACCTCTTTACTCTAAGACTAGAGCTGGTTTTGCCACTGCAGATGTCCTTCAAGAATGCAACTGCAGTCATAACATGTGGGTTGTCCTGCCTCAGGCAGCCCTCGGTCGGCCGGATTCCAAAGTCTGGGTCCGACGTCAGCTGATGTCGCATTTCTCTCCGCCGTCAGAGCGGCTGGAGTACATAAGCATCAGCCGACGCCATTTTCTTCAGTCTTTCTTGCCACGCGGTGCCCGAAGCAGAAGCAGTTCGCAAGTGCCGGTCGGTCAGCTCCTGTATTCTACGATACCGAAGTCATCAAAAAAGCTAAGTACCCCGTTGGGGACCTTTTCTTGCCTCAGCCGATGTCAGAAATTACTGAAAAAGTTAACAATTGTCTTTTTTGTGGTAAACAAATACCTCATAAGGATTTCCACTCTTACTGCCTCCCTTGCCTGGGCCCAGACCATGACGTCTCGGCCTGTGTAGCCTGTGCTCGCTTCAACAAGCGCACTCTCAGGCGCCGGGCGGAGTTCGCTGAAGACTTTTTCGGTGATAAATTTGCTTACACCATGCCGTCGGATCTTCCGACATCGCAAACTCCCAAAAAGCGAAAAGACCGGGACCGACATCCTCGGCCCGTGTCTACCACCGACTCCTCGCCAAAACCTAGCGCGAGTGCTCTGGTTCCCTCTGAGACGGTCTCTCCACTGCTATGAACCGAAGCTACCGCATTACCGACGACTCCGATTCCAGAAATTACTCCGACGCCAGTTATAGACTTTCCTCCGGATAAAGAAACCGAGGAAGTGCCCGAGACCATTGCTGTAGACAAGGTCACTCCTGCACGTGGAGCTGCCAGGCCCCCTATGGCCATGTCTATTAAGGCCTACACCAGGGCTAAGGCAGCCAGCAAAACAAAGCATATTACTTCTAAACCCTTACCTCAGCTGACTCCAGAGACACAAATTATGTCCATGGCTGCTGATTTGATTTCCATGATTAGAGGTTCACAGGCCCATCCTGAGAGAGGATCCCAGCCTCCTCCTGATAAAAGGCCCCGGGTTGAACCCTCTGACCCTACTCCTTCAGATGAAGATTCTGAGGGCTCTGTCCACTCTGATAGCCAGGAAGAGCTCTTCCAGACCTATGAGGACTCGGATGCAGAAGATTCCATCCCCTCTGCCTCCCCTCCTGAGGATATTTCTTTTGGGGAAGTTCTGCACACCATGAGGGAACATTTCAAGTGGCAAGGTCAGGAATATTCTGATTCTAGGAAACGCCTTAGGACTTTCCTTAAGAAGCCTCAGCACAGGCCCTTAGCTATTCCTCCTGTACTTGATGTTCTGGATGATTTGTATTCTGACTCGTGCTACCCCTGATTCCCTTCCTCCTGCTCCAGCCAAGCCGGACAGGTATTACAGGGTCCCAGAAACTCATTCCCATTTATTCAGGGCCCACACTGTTGATTTGGAAACTATTTCACAGGGGCCTAAAGGAGTTTCAGCCTCCACCTCAAAAAATCCTTTGCCCTCCAACAGGGAAGCAAGGTCATTAGAGAGATGGGGTAAAAAGGTTTACACATCCACTACCTTATCTATGAGAGCTTTAAATTGCCTTTTTCATATGTTCCAATATCAGGATTATCTCTTAGAAGATTTACAAAAAACATTAGCTTCTCCTGATCCTTTAGACAGGAAGACTTTGCAGGAAGCTGTACATAACACTCAGCAAGTAAGCAATCACTTCCTGCAGTGTGGATATGATGCACTGGAAGCTTCATGTAGGGCAGCTATGACAGGGGCAGTGATGTAGACATGCTTGGTTAAAAGATCAACCTCTACCAGATCATGTAAAAGCAAAACTTCTGGATGCACCTTTGGAAAAGAACAAGCTTTTTGGTGCAAATGCTAAGGATGTGTTAAAGACCATCGAAGAAAAAGCAAAATCAGTTCAAACTGTAAAGGATTTCCTCCAGGTTCAACCCCCCAGATTCAGTAGGAATTGGCCTTCAAAAAACTGGTCCTTTCCTAATCCAGAAAAGTTTCAAAGGGGTAAGAACAGACGTGGCCGAGGAAGAGGCCAATACAGAGGCCCTTACAGGGACGCCAATGGCAGCCAGGAAACCAAAGAAGTGACGAGGGGTTTCACCTGCCCAACAACCACAAACTCAATGACTTTCCTCTACTACCGCCTACCAGGGAACAACTAGAAGCTCCCTTGGGCAGGAAATTATCTCTGTTTGCAGAAAACTGGCACAGACTGACAAAGGACAAATGGATTTTGGACATTATAGACCGAGGGTACAGGTTTCATTTTCATACCTTGCCAAGAAAACAAGGCATGCCAAATCTACCACAACATCAAAGGGCAGAGGCTATCAAGCAAATCACTCTGCTGACTCGGATGAAAGCAATAGAAAGAGTTCCACAACAAGAACAAGAACAGGGGTTTTAGTCAAGACTGTTCCTTGTTCCAAGAAAAGAAACTCAATGGAGACCAATACTGGACTTGTCCGCATTAAACACCTTTCTCATAGTACCAAAGTTCAAAATGCTGACTCTACAGCAACTCCTTCCCATGCTGGGCAAGGAGTCGTGGCTGATTACTCTGGACCTCAAGGAGGCATACCTGCATGTCCCTATCAGACACAGCTGCAGAAGATACCTCAGATTTCTTGCAGGACCAGAGCATTATCAATTCTCAGCATTGCCATTTGGCTTATCTACTGCGCCCAGAGTGTTTACAAAATGCCTGGCTTCAGTAATTGCTCATTGCAGGCTCCAGGGTATACAAATTTACCCGTACCTGGACGACTGCCTCATACAAGCGGACGACAAATTGATGTTGACAAAAAATCTGGATTATGTCATACGATTACTTCAAGCTCTGGGATACACAGTCAACTTCCAAAAGTCAAGACTGCAGCCATCCCAGCAAATAATCTTCTTAGGAGCCAAACTAGACACAGCCTCTCGGATGGCTTACCTGACAGAAGACAAGCAAGAGAAGTTAGCTCAATACTTCAAAGGTTTAGCAAAACTCACCCAGATGACTGCAAGGAGATTCCTACAGGCCCTGGGTTACATGGCATCCTGCATTCTACTGGTTCCATTAGCAAAACTACACATGAGAAAGCTTCAATGGTACATAAAAAGTGTTTGGTCTCAGCACAGCAACAACTTGGAGACATACATACCACTCATCCCATGCCTACAAAAGGAGTTCCTATGGTGGGCCTCGGTGAGCCAGGAAAACACAGGTATGTCATTCAAAAAACCACAGATAACACAGACCATGACTACAGACGCCTCAGACCTCGGATGGGGGGCGCACATGGAAGGCAGGTGTATACAAGGACAATGGTCTCCAAAGGAAACACATCTGCATATAAACCAAAAGGAAATGCTGGCAGTAATGCATGCTATCGAGTCTTTTCAAAACCAACTCCAGCAAGGCCACTTAATGATACGGACAGACAACACCACTGTGATGTGGTACATAAACAAGCAGGGGGGCACCCACTCTTACCCCCTTTGCAGACTGAAAATGCAGCTTTGGGAGAAATCACTGAGTCTAAACATCCAGTTACAATCCCAGTTTGTTCCAGGAAAAGACAATGTGTTGGCGGACAGCCTAAGCAGGAATTTCACAGATCCACACGAGTGGAGGTTACATCCGAAAGCTTTCAGACAACTCACTTCGACATGGGGCAAGCCAGAAGTGGACCTATTTGCCTCTCACCTCAATCATCTTCTACCAAAGTTTTGCGCAAGGACATACCATCCAAAGGCTTGGAAAATAGATGCCCTTTCATTCAACTGGAACTCCCTAGCAATCTATGCATTCCCACCTCTGCCACTGATGACCTCAGTATTACTAAAGATCAAAGCAGAGAAGCCCAAGGGAATCATAATAGCTCCGGATTGGCCAAGACAACACTGGTACCCACTACTACGGAGCATATGTCACACCAGGAGGTGGGCCCTCCCTCAGTGGCCCCTACTTTTGACTCAACACAATTTCGAAACACTGCATCCAAACCTTCAGACACTGCAGCTAACAGCCTGGGAGATCCCATAAATAACTTCAGCTTATCTCTCTCCAAGGAAGTTCAGCGGATACTAACAGAGGCTCGAAGACCATCCACCAGAAAGGTTTACTTAGCAAAGTGGAAAAGATTCAGCAATTGGAATACCAGCAAAGGACATGAGGCATCATTACTGAACATCCCACTTAACTTGGAATATTTGGCAGATATGTTACATTGCGGCCTCTCATATTCTTCAATAAAGATACATGCATCTGCTATTTCAGCTAGATACAACACTGATCCTCCTGTTTTCTCTCACCCCTTACTAAGACAATTCCTCAGGGGAATCAAGAACATTAAGCCACAAAGAAAGGCCCCAGTGCCAGCCTGGGACCTCAATTTTGTCTTAGAAAAACTGACTCTACCTCCTTTTGAGCCAACAGCTTCAGTTGACTTGCAATTCCTCTCATGGAAAACAGCTTTCCTGTTGGCAATTACCTCAGCAAGAAGAGTTTCGGAGCTACATGCCCTAATGGCAATACCACCCTTTATTATTTTCCACAGAGACAGGGTTTCATTAAGGACCAACCCTACTTTTATGCCAAAGGTGGTGTCTAGGGTTTCTCTAAATCAAGCCATTCATCTGCCTGCTTTCTTCCCCAATCCTGAGAACAAGGGGGAAAGACTTTTGCATACCTTGGACATTCATAGACAACTTCGATACTACCTGGACAGAACCAAGGCCAGTAGGAAGTCTGAACAGCTTTTTGTAGCTTACGCCCCTGCAGTCCAAGGAAAAGCAATTTCAAAACAGACTATTTCTAAATGGATTGGACATTGCATCAGATTCTGTTATTCCTTTCATGGAAAGACTGTTCCAGCCTATGTCAGACCACATTCTACCAGAGCTACAGCCACCTCTACAGCATTTTTAAGAGGGGTGCCTACAAAGGACATTCTAGAAGCTGCTACATGGAGCTCCATGCATACATTCTCCAAACACTACAATCTCCTCTATATTCCAGATCCAGAGCAGGCTTTGCTTCGGCAGTCCTGCAGAGTTTGATTGCCACACCATCTCTTTCCTAGAGCATACCTCCTCCCCCAGCTAAGCTGTGGTATTCTACCCACATGTTATGACTGCAGTTGCATTCTTGAAGGACATAGTACAGTTTTGTACCTACCATAAATGTAGATGTCCGATAGACATGCAACTGCAGTCGGGTTTTCCCTCCCTCCATACCCCTCTATACCTAGGGTCCACTCCTATCCCCCTTACTCTTAGCTGGGGATATCTGTTATGGTGCATTTGTTTTATTGCTCATGTATTTGTTTGGAATCCTGTTTTTGTCTTCCAATTTGATTACAGCCTTCCTTGGAGGGCACCTGGCATCTGGGACAAGAAACACTGAAGAAAATGGCGTCGGCTGATGCTTATGTACTCCAGCCGCTCTGACATCGGAGAGAAATGCGACATCAGCCGACGTCGGACCCAGACTTTGGAATCCGGCCGACCGAGGGCTGCCTGAGGCAGGACAACCCATATGTTATGACTGCAGTTGCATGTCTATCGGACATCTACATTTATGGTAGGTACAAAACTGTACTTTTTGCAGGGATTACTAGCTTCTTCTAACCCTGTCTGACTCCACCTCCCATCCTTAGCTTTGGGATTCAACCCAAGTGTGATGACTGCAGCAGGGTAACACGATGAACATAGTACAGTTTTGTACCTACCATAAATGTAGATGTTCGAGTGTTCACCCTGCTGCAGTCCAGGTTACCCTCCCTCCCTCTATCCCCTCTGAACTAGCTGAACTTATCTATACCACTCTATCCTATACAACCTCTGTGGTGTATTTGCTTGTGCCTAATGGTTTTGTTTTATTTTTATATAGCTATATGTATATATATATATATATATATATATATATATATATATATATATATATATATATATATATATATATATATATATATATATATATATATATATATATATTGCCTACCTATTGGAGGCACCTGACATCTGGGGCAAGAAAAACTGAAGAAAATGGCATTGGATGCCTCTTTTATACCCCTGGCGCACTGATGTCAGGGAAGAAGTGACAGCAACCGACGCCAGACCAAGACTTTGGAATTCGGGCCGACTGCGGGACCACCTGATGGCAGGATAACCCAAGTGTGATGACTGCAGCAGGGTGAACATTCGAACATCTACATTTATGGTAGGTACAAAACTGTACTTTTCTTTTGAAGAGTGTTAGCGAGGAGCTCTGCTTAACATAGATTGGGATCCTGTTCCAAAGCATGGGAAGTCTCTGGGACAGGAATCTATCCCTCCAGCATGTCCTATTTATTGTTGTGGTGGGGGTTAGAGCCCTAGAGTGTGTGGCTCGAGGGGATAAGGTTTTCTTTAGGTGGAGCATATCCATCAATTCTGGGTTGGACATGGCCTTGTATGTCAGTCAGAGATCGCCTCTGAGTAGGCGATATGCAACCGAGTACAACTGGAGTTTCTTCAGTCGAGCTGCATAGGGCATCTGTTTGAGCCAGTGATCCTTTTGGTGAGGCACTTCTGTGGTCCTTCCAGCTGCTGCAGGTGTCTTGTAAGGTACATCCCAAATGGGGCGTTGTACTCTATGATGGGTCTGATGAGTGATGAGTAGAGGGGCACAATGACCTCTTTTGATCTGGATGCAAACCCTTTTGTGATTAGGTGGGTCATGTAGAAGGATTTTCTAACCACTTTGACAATGTGATTATCAAAGGTGAGATTACTATCTACTTGGGTCTCCAGATCCCTTATTACATCTTCTGTATTTAGGGGACTACCATCTATGTGGTAGTTTGTACGTACTTTGTTTTTTTTAAAGGGGATGACTATGCACTTTTTGGCATTTAGCTTGAGGCCATGATTTTGACACCAGGCATCCATCTCAGTGAGACCCCTTTGGAGGATGTCTGTGTCAGCCAGAGAGTCAATTATAGCCCTTAGTTTGCAGTTGTCTATGAACTTGGTCAGCCATAGTCCTCCTGTGATTGCCTGTACCTCTCAGAAGTATATGCCTCACAGGAGGGCTCCTAGGACTGAGCCCTGGGGAATGCCACTTGTAACCAGTTTAGAGTCGGACCTAGCTCCCACAACTCTCACCATGTGGGTTCTGTCCGTGAGCCAGTTGGCAATCATCTTGTGATGTAGGGGGTTATGTTCAGGCTGGTCAGCTTGTCTATAATACCAGAATGGGGAATGGTGTTGAAGGCCTTAACGAGGTCTAGGTAGGCTGTGTGTACCACCTTTCCCTCATCTATAGCCTTGGTAACTGTCTCAAAGAAGTCCACCAGGTTTAGGAGGCATGATCTGCCCTTAACAAAGCCAAACTGGATAGGGTCCAGTGTTTGGATGTTCCCAGTGTCTCTGTTAATGAGTTCCATGATGATGCACTCCATAGCCTTGCAGACCAAGCTAGTCAGGCTTATAGGGTGATAGTTCCTGGGGTCTGTTGTGGCTCCACCTTTGTGGAGCGGAATAACCATTGCTGTGTGCCACTCTATGGGTATGTAGCCTGTGGAGAGGCTGAGTTTGAACAGTGTGTTTAGGTGAGGGGTTAGTTCTTCTTTGAGCTCATGTAGGAAACAGCCTGGGACACCATCCGGTCCCATTGATGCTGTGTTTTTGGCTTTGGAGAGGGCTGTTTTAACCTGAGTGTCTGTAATTTCAGGGACTCTACATTCTTCTGGTATGGTTATGGGCCCTTTTGGGGGTGAGAGGAGGGTGAAGTTTGCACTGAACCTGTCTGCCAGGATGCTGACGATATCGGTTGGTTCAGTGTATTTTGTGCCATTCTGCACTAACCCTTGAGCAGATCTGAGCATTGCCACTTAGATTCTTGACATAGCTAAAGAATGCCTTGTAGTTATCTTTGGAGTCCTTGGCAATTTTTCTTTCAAAGCTCGCCTTGGATGATTTTATGAGGGATCATAGTTTCTTGCTGATACTGATCAGGGATGTCTTCCCTTCTTGGGATTTTACTCTTTTCTGTACTAGTTTCCTCCTTCTGTTGTATAGCTTGTTTATGGCAGGAGTCCACCAGACTGGTTTCCTTTTCTTGTAGGAGTGTGTTTTGGTTTTTCTTGGGATGGCACAATCCATGCATTCTTATAGCTGCCCATAGAATGCATTAGTAAAGGATTTTGCAGCTTGGACAGTGTTATCCTTCAGCATGGGGGCTTTGAAACTTTCCACCTCGGTCTTAAGTAACGTGAAGTTTGCTTTTGAAAAATTTTTCACGGTGGTTTTCTTGTTCGGGGGTGGGGGCAGAATATGGATATCCAAAGTGGTTTGTTTATGGTCAGATCTAACCAGCGAGTGGTTGACCTCTGGTGTGGAACACTGGTCGCCCATGTTGGTGATGACCAGGTCCAATATGTTGTCACCTCTGGTGGGAGTGTTGACCAGTTGAACCAGGGCATTTGAGTTTATAAATTCTAGGAAAAGTTGGGCAAGGGAGTTAGGACTTGAGTAGTTCTCCCAGTTAATGTTTGGGTAATTGAAATCACCCAATATTAGGGTATTTGGTAGGACCTTTATGTTTCCCAGTGTTTCCAGAAACACGGAATGGGACATGGTGTGTGATCTGTAGCAAGCTACAATTTGAATTGCAGTTTTGCCCATTGTTAGTTGCATGTGGATAATCTCTGAAGCATCGTGTTGTGCCACTAACCTGGAGGTGTGGGTATCCTTGATGAATATGGATACGCCCCAGCCTTTTATATTTTGGTTTGGGTACTGTGGCTGAAATGTATGGTATGAGTTGTAGCCTGGTAGTGCTGGGGTGCTCTCTGGAGCCTTAAACCAGGTTTCTGTTACTGCACATATATCGATTTTCTCCATACTGAGGAGTGCCTCGAGTGCGTGCATTTTGAAGTTTAGACTTCTGGCATTGAGTAGCATTACCCTCAGTTTTTTGTTACTTGTGTTACTTACAGCGGTGGGTTTATCTTTTGAGCCTTGCCTAAAAAAGGCACTATGGGGGTGGCAAGAGCCTTGGCCAGTATTCGAAAGCCTAAGGGTGACAGGTGCAAGCTGTCTCTAGCGAAGCAGTGTGGCTTGTCAAGCATGTCATCCCAGGTGGGCAGACACTGGATCCCCTTTGAATGACACCAGAAACTTAGCCAATTGTTGAAATCGAGATTTTTTTTCTTTATACTGTGGTATCATTCTTGGTGAGGGCAGGATGTTACTCAGGGTCAGGGTCATACCGGCCTGGGCTACGTGATCAGAGAGCTCTTCCATGTCTCTCTTCATGTAGTCCAGGGAGGTACGGCTCAGGTCATTCACACCAACATGGGCAATGACAGAGTCATATTTGTACTTGTTCTGGAATGACCTGAGTGTTTGTGTTATGTGGGGGATCCTGGAACCCGACAGGCAGCTAACAGTAACCTTCTCCTTATTCAGCCTAGTGAGTGGGACGTCAGTTTGCCTGACTATAGAGCCACCTATTACTAGTATGTTGGGTATGTTATTTTGCCTTAAGGGCTGTGATTGCATGGCACACTGGTTTTCTGAAGTATATGTTTCATGGTTTGTGTTGGGGGGTGGAGGTTGCTTGGATGTTTGCTTTGGAGGTCTCTGTTGGTTTTGCAGATTTTTATTTAGAGGCTACGAGTATGTTTTCATGTATTTATGTGTGTTTTTATGCCGGTGTTGGTTTAATGGGTTTATGTAAGACTGGTGGTGTGATGCAAGTATTTGCCTTCTCCTCTTGACTGTCTGATCCAGTCTTGGGTTGAGGGAGCTTAGCCTCTAGTTTGGCTGTATAACTGCATCTTTCACATGTATTAGTGTTTGTTGTAACATTGCCTCAAAATGCCCAGATTCACCAGTTGGACTGGGAAGTACATCTGAAACTGTCCTTTGGACATGCCTGGATAGGTACAGTGAACTGTTTTACTGGATGGCTAGTAAGGTCAAATAGAGAGCCTTGTCCTTCTGTACAGTACAGGAGGGTCTAGTGCTAGGGTTTATAAGTGCTTGCTATAAGTTTTGGGCAAGTGCCGGGCTGAGAAATGAATGGCTTCAGTGCTTAAGTTGAAAGTTTGTCTAGTTATAAGGGAAAAATTGAAGAGGAGACTTTGTGGAGCCGGGAATAGTTTTACCCTAGCTAACCGGCACTGCCCAGCATGCAAAACCAGGCAAATATGGTATTTATAGCAGGGGAAAGAAAGAGATAAAAATGAGCACAAAATGGCCAATAAACTACAAATTTCTGGGCTGAAACCACTCCTCCAGGGACAAATAGGCTGCTCAAAGCTCCCCTCTCTCACAGGTGAACAGAGAAGGTTCCTTCTATCCAAGTAAGGTATGGGCAAACACAGAGATTTGTAACACAGCCTTGAATTCAGCACTAACCTGAAAACTGGACTGTACTAGCTTAGAAAGGCAGGAAGCAAGAATATACAGACACACACACACACACACACACATATATATATATACATACATATATATATATATATATATATATATATATATATATATATATACATATATATATATATTTTTTTTTTTTTCAGAAAATAAAGCAGATACTCTCAAAAAACAATTTAAAAGCACAGAAAAGGTTACTTATTTTTATATATCGCAGATCAGAGTTGTAGTCAATGACCACAGTAATAAAGTAGGAAGAAACACAAATACAGTAAAAGCAGATGAATAAGGTGCAATTATATATATATATATATATATATATATATATATATATATATATATATATATATATATATATATATATAAAACAATAGAAAATGAGCAAACTGACTGAATCAAGTTACCCAATTAACCATAAAAAGCTCAAAACTGAGCCCTGTTCTAGCAGTCTTCAATCAGACAAGTTCTAACTGCACACCCCTGCTTACTAGGGTGCAGGGGAACCTTCTCCAAAAAAAGATGGCCTGGATCAGTGCTCAAGTTATACAAACAAAGCTAGATTCAGCAGGCCTGAATCTGGTCTATGCTACAGCAACAAGGTGCACCAATTTCAGAAAGAAACAGTTCAAATAAGCAGTCAAAATAAGCCTGTAGCCAGAAATTCCCAGCTCAGAAGGGCAGAATCCAGCCTCTCCTCCCACAAGAGTGCAAACCACAAACCTTCTTAATGTAGAATTACTGGCCTGAAGCCCAAGTGCTTAAGCCAGAACTAATACACTTTTAGAATAGCAGACACTGGGCCTTCAATCAGCAATTCCCAGCTTAGAAGGATGTAAGCTACCTGTCCTGCCACAACAGTGCAGACCACAAACCTTCTTAATGTACAACAGCCTGCATGAAGCCCAAGTGCTTAAACCAAAAGACTTAGAATAACAGTTCCAATTTAATCAGGGTACAACCAAGCAGTAATAAATGCAGCAGAATAAATAAAATTAAGTAATTTTAAGAAAAGCAAAATAAAGAAGGAGGAAACACAAATACAGTAAAAGCAAATGAATAAAGTGCAACATTTTTTTAAGTGCAAGAAGAGAGGAAGGAAGAACCTAAGTGGTCTGGCCTTCACAAATCTTCTCTCTGTATTAAGCAGAGTGAACACTAGACTCAGAATATGATCTAACTGTGCTCAGTTAAGTGAGCAAATGAGATGGACCCAGGAGGTGTGTTCTAATACAGACTTACAGGAGGGGCGGGCAATTCCAGAGCCGCCAACACTAATACCAACACAGGAACAGGGAGGGAGGGTGAGGAACTAACTGCAGAGAGACACACAGCACACAGTTCAGAAACACACAATTAGGAAACAGAAAAAGATGAAAATACAGTACTTTTAAAACTGCAAGTTTATACTTAACAGAAGACTAAAATTCACTACTGCAAGTTTCACTTAGCTTCAGCTTGTAATGCAGATGTTTGTAGCCAAGCAAGTCTCTCAGGAGTTGAGCATAAAATGATTTCTCAAACTTTGTGGCTAGCACTTAGAGTACAGAGGAATACCTCTAGGCTATTAAATATCAGATAACAAAGAAGTGATAACACCACCCACTCTTATAGCAAAATAACTGCAGAGAGACACACAGCACACTGTTCAGAAACACACAATTAGGAAACAGAACAAATGAAAATACAGTACTTTTAAAACTGCAAGTTTACACTTAACAGAAGACTAAAATTCACTACTGCAAGTTTCACTTAGCTTCAGCTTGTAATGCAAATGTTTGTAGCCAAGCAAGTCTCTCAGGAGTTGAGCATAAAAATGAGTTTATGTATTCCCCTACTTATCTCACCTTTGAATACATGTATTCCTCTACTGATTTCACATTTGAATTCACGTATTCCCCATCTTATCTAACCTTTGAATTCAGGTATTCCCCTTCTTATCTAACCTTTGAATTCAGGTATTCCCCTTCTTGTCTCACCTTTGAATTCATGTATTGCCCTACTTATTTCACCTTTGAGTTCATGCAGTCCCCAACTTATCTTACCTTTCAGTTCATGTATTCCCCTACTTATGTCACATTTGAATTTGCATGTTCTCCTACTTATTTAACCTTTCAATTCATGTATTCCCTGCTTATCTCATCTTTGAATTCATGTGTTGCCCTGCTTATCTCACCTTTGAATTCATGTATTTCACTACTTATCTCACCTTTGAGTTTATATACTGCCCTACATATCCTTCCTTTGAATTCATGTGTTCACCTAGTCGTCTCACATTTCAGTTTATTTATTTTATTTATTTTATTTTACATTTGTTGACCGGGCTAGTCTGGCTGGATACATGTCCATTTTCAGCAGAGGCCCGAGGAGAAAAGCTCCACTATGTACTATAGACTTAACAACAAAAATAAAAAAAAAAATATAAGCAAAAAACATTTTCTTTTAGTAATAGCTTAGATAAAAGATGAAGAAAAATAACTACATAGTTTTGTGTAAGAAGTTTAATTGTAATCCTATAACAATTGCAATAGTAGGACTGCTAAAAAAATAAACAGGAGAAAAACAACAACATAAATAATAAAAATTTACACTAATAACAAATTAGATAAATTATGTAGTGTCAGCAGTACCGGGCACTGTTAGATAGAAGTGATGAAGTGATAAGCCCAGTTAGAGAGTGTGAAGAAGATAGGTGAGTTCAGTTCATGTATTGCCCTACTTATCTTACCTTTGATCTCATGTATTCACCTAGTTATCTCACTTTTGAATTCATATATTGCTCTACTTATCTCACTTTTGAATTCATGTATTCCCCTACTTATCTTACCTTTGAATTAAATTATTCCCTTACTTTTCTCATCTTTAAATTCATGTATTCTCCTACTTATCTCACCTTCATGTATTCCCTGTGATGCTCCTGCACTGGCCCAGTAATCAAGGAGCCTCAATCCTCACCACTGGCAACAGTGAGGGACGTGCACAATGGTAGGATGACAAGTACACACACAGTAAAGTGCAATTTCCATTAAGAGCACACAGAGATCACAGTCAGTCTGGGGCTGGTTTCTCCCTCTTTTTCCAGATCCCCAGTAAGACTCCCCACTGGCACAGTTCTAGGGTTAAGATCTTATCTGAGGGGTCAAGCTAAGACACTCATCACCCTCTCTGTCCAACCAGTGCTTACTGTCCCTATCCAAGTATCTGACACACATGCACTTTGAGATTTGATTTATATACAAACAAGCACACACACACATGGGAAAGGCTGGCACAGGATTACTAGCTATGCCCCCTTCTGCCCAGACTATACGGTAGTTATCACTACCACCAACTCCCTCCTTATCAGCTACTGGAAAACCCTTACAAAGGGTTACCAATCCTTCTGTGTAATGTTACTATTATCCAAATGATAAGTATGGCGAAGAGCAAGGCTATTTAGAAGTGGCCTCTACAGTGTCGCCAAATACATATGCAAGTAGTCTAAGAACTTAAATATGTCTCACAAATATCATCCACAAAGACAGCTATAAATATATTTAATAATAAATAATAAAAGAACAGGAGAATAATCAACACAGTAACTGCAAAGTTCAGAATCACAGGAAATGTTTTAAAACAACACTGCAGGACAGTCTCAAATGAATACAGAAAACATCTAAACTAAGATTTACTATATTCCGATCTATCTCTAAAAGAAATTACTTTTCCCTAGTTACTTACTATTAGAAAGGCAGGTGCAGATGATGGTGATAATGGATGTTTCTAGGTCCAAGACAAGATAGAAAATGCCTAGTTTTTCTCAGAGAGTTCTTAAATTACTATCAAACATTACTGCTGGGTCAGCTTGGATGACATCACCTGCATTCAGTTCCCAGGATAACAAATAGAACAGAATTTTTAACATCTCTTTGTGATAAGTACATATCTCTCAGATGTGCAGCTGTTAGGAAGTGACAGAGCAATAAAAAACTTTATATTTTAAATATAGTAAATACTTCTCTCCAAGTCAATAGAAAAACTTCTAGCTTGAGACATCCTGTCTCCTAGCTGCATTAATTAACTTTTATAGCACACAGTAAAGCACTTAATTTCATCTTATTTTCTTTAAGTTTTGTAAGTTAATCTCTATGTTCCAGCAGGGTATGCTGTGGTTGCATTCTTGAAGTGCAGTACATAACCTACAATTCTGTATAAATCATAATAATATTCACAAACAACATAGAATTATTTACAAAATTCCAATTAGCTGGGCTGGTAGTGTCACATTCAGGTATTTATCTCACCTTTGAATTAATGTATTCCCCTACTTATCTCACCTTTTAATTCATGTATTGTTCTACATATCTCACCTTTGAATTCATGTATTGCTCTACTTATCTCACCTTTGAATTCATGTATTGCTCTACTTAGCTCACCTTTGAATTCATGTATTGCTCTACTTAGCTCACCTTTGAATTCATGTATTGACCTTTGAATTCATGTATTGCTCTACTTATCTCACCTTTGTATTCATGTATTATTCTACATATCTCACCTTTGAATTCATGTATTGCTCTACTTATCTCACCTTTGAATTCATGTATTGCTCTACTTAGCTCACCTTTGAATTCATGTATTGCTCTACTTAGCTCACCTTTGAATTCATGTATTGCTCTACTTAGCTCACCTTTGAATTCATGTATTGCTCTACTTATCTCACCTTTGTATTCATGTATTATTCTACTTATCTCACCTTTGAATTTGCATATTCCTCTACTTATCTCACATTTGAATTTATGTATTCCTCTGCTGATTTCACCTCTGAATTCATGTGTTCCCCAACTTATCTCACCTTTGTGTTCATGCATTCCCCTACTTATCTAACCTTTGAATTCATGGCTTGCTCTACTTATGTCATCTTTGAGTTCATGTTTTCATGTTTTGCCTTACTTATCTCACGTTTGAATTTGAATATTCCCATACTTATCTCACCTTTGTATTCATGTATTCCCCTACTTATCTCACCTTTGTATTCATGTATTCCCCTACTTATCTCACCTTTGTATTCATGTATTCCCCTACTTATCTCACCTTTGTATTCATGTATTGTTCTACTTATCTCACCTTTGTATTCATGTATTGTTCTACTTATCTCACCTTTGAATTCATGTATTCCCCTACTTATCTCACCTTTGAATTCATGTATTCCCCGACTTATTTCACCTTTGAATTCATGTATTCCCCTAATTATCTCTCCTTTGAATTCATGTATTGCCCTACCTATCTCACCTTTGAATTCATGTATTCCCCGACTTATTTCACCTTTGAATTCATGTATTCCCCTAATTATCTCTCCTTTGAATTCATGTATTGCCCTACCTATCTCACCTTTGAATTCACATATTCCCCTAGTTATATCACCTGTGAATTCATATGTTGCTCTACTTATCTCACCTAAGAGTTCATGTATTCCCCTACTTATCTCACCTTTGCTTATCTCACCTTTGAATTCATGTATTCCCCTACTTATCTCACCTTTGTATTCATGTATTGTTCTACTTATCTCACCTTTGTATTCATGTATTGTTCTACTTATCTCACCTTTGAATTCATGTATTCCCCTACTTATCTCACCTTTGAATTCATGTATTCCCCGACTTATTTCACCTTTGAATTCATGTATTCCCCTAATTATCTCTCCTTTGAATTCATGTATTGCCCTACCTATCTCACCTTTGAATTCATGTATTCCCCGACTTATTTCACCTTTGAATTCATGTATTCCCCTAATTATCTCTCCTTTGAATTCATGTATTGCCCTACCTATCTCACCTTTGAATTCACATATTCCCCTAGTTATATCACCTGTGAATTCATATGTTGCTCTACTTATCTCACCTAAGAGTTCATGTATTCCCCTACTTATCTCACCTTTGAATTCACGTATTCCCTACTTATCTCACCTTTGAATTCATGTATTCCCCTACTTATCTCACCTTTGTATTCATGTATTGTTCTACTTATCTCACCTTTGAATTCATGTATTCCCCTACTTATCTCACCTTTGAATTCATGTATTTATCTCACCTTTGAATTCATGTATTCCCCGACTTATTTCACCTTTGAATTCATGTATTCCCCTAATTATCTCTCCTTTGAATTCATGTATTGCCCTACCTATCTCACCTTTGAATTCACATATTCCCCTAGTTATATCACCTTTGAATTCATATGTTGCTCTACTTATCTCACCTAAGAGTTCATGTATTCCCCTACTTATCTCACCTTTGAATTCATGTATTCCCCTACTTATCTCACCTTTGAATTCATGTATTCCCCTACTTATTTCACCTTTGAGTTCATGTATTCCTTTACTTATAGCACCTTTGAATTCATATATTTCCCTGCTTATCTCATCTTTGAATTCATGTATTCCCAATATTATCTCTCCTTTGAATTCATGTATTCCCCTACTTATCTCACCTTTGTATATCACCTTTGAATTCATGTGTTGCCCTACTTATCTCACCTTTGAATTCATGTATTCCCCTACTTATCTCACCTTTGAATTCATGTGTTGCCCTACTTATCTCACCTTTGAGTTCATGTATTCCCCTACTTATCTCACCTTTGAATTTGCATGTTCTCCTACTTATTTAACCTTGGAATTCACATATTCCCTGCTTATCTCATCTTTGAATTCATGTGTTGCCCTGCTTATCTCACCTTTGAATTTGTGTATTTCACTACTTATCTCACCTTTGAGTTCATATGTTGCCCTACTTATCTCACTTTACAATTCATGTCTTCCCCAACTTATCTAACCTTTGAATTCAGGTATTCCCCTTCTTATCTCACCTTTGAAATCATGTATTGCCCTACGTATCTCACCTTTGAATTCACATATTGCCCTACTTCTCTCACCTTTGAATTCATTGATTTTTCCACTAATTTCATCTTTGCTTCCATCTCTCTCTCTCTCTTTAACTGTTGTAATTTAAACAAATTATGTTTATTTCTCACACTAGACAACGTTACTATTTCTTTGGTTCCTCTATATTATATTCCACTGTATTATATTTCTAAAAACGATAACCTTAACACTCTCTTATTTTATGGTTTACTTGTAAAATTGACAATTCCAAATCCCAGTCCCAATCAAATGTTTATATTTACTATATACTTTTGTTTTGCTTTCATGTAATATGTTGGAGCCTTTTGTCCTTGGGTCTGCAGTGCAAAACAGTTGACTAAATGATTTGCATAGTGTTACAAATGAAGAACAAGGGAATCAAACCCTGGACTACAGGATAAATCTCATGAATGTCTCATAGCCGTTATTTTCTGAACTGAGTTGACATTACCTCATCATTTTTATACCTTCAGATAATTTACAATGTGCAAGAAGACAACTAGGCTTCAAGCCATTTTCTTTACACATGAGTGTAACCAGAGAAGAAAGGCAGTAACACAATTCCACTGAACATTACAGGTTACATAGTCAAGATAACCTTTGGAGGCACATGAATTATTCAGCTCCTCTCTGTGTCAGGGTTAAAATGTTTTTTTTTTCAAAACAGTGAAAGAAACTTCTCTGTGTAGAAGATTAGAAGGACTTAAACGATCTTTGTTAACAATAGTTTATGGAAATAGAATATTATTTGTACTATGAAAATGTGTATATATATATATATATATATATATATATATATATATATATATATATATATATATATATATATATATATACATATATATGTGTATATTCATACATATTTTTAGATTGCCAGATGGTCTAAGGTTTTTATATTTCCAGCCATGAAGTATATTGTCTTGGATAAAATCACATACTTAATCTGGTTAGATATGATGTACCATATCATATATGTATATATTTTTTAGGTACATAGGTTCATAGGTAGGTAGGTACTAGACTATCTGCCCAAGGGCCTACGTAAGCCTAGCCAACAAGATTCCATGGCTTACACCACCCAAGAAAGTTATTTTCCTGTCGAGCAGAGACACAGAAGTGATCCCCAGGGTGTATTTCCTATTTCCCATCCACTCATCAAGATTTTTCTTGAAGAGTGCTAATGAAGAACTTTGCTTGACATAGATGGATAGCTTGTTCCAGAATATAGGAAGTCTCTGGGACAGGAATCTATCCCTCCAGTGTGTCCTGTTTATTGTGGTGACAATGTTTAGGTCCCTAGAGCATGTAGCTTAGAGGGATTGGGATTTCTTTAGGTGTAGCATGTCTAACAGCTCTGGGTTTGACATAGCTTTATATGTTAGGCAGAGATCACCTCGGCGTAGGCGATATGCTACGGAATAAAGCTGGAGTTTTTTGAGGCGGTCATAAGGGTTATATTATTATGACAGCTACTAAGTAGGGCAGGACCAGCTCAAATGTCACACTGATGGGGGAATGGATGTGAATTTAACATGTATACCAATACACTGTGTTTTACAGCACAATAAACCATTCCCTTGCCTGATAAAAAGTATATATATATATATATATATATATATATATATATATATTTATATATATATATATATATATATATATATATATATATATATATATGTATATATATATATTTATAGTTAGAAAGCTTGTGAGCAAGCTATTACTCTATTTTTGTTTTACTTGGATTGCTTGTCTGTGTACTTAAAGGATTTTTGACTGGAAACAGACTGTCTTCCCTGCTTGGATTACTTATGAATACTTAATAATTGTGTGTAATATATTTTTCAGATTATGTATTTTTTATTATTTTATGAGTCAGGATGAGTTTAAGTTCGCTACGTTTACTACCGTTATCTGATCTCATTAATTTATAGTGATTAACTATATATATATATATATATATATATATATATATATATATATATATATATATATGTATATTTGGATTGAAAATCTTCCACACAGAGAAGTTTCTTACACTGTTTTGGTTTTGGACCCACTATACTTGTTATTGTTATACTGTTATGTTGTTATTGTTATATTGTTGTTGTTATACTTGTTATTGGTTGTTTGAGACTTCGGGGATACCACGGAGATTACTTGATTTTTTTTTCAGAACACAGTATGAGGAGGCAGCATTTCTGTCAACTGTAAATCAACTTCTGTTTGCACCCTTAAGCCACAGTACTGATTGATTGTCAGTGGTGTAAAGTGGGCTGGAGAATCCTGATTGGTGAAAAGCATATTTATAAATTACCTCCCTGGTGCTGTTGTAATCCTGACTTGCAGTCAAACTCAGTTATGTTGAACTGATCTGCTTCTGACTGCCTGTGATGATCTCTTCTCAAGATGTTAGCATAGTTATGTTTTTACTGTTTGTACCCATATCAGCTAATATATAAATATAAAAAATTGTGAATCTGATTAAGTCAGCATAAAGTGAAAGATGTTTCAGCTCTACATTCCTTATTGTGGATAACAAAATGTTTGATGTATGACTGTTGAATTCAAGCCTTTTTCTGGTGCCTCCAGAGGTCAGACTTTATTTTGGGATAGCCACTTACCTTAGGGCATCTATGGGTCATCTGGACCACCATCCCCTTGTTAATTCAAATAAATCCAAACTGACTAGTAAATGTATTTGTAAGCAGTTAAAACTGACATTTGAGGGCTGGGTCCTCTTGAAAATAATCTGTGATACTTATAACAGAAGCATATTTATTTCAGAGGGAATACATCTGACTGTGTGTGTGTGTGTGTGTGTGTGTGTGTGTGTGTGTGTGTGTGTGTGTGTGTGTGTGTGTGTGCGTGCGTGCGCGTGTGTGTGCGTGTGTGTGCGTGTGTGTGTGTGTCTGTGTGTGTGTGTGTGTGTGTGTATGTGTGGGGCTCTCTCTCTCTCTCTCTCTCTCTCTCTCTCTCTCTCTCTGTCTCTCTCTCTCTCTCTCTCTCTCTCTCTGTCTCTCTCTCTCTGTCTCTCTCTCTGTCTCTCTCTGTCTCTCTCTCTCTCTGTCTCTGTCTCTCTCTCTGTCTCTCTCTCTCTCTCTCTCTCTCTCTCTCTCTCTCTCTCTGTCTTTCTCTATTTTTTATTTCTCCAAGTCTTTGGGGTTTCTAATACCATGAAGGGAATGGACCCCATTTCTAAGTCAAAGTATGATTAAAGTTCATGAAATTAGTAATGTTTCAATGTTTGATATTAGCCAGAAGTGCTCTTCGCAGCACCCGCAATGTGCCCAGTAATGACTCCTTCTACAATTTGTATGGGGTTACATATATCGGTAACATGTCTAAGAATGATTGTAAATTATTTTTCATAAGACCCATTACTCCTACTACTATTGGAACTGTTTGAGTATTCTTCCTCCACATTGACCTTGTTTCTGCCTGCAAATGCTGGTATTTTATGACTTTGTGTCTCTCTGTACATAAGACACTGTAACTCAGTGTAACAATTTCAATGATCATTGCTACTTTTGTCTTCTTTTCATGGACTACTGTATCTGTTTTTTTTTGCATCTATTTTTGGAACTGTTGGTAATGGATGATCCCATGTGATATAAACTTCATAATTTTCTATAATGCTTTGTGGCTCAAGTATCCAGTGTTTTTCAACTACTTCAGTATTTTAATGTTTGCACAATCCCCAATGCAATAGTCTTGCCACACCAGTATGCCTTTCAGTATACAGTCCTTCTGAAATCTGTTCAATGGACTTTGTAAACCAACGTGTATGTAGTCCACTATCTTGGGCTGCCAATATCAACCTTTTGTCTTTTTGTTTACATTCACCTGTCCTTAACCATTCCTGCTTTCAGACATGATCAACATGAGGTTGTTCCAAGAGTTTCCCTTACTTGAAATTATATTTATGCATTTTCCACATTTTTTTGCTTTCTCATCTGGTTCTTCACCTTATATTCTTTCTTTTGTTTTTGGCACATTCAGTTGCTGCTTGAGTTTTATCTTCTACTTCTGGTTTGTTTCCATTCCTGCTTGAAACCGATATGCTTCTGCTAAACTACACAAGGAAGTCATCTTAGACTTAGTCGCCTCATGTTTCAAAACTTTCGCTATGTTTGGGTCTTGTGAGGTCATTGATGTGTATGCAGTCCCATGATGGCAGATCTGTACATGTAATCAATTTCAAGGAGGCCTATACCACCTTTGGAATGGGGAATATATAATCTTGGTATGCAATTATTTGTATAAATCATTTGATGAGTATGAAGCATCCTTTTTGTTTTTCCTGTCTAATCCAACCAACACCTTTTGGAGCCAGTCAATCATTCTAAAATTGTTAAGTTAGGACAGGAAGAGCAAATTGGTATATAGCTTGGGCTTTGTTCCTAGATGTCAACACCATTTTCAGTATTAATTTAAGTCTTCTAAAATATTCCTTTGTAAGTTTTATTCGCATTTGTTCATGTTTTATAGTTACTACTTCAGCGATTCCTAAATATTTATACACTCCCTCTTGCTCAAGTTCTTTTATATCCAATTCCTGTCCCAAACTGATGTTTTCTTGGTCCTGCAGATTTCCTGTTTTAAAGGTTGATTTTGCACATTTATCAAGACCAAATGAAGTCTGGCCAGTATACTAAAGACTTTTAACTTCTGCAAGGTGCGTGCAATGCTACACATAGGATAGCAGCCGACATAGGCCATAAAAGTGACACATACCAGCCTCAGAATTGAATGCCCCAGTCAGAACACCAGCCCAAGGATAAGAAGCAAAAACAAAATATCATCCTAGGAAAAGCATAAACCAAGGGGGAAAGAGTTTTGGATAGAATCCGCCAACATGAAAGAGAAGGACATTTATGGTTATGATAAGATTTTACACAAGTATTCTATGTCCCCTTTAATTCCCATGTTGCAGTATTCATAACAAGAGGGAAAGCAGCAAAGCTAATGAAAGGGAAAGGGAGGTTGGAGCACCTGAAGTCTCCATGAAACCATGCAGGATTGCCCTGGCAAAGACTGCTCTGGATCTGGGAATAGTGTCCAGTTTGTAATGTTTGGTGAAGTTGTGGACAGAAGACCATGTAGCTGCCTTCAAAATAGAGGCAGTGTCCAAACCTTTAAAGAGGGTCCCAGTGGAAACTACATCCCTAGTGGAATGAGCTTTTACTGAGGAAGTGAGTGTCTTTCCATAGAACAAATAGCATAAGGAAATGGCCTTAGAGATCCAAGTGGAAATAGTTTGTTTAGAATCTGGTTTTCCAGCACCCTGGAATGAAAGGAGACAGTTCCTCTGATTTCCTAATGGACATGGTCTTGTCTAGCTAAAAACTGAGTTGTCTATGCACATTCCAGGCATGTAGCAGCCTTTCAGTAGAATTTTGTGAGGCAGGAAAGAAGGTAGGTAGATGAATATATTGGTCAAGGGACAAGACATTAACCACTTTAGGCATGAAGAAAGGGTTAGTGCGAAGAGAGATCCTATTCTTGTGGAAGATGAGAAAAGGTTAGGAAGCCATTAAGGCTTGAAAATCAGAGACTTTTCTAACAAAGGTGATGGCTACCAGCAAAATAGTCTTCCATGTGCAAAATTTCAAAGAAGCTGAGACTGCAGGCTCAAAAGGAGCCTGAATAAGCTTTTCCAGTACAAAATTCAAATTCCATGGAGAAAGAACAGGTTTCTTGGGAGGTCTGATGTGAAGGACGCCTTCAAGAAAGAACTTAACCTCTAGACTATAAGCTAAAGGAGGAGACAGAGGTAGACATGCAGAAATGGCAGGTAAGTGGGCCTTGACAGAAGAGTATGCCAAATCGGCCTTAAGCAGCTCACACAAATAAGAAAGAACTAGGAGAATGCCCACTGAAAATGGATCTAGATGTTTCTTCAGACACCAGATGGAGAACTTCTTCCATTTGGACAAGTAGGATCTCCTAATATTGGGTTTCCTGGCCTCCTGAAGGACTATAAGCAGGTTCTCAGGAAAAAAGGTGTCACCTACAGAGTCAGGCTCAGAATTGTGAAATGTGGGTGGATAAGAGATCCCTTGTCTAGTGTGATTAAATCCACCCTGTGAGGTAACTTGTGATGATTGCCCTTGGCTAACTGCAGAAGATTGAACCAGTGCTATCTTGATCAAAAGGGGGTTACTAACAAAATGTTTGGTTTGTCCTGCTCTATTTTCAGCAGAACTTTCTGAATGAGTGGGGAGGGGGAATGCAAAATGCATAAAGAAACATCCTCTTCCATAAGAATGATAGAGCACCCACATTCCATACCAGAGGATCTGGGACTCTGGCACAAAATGTTGGAAGTTGTCTGTTCAAGGGGGAGGCAAAGAGATCTACTTGTGGAGTACTGAATGTCTAGGAGAAACATCCATTTGTGGGCTTGTGTCATGGACCTGCTTAGAATGTCTGCCAGAACATTTTGAGCTGGAGGAATGTAAACAGCTAGTAATGTGACCTTTGCTTGGGAAGCAATCTCCCAGGCCTGAAGGGCCGGCCTGCAGAGCAGGTGTGACTTTGCACCCCCTGCTTGTTCACATATCAAAGGACTGTGGTGTTGTCTGTGAACAGTTTCAGAAGACCTGGGTGGAGAGAGGGCGGTGGAGAGAGCAAGAATCAAAGCCTTCATTTCTTTGATGTTGACATGTTGTTCCCTTATGGAAGGAGACCGAAGACCTTGAACTTTTAAGTTTTCCTGTGTTGCTCCCCACCCCATGTCTGAAGCATCTCTGAGCAGCTCCTGCACAGGATATGATTTGGGGCCTGTAGAGGAGACCTGGATTCAGAGATATTTGTTGAATCCACCAGTGTAACTCTTTTCTCCATACAAGGGAGAAGAGGAAGAACAAACTCCAGAGGATGAGCATGATGGCACCAGAGTGTTTTCAGATACCACAGGAATTTTGCCCAATGGTTCTTGGAATTTATAAATTCCAATGCCCTGGATCAGCTAATCCATAATCCCACCAGGGGCTCCAATACCCTAGACCTGGTCATTACCAACATGGGAAATTGATTCTCCACACCTATGGTCACCCCCTTGTTGGTCAGGTCTGACCATAAGCTAATCATCTTTGACATCCACATCCCTCCCCCACCCCTCAGTAAGGAAACCTCCATAAAAAACTTCTCCAAAGCCAACTTCATGCTACTCAAGTCAGAAGTGACAAACTTCATGACACCCATGCAGACGGGAACTGAAAGTTCGACTGCTGAATCCTGCACTAAGGCACTGTACGAGCACATCCACTCATGCATGAATCATGCCATCCCAAATAGAACCAAGATGCTCTCCTCCAAAAAAAGGAAGCCAATCTGGTGGTCCCCTACCATAAACAAACTTTACAACAAAAGGAAGAAACTGTTGCAAAAAAGAGGAAAATCCCAGGATGCAACAAACTCCCTTACCAACCTCAGTAAGAAGCTGAGATCCCTCATAAAATCCTGCAAAGCTAGTTATGAAAATAAAATTGCCAAACATTCCAAAGACAACCACAAGGCATTCTATAGCTATATCAAGAGTCTAAATGGCAATGCTCAGATCTGCTCTGCGCTACAACAGAATGGCATTAAATGTACTGATCCCAAAGATATTGCCAATATCCTGGCAGATCAGTTAAGTGCCAACTTCACCCCCCTCTCACCCCCTAAAGGGCCCATCTCAATACTGAAAAATTGCCAAATTCTGGTAATAATGGCCACACAGGTAAAAAAACGCACTCTCCAAAGCTAAGAATACAGCATCCATGGGACCAGATGACATCCCGGGCTGTGTACTACATGAACTACATAATGAACTGGCACCTCACCTAAGTGTCATGTTTAATCATAGTCTCACCTCAGGCTTTGTGCCCACTGAGTGGTGCACAGCTACAGTTATCCCACTCCACAAGGGGGGATCCAGCTTGGATCCTGGGAACTACCACCACTTCAGTCTGACAAGTCTGATCTGCAAGACCATGGAACCTATTATCATAGAACTTAGAAACAAAGACATTGGCAACCTTCAAACACTGGACCCCACCCAATTTGGGTTCATGAAGGGCCGATCTTGTCTCCTGAACCTGATTGACTTCTTCAAATCAGTCTCCACAGATGTGGACGAGGGTAAGGTGGTCCACACAGCCTATCTGGACCACGCCAAGACCTTCAACACTGTCCCCCACTCTGGAATCATAGATAAACTTACTAAGCTGGGCATTAATCCCTACGTCACTTGATGGGTTGACAACTGGCTTACTGGCAGAACCCACACTGGAAAAGTAGCTGACTCCAAATCCAGCCCCAGACAAGTGACAAGTGGAGTACCTCAGGGTTCAGTCCTTGTTTGGCATCTACTTCTCTGTAGCACAAGCCAACACTAAGGGACTCTGGCTAACAAAGTTCACAGATGACTGCAAACTAGGAGCCATTAGTGAATCCCCAAATGATGTAGATATTCTACAAAAGGGCCTTACAGAAATAGATGCTTGATTCCAGAGCCATGGGCTCAAGCTCAATGCCAAGAAATGTATAGTTATCCCCTTTGGGAAAAAACATGTACCCGTGAATTACCATATAGGTGGCAGTACACTAAACACCGAAAGTGTGATAAGAGACTTAGGGACACAGGTGGACAATGGTTTCACCTTCGATAACCACATCACCACAACAGTCAGGAAATCCTTCTGTGTGGCATACCTCATCACTAAGGGCTTTTCATCCAGAAAAAAAGAGGTCATTGTCCCACTGTACTCATCCCTCATTAGACCCATTATAGAATACAATGCCCCATTTGGTATGTACCTCTCAAGTCATCTGCAACAACTGGAAAGGCCACAGAAATACCTCACTAAAAGAATCACAGGCGTAAAGCAGATGCCCTATGCTGACCGTCTAAAAGGCCCCAGATATACTCTGTTGCTTCTCATCTACTCAGAGGTGATCTCTGTTTAACATACAAGGCCATGTCAAACCCAGAGCTGATGGACATGCTACACTTAAAGAAATCCCAATCTCTCAGAGCCACATGCTCCAGGGATCTAAACATTGTCATCACAATGAACAAAACATGCTGTAGGGATAGGTTCCTGACCCAGAGACTCCCCAGACTCTGGAATAGATTGCCCATACATGTCAAGCAGAGTGCCTCTTTAGCCCTCTTCAAAATGAACCTTGACAATTGGATGGGAGATAGGAGGGTCCAGGGAAGTAATACTGTGGGAAGAAATAGCCAGGGAATTGTTATGGCTAGTCCTGTATAGGCCCTAGGGCCTATAGCCTAGTACCAACCTATGAACCTATGTTTAATCTGGCTAAGGGTAACATGGGGATAACAGATGCCATGAGCCCTAGCATTCGGAGAAACTCTCTGGCTGACACTGAAGTTAGAAGAAGCAACTGTTGGAAGTAGGTCAGCAGAGATTGCATTTTTTTTCGGAAGAAGAAAAGTCATCATAAGGTCTGTTCTTATCCTGCAGCCCAGGAAACCCTGAACGCGGGAAGGGTTGAGGGAAGATTTGTTGTAGTTGTCAGTGGGTCTATATTAGAATATCAACTTTTTAAAACATCGAATGTTCTAATGTCAACCCCTATTCAGCGAATGCTGACAATATCGAACATGCAGAACAGCAAATTTTTTCCCAGGGAAAAAATTTGCTGTTCCTACACACATACACACAACACAAACACACCAAACAAACAGCAATCCACACACATACACCTAAAATCCTACATATAACCCTACACTAAACTGTACACACACCACTAGCTATCCACTTACCTTAACCCAAACCCTAACCCTAAGGTCCATCACTATCGCACACTCACCTCACCAGCGCCCTAACCCTAACTCACCTACCCTGCCCTAACCCTCACATCCACACAATCGCACACATACCTGACCCGTGCCCTAACCCTAACTCACCTACCCCATGCCCTAACCCTCACATCCACACAATCGCACACTTACCTGATCCCGACCCGTAACATTCCACCACAGTGCTGAACATAGCAAAGCCACAGGAATGGCCAACCGAATTCCTACTCCCTAGGAAGAAATTTGGTGTTCCACAGCTTCGCTATTTTCAGCTTTCACTAAATAGGGTCGATATTAGAACATTTGAAGTTGTGAAACTTCGATGTTCTAATATAGACCCGTTGTCAATGAACCCCAGACTTTGGAACAGGGTAATGTTGGTTTGGAGGTTCTGTTGCGGAATGTCTGGATGGTTTGCTTGAATAAGGAGGTCATACAGGTGAGGGTAAATCAGAATTCTATGAAGTCTGCAAAAGGCAACAACAGGAGCTGAGCATTTTGTGAAGACCCTTGGCGCTGTGGAGAGTCCAAAGGGCAAAGCACAAAACTGGAAATGAGAGGAAGCAACAGAAAAACATAATAATTTCCTGAACAGAGGGTGAATGGGAATATGAAGATATGCATGCTTGATTTCTAGAGAAACCATAAAGACCTGAAGACGCAAAAGAAGGAACAGAGTGTGAGAATGTGGAAGGTGGGGACCTGAAGAAAAAGACTGAGTTGGGAAAGATCTAGAATTAGTCTCCATGGACCATCTTTCCTGTGGACTAGAAACATCCTGGAATAGAACCCTTTTCCTCTTTGCAGAGGGGGAACTTCCTGAATGGTTCCCTGTGAGATCAAATCCTGAAGCACCTGAGGGAAAAGAAGGAACTGTTCTTGAGGGTGTTGAGGAATGCCCATGAAAGGAGGGATAGATTTCCAAACCATGTAGTAGCCATTTTGGACAATAGAAAGGACCCATTTGTCTGTGGCAATGCTTGTTCATGAAGAAAGAAAGTGAAAGAGGCACTGAGAAAGAGGAATGTCGGAGAGATTGGGCGGGCAGTCACAGACTACCTGCTTGTCAGGAAAGGGGGGCTTTTGAGCTGAGGCTGGTTGAGATCTGGAGGACCTCTGCCTGTGTGTCTCTTTTTTGTGAGAGAGAGGAGAGGTGAGGGATTTCTTCCTCACAAAATGTGGTTTGGAAGGATCATTCTTATGATACTTTGGGACTGGGGATACAAAATTGTCCTTCAGTTCCCATAACTCTTTCCCTTTTTCTTGAAGGGAATTAAAAATGGCAGCAGCATTAGCACCAAAAAGAGCAGAACTGTCAGGAGGTGCATCCCTAAATTTTGCTTTGATATCATCAGGCAAAGGCTGCCATCTTAGCCAAGAATATCTGCTAAGGATAGATCCAGATGACGCTGATTTAGCAGATACCTCAGCTGCATCATAACTGCACTTTATGGAGTGTCTAGTTTCTTGGGAGGAGGCTGTCAAGAGACAGAAAAGCTGTGCTTTGGCTGCAGAATCAGGAAGATCTGTCAACAGCAGTGAATCTTGAGAAAACGGCCAGAACATATTTAGACATATGAGTCTCACAGTTAATGGCCCTGAAGTCCAAAGTAGAGGATGTGTAGACTATTTTACCTATTCCCTCCATCATCTTGCTGTCTTTATCTGAGGGAAAAAGGGCCGTGGAGGGCAAACATCTGGAAGGTCTCCCTGCAGACACGGAAACGACAGTAGGATCTGCAGGGGAACGTTTGAAAAGGAATTTGCTGTCCTTAGGGACCTTGTAAAACCTATCCAGCCTTTTTGGGGCTGGAGACTGTGAATCTGGGTTTTTGGATGCAGAAAGAAAACCATCCTGAAAAGCAGGTAGCACAGGTGGAATGGATGAAGAAGAAGGAAGTCCATCTGTAAGAGGTTGTAGTACCTCTCCTGCACTTCTGAAACTTGTGTGTTTCCCACTTAAAAATGTCTCTCATCTTTGAGATTGTTTCTGCAAAGAATATGTCTTCCTCAGAGGATATGTCTTCCTCAGGGGAGTCCCCACCACTGGAATCAACTTCAGGGGAAGCATAACCCAGAGGGGGAGTCAGTTTGTGCTGAGTAAGCGAGAGACTCATCTGAGAATGAAACAACTTCTTCTGCAGAGGCCTCCTGATCCATAGCAGAACTCCTAGGCAAAGGAGGAGGAGGGAAAACCAGAGTAGGAGTTTGAACAATGTAAGGTCTTAGTGCTAGAAAAGCATTAAGAATTCAGTGGCAAAAATTTGCCAGTTTGGGGAATTATTCTGAGAGGTGGAAACATGTTTTTGTTTCTTTTTAAGGGGATGATCAACCCTAGGCTGGGATGGATGGGCCGACATAGGCCTGAGTTCCAGCACAGACATCAGACTGTCTTCCACAGTCAAGCCAAGAGAAGTACTGTGAAGAGCATCTAGGGAAGTGAGTCATGGTTCCCCCTTACCATCCTAAAAGGATGTCTGCAAGGCCTCTGCGGAAGTCCTAATGGAACTCTCCTTAATGGTTTCCAAACCAGTACCTGCAACAGGAAGAGAACCAGGCACTGAACAGGCCTTCATTGGCCTCAAGAGGGACGTCTGGGTTCAGAGGCACAGGTGAAGATTCAGACTTAACCTTTTTTTATCTTCTTCTTCGAACACTCACTGGATGCACCTGATGTAAGCTCCACTACAAGTACTAGTCACTTGAGTCTCTGGTTCTCGAGGTAGATGTTCAGAGCAAAAGGATGACTGCGGAACATCCTAGGTACAAATGCCTGACAAATCATGCAAGCCTTATAGTTGTGAACCGACCCAGACAGAAAAGACAGTGATCGTGGTTATCTTTGTGTGGAATATGTCTTCCACAATGGCACTTTCCTTTCTTGGATGACATTAATCTCAAAAAACATGCAGTAGCAAGAAGAAACACAAATAAATTCCCAGCCAGGCACTTATCTGAAACAGCAACCACTTGGTGATCAGATGAATGGTAGCAGATAGCATTCAGACTGGCAGCAGAGAAGTTCTGAGGATGGTATGTGCGGACATCACTTTTATGGCCTGTGTCGGCTGCTATCCTATGTGCAATGTCGTACGGACCTTGTAGTAGTTTAAATCTTCAGTATACTGGCTAGACATTCGGGTCGCCTAGATGGGAAATCCCTCATGTTATGAATACTGCAACATGGGCATAGAAAGACATCTGTCTTTATACATTCTGTATAATATTCACTTTTACTTTTCAAATAAATTAGCTTTTCTATCATTCAGGTTGCCCCCCCCCCCCAAAAAAAAAAATCAGGATGAAATGTCAATTTTTGTTTTTGTTTTCTATGTAGGTAGTGCCAGTTGTCAGTTAAAAAGGCCAGATTTTTCATATTTTTAGTCTATATGCTGACACGATATCTAATTTTTTTATTTTATTATTTTTTTTAATTTTATTTTACATTTGTTTACCGGGGAAGTCCGACTGGGCAGGTAGTCTGTTTTGAGCTGAGGCCCGGGGAGAAAAGCTCCATTAAGAAAAAATATACAATACAATATAAAAATACAAAAATGCAAAATACAAAAGTACAAAAATAACACAACCACAAAGTATATAAGACATTAATTACTTCAACATATAGTTGGTGGACTAAAAGTACAACACGTGACAGTCAAAAGGTAGAAAGTGAGAGAAAACATTACATAAAATATTGCATACACTGATGCAAAAAGGGGCAAAGGAAAGTTGATTTTTTTTTTAAACACATGATCAGTGGATAGTATAATGAGATATTAAAACATAGTTTGATTCCTATTGTAGCTATAAACAATTCTGTTGTACACAGAGGATAATTAGTAAGTGAAACATGAGACATTGTTGACAAGTCTGCTAACTTTTGTAAGTGTGTGATTTCCATACACAATAGTATGTCGACATTATTCTGTGAGTTGGGGTACTGTTTGGAAGTCCACTGCATAAGCAAGATGGAAGAAATAATGAGGGTATTGGGAAGCATATAGAAACGATACTAGTAAAGGAAGTGTTCTACCTATATATTTGTATGTGGTATAGCTATATATATAGTATATAACTATATATAGATATAATGTGTGTATAGCTAGTTATAATATGGTCAGGCTTTCTAAGGGGAAAGAAATGCTGTTTTCATGGGGTTTAAGTGATATCTTTCTATGGGTAGCATCTTAAGTTTACTTATTTATAGTGGATGCAGTATTATAAAAGGTAGTGGAAGTGGGTTAGCCTGGGTTGGTGCAGATGCATATCCAAGAGCTAACTAAATGGGATTTGAGGTGGGTTTTGAAAATGGATTTGTTGGCTGCACTTCTGATGTTAAGGGGTATGGTGTTCCAGATTTTTGCTATACAGCTGGAGTAAAGAGAGTCACCTGCATTATTTTTACTTCTAGAGATGACCATTACTGATTTGCTATTAGATCATAGTGAGCACTGGTTTAGGTATTGGTTTTGTAGACCTTGTAGAGCTGGGCTTTTGTCAGGTTGGTAGATTATTTGGTGGGCTAAGGTAAGTTGGTTTAGTCTGAACAGGTTGGGTAGTTCTAGCCAGGATAGTTGTTTGAGAGCTAGGCAGTGTTGGGGCCTAGAATTTGAATCAGTAGCAAACTTTGCTATTTTGTTGTAGCATTTGTCTGTATTGATTGTTTGATTTATTGCGATTGGTAAGTATTGGTGATGCATAGAGAAGTGTGGAAACAAGGTGGGTTCTGACAAGTGTAATTCCAGTGTTATTAGTAAGGTAATTTCTGCATCTGTATAGGGTTCCCAATTTTTGTGAACATTTTTTATTGTTTGGGCAATATGTAGATTAAACTTCATGTTTTGATCAATTATGACTCCTAGAAGTTTAGTTTGGGGGACTGCTGCAATCAGGGTATTGTTACTAGATATTATTTTAAAAGGAAGAGTTGGATCTAAGCCTTTAGTATGGTGGAAAATCATATGTTTGGTTTTGTTTGAGTTTAGTATGAGCTGTACATCTGATAGCTTGAGTTATTTTCTGGAGTTCTTGGAGGGTAGGGGCAGAACCGATTAGGGTTGAATTGTGAGCGTATTGTGCTAGTGTGGTATGTAGAGTGGCAGTATGAAGGTTGTAAGTGAATAGACTGAGGAGAAGGGGACCAAGGATGGAGTCTTGGGGGACCCCTAGAGTGATAGGAAGAAGGGGAGATAAGCTATTATGCTTGCTACAATGCAGGTGTTATGTCACGGTCAGACAATTACTATGAACATATGTAAGATTCATATTGGCTGTGCACCATTCAGTGAAGTGATGTAGCCAGGGAGAGAAGAAAGGCTGTAGAAACTGGTGGGTATAATTTAACAATATGTATTGGTTGTTCACCATTCAGTGAAGTGATATGACCAGAGAAAGAAGAGACAATCTCTCAGACCTGTTATAACATGGTTAACTACCTCACTTCATCTCAACTCCAAATGCATATCCAACTGACTTACACCTAGCTTCCTCTCACTACCACGTATACTACTCACTCAGTCTCCTCTCTTACTCCTCTATCTTCCCCTTCCATCCCATTAGCCCGTCTAGCTTGTTTCACCTTCATGTGGAACATCTGCTTTATATCTGAGTTTAGTGCAATATTTGTATATAAGATTTAGGTTTAGGAGTTTAGAACAACATCTGTTTGAGCTCAGTACTATCTGTATATATATATCCTACCTTTATTCCTAGCCTCTAGCTAAACATTGGTATATCTGTTCATTACTATGTTTCATATTGTATGTATAGCTAATGTTTGCTGCAGTATGTATTATTTGCTATTGTATGTATATTCAATTGTTCTTCATGTACTCTGCTGCTCATTTATTATTCTGTGGAGCTTTTCTCCCCGGGCTTCCACTGAAAAAGGACCTGTGTCCAGCTGGAATTTCCTGGTAAATAAATAAATTAATAAGAAAGCCTGTAGAAGGTGGTGGGCCATAGTTTAACAACATATTTCCCAGGTTTTGCATGAAAAGGGCCAGTTTAGGGTCATTAGTAAGTTAGAGAGAAAACCGTCAGGTAAATTTTACAAACATGCCACAATATTTCTAAAATCTGGTCAAACACACCAGGTGTTGACCTGCCTATGTTCGCTTAAAAAGAAAGTCTATTCAGTAATAAAGAGACAGTGAATTTGGAACTAGATGTTCGGATGACGCATTTCTTTGTTTATTTTCATTTGTAAACTGGGATAAGCAGACTGAGCCCAAAAAGATCCCATTTTCAGCAGAAGCTGAAGGATAAATGTTGTACATACAGGTATTGAATAAACAATTTTGAACACAGCTGTATTATGACATTGTTCATTAAGCATGCAGATATAGCAAGTTAGGATTGATAAGTGGGCACATATAAAATTATTATATACATATTTATTTATATGTAGTGCATAGAGCACCGCACTTACATTCTGAAACTGGGAAAGAGACAGGCTTGCAGAACATTTTTCTAACATCAGAAAGGTCCTTAACAAGTTTTGTTAAGGACCTGTAATCGTGTTAAGTTTTAGTCTCATTTTAGAGCATAACAGCCACCACTGCTGGCCACCCCAGGACAGTGGACAGAAGCTAAAGAAGGAGGTGTCTCAGTGTACATCAGTGACAAACGTACCTCTAGGGTGGTCAAACAGGAAGATGCACTGGAGTTCCTCCATGTGCAGATCACCATACACAAAATCCCGTACCATATCCTAGCCAGCTATAGGTCATCCATCTTGTCCCAAGAAACTCACAATGTGTACCTGGACCTACTGGAGACACTTATCCAACCTAACGCCCTACTCATGGGAGGCTTTAATTCCCCTGCTGTAGACTGGGAATCCTGTACAGCCTCAGATCTACAGGCACAGTGATTCCTGGACTTTATAAATACAAACATCCTTGACCAAATAGTGAATACACTCACTAGAGGCTCCAACATACTGAACCTCGTGTTCACAAGTGTGGGACAATGCTACGTCCACTCCCAATGTATCATCCTCCCTGGTAAGGTCTGACCATAAAGCTGTTTCCTTCTAAATCAAAGTCAGCTCCATTATTCCATTAAAACCAGCAACAGTTAGAAACAATTTCAAGACAAATTACCTTTTATTAAGCGATGGTTTGTCAAAATTCATTACCTCTCCAAAACCTGGGAACACACCAGCCTATGCTAAATTGCTCTAAGAAACTCTGTACAACCATGTCAAAAGCTGCATAGAGGCTGTTGTATCTACCAGAAGTAAGCCCAGGACTAGACCCAGAAACAAACCTCCCGGGTGGCATCCCAGATTAAACAGGATATACAATGTAAGGAAAATAATATGCCAAAAATTAGGAAGGGTAATTCCCATAAATATGCAAACTTTCATTAAACTAAATAGGCAACTAAGAGGGCTAATTAGGTCAAGCAAAGCCAACTTTGAGGTTAATGCAGCCACCCAGGTGAAAGATAACCATAAGGCCTTCTTCAGCCATGTCAGAAACCTCAAGGGCAGCACACAGCAATGTGCTGAACTGAGCCTGGCAATATAGGTAACCTGTCAGTGGGCAAATTCAGTTCCAACTTTACCCTCCCCACCCCCAACCATCCCTCATAAAGTACCTGCAAACATAACCCCTCCAACTGTAACTAAGGAGCAAGTACTGGTTGAACTCACTAAAGACAAGAATATGACCTCAGTGCCCGATAACATCCCAGGATGCCTCCTGAACAGTCTAAAATATGACTCATCAGGACCCTGGAGTCATTATTTAACTATAGTCTTAAACCAGGCTTTGTGCCACATGAATGCAGGACTCCAGTGATTATCCCCCTTCATAAGGGTGGACCCTCAACTTAAGCCCACTATTCTTTTTGTAAGGAATCTCTGTGGATAATTGAATTGTAGCATATGCTTGGCTACATACATGCGAAAGGGGACATTGCAGTCTATGAATGGCTTAATGGAGAGCTGATTAAAGTGAGACAGTGAAGTTGCAGGACGATGTTACCCCTTTGTTTGTATGCTGTGCAATGTGAAATAATTTCCTCACAACAGTGAACACATGTTGGTCGAAAGAGAGGTCATAGTCAATGTAACGGCCCAAATCTCCAACTACTGAATTTACTGTTATAGGCATATTGTTAATGTGATAAATCTAAGAGGTAGTCAGTTTTCCAAAGGATATGATAATGCATGTTTTGGCATTTAGATTTAGTCCATGACTGACACCAGTTTTTTTGTTAGGGACATGCCTTTCTGTAGTATTGCTGAGTCATTGCCGGATTCACTGACTGATCCCAGCTTGCAGTCATCTGCAGACTTGGTCAGCCACAGCTCCTTCACATTTGCTTTGACTTTTGAAAAGTAGATGCCAAATAAGAGCGGCTGCAGGAAGAGCCCGGAAGGAACCCTCTCTTCACACATTTGCTTGGGTGACATGCCCTATCCTGACCTCCTGTGTTCTATATGTGAGCCAGTTTATTTATTTATTTATATTTTTTTACCAGAGTAGTGCAGTGATTTCAATGGACCATTTGAAGGCACAGCCCAAAAGAACAGCATCACATAAAAATGAACAACAAACCCCCCCCCAAAAAAAAAAAATTACCAGCCAGGAAAACAAATTGTAGTAGAAATAAAGACCAGCAGGACAGGCACAGCAGTAGACTCCACGTTTAATAAAACACTCAATAAAAAATCATAAAATGACAAGCTGTTGAGCATACAGCTATGCTTCTTCAGATCCTATACAAAATTAAAACCTACACAAGTTTAAATAGTAAAAGTCAACCAATCAACATGTAAATCACATAAATACTTAAAACCTTCATCATGAGACATTGCTATTATCTCTTCTGAAGTCTACGCCAACAGGCTTGATACTTCCGCTACTATTTATCCCTGGATACTTATGTGCCTGTAACCTCAGTATCCACTTTAATTAAATCTGCTCTAAATAATTGTTGGTGTCCCCTCCTCTTACATCCTTACAAATATGTTGCAAAACTTTAAAAGAAAAGCAATGTTCTAGATATTCCAGAATGTGTTTTGCAACCACATTCTTAACGTTTTTATTTTTGATATCATATAAATGTTTACTCAACCTGTCTCTCAAATGCTGTATAGGCTTGCCGACATAAAAAAAGAACAAAGATTGCAGGTGGCCAGATACACTAAATTATTAGTATTGCAATCTGCATAAAACCTGGGCTTGAAAGTAAAAGATAGAATAGGATGAATAAACACCTGGTCTCTACTAACAACCTTACACATATTGCAATTCCTACATGGATATGTACCTAATCTTCTCCCCTCTATCTGTGAGACCATTTTGTCATTACACAATAGTTGTTTAAGGCCGCTACTGTTCTTATAGGTAAATTTTGGTGTATCGCCTATAATACAAGCTGTGGAATTATAGTGCCTGAATATTTGAACTGTATCTTACTGAAATTGGTATACCTTGTTTGCTCTAGCATAGACTAGATCCAGGCCTGCCGAATCTAGCTTTGTTTATATGCTTGTTGTTTGTTTGCTTGTTATTTCCCTGGAAGCTAATTCCACCTAATACGCAACTTCTCAGCGCTTCTGTGGATCACTAGTGATATCTGCATTGCTTACTGTACTTATTTCCTTGTTTCACTTGAAAGAAAGTTACTGTTTGTCGTTTTTGCATTTAGTTACTTGTAACACATTGCACTCAAGTTACCTGGCACTTCATCACTAAAGAATTATATAAGTCAGCACTAAAAATTAAAAGCACTACACCCTCACTCCCCACTGGCCCTTGTTTTCAATTAAGGATTTCCCAATATTATTCTAGCATGTCCAAAGGTCAGTTGTCAATCTCCTCTCCAGTCCAGCTTGTGAATCTGGGAATCTTGAGGCAATGTTATAACTGCCTCATGTACACAGACAACCCTCTCCTCCTCCCACATAACACAAATACTTGCGAGAGATGCAGCTATTTAGCCAAACTGGAGGCTGAGCTCTCTCAACTCAGGACTGGCAAGACCAGACAGGAGGAGAAGGCAACTACACACACCACAAAACCAGCCTCACATAATGCTACCACTCCACTGACTCAAACACATAAACACACAAAACATACTCGGAGGCTCTGAGTAAAAATTTACCTAAACAGCAGAGGCCTCCAAAGCAGACACCCAAACAACTGCTACCTCAAGACACCCCACAAGCAACACATAAACCACAAAAGCAGTGTGCAAAGCAGTCACAGCCCTTAAGGCCAAATACAACACCAAACATACTTGTCATAGGTGACTCCATAGTCAGACACACTGACGTCCCACTCACCAGGCTGAACAAGGAGAGGGTCACAGTAAGCTACCTATCGGGCGCTAGAATCCGCCACATAACACAAGCACTGGTCACTCCACGGCAAGTACAAATATGACACAGTCATTGTCCATGCTGGTGTGAACGACCTGAGACGTGCCTCCCTGGACTACATGAAAAGAGACATAGAGGAGCTCTCTGATTATGTAGCCCAGGCAGGTATGACCCTAACCCTGAGCAGTATCCTTCCTTCACCAAGAATGATGCCACAATATAGAGACAAGATGATCAGCTTTAACAATTGGCTTAATGTCTGGTGTCATTCAAAGGGGATCCAGTGTCTGTCTGCCTGGGATGACATGCTTGACAAGCCACGCTGCTTCAAAGGGATGGCTTGCACCTGTCACCCTGGGATTCCGGATATTGGCTAAGGCTCTTGCCACCCCATAGTGCCTTTTTAGGCAAGGCTCAAATTCTAAACCTACCACCCTAGAAAACAAAAATGGGAAGAAACTGAGGGTAATGCTGCTCAATGCCAGAAGTCTAAATCTCAAAATGCACGACTCGAGGCCCTTCTCAGTATGGAGAACATTGATGTCTGTGCTGTAACTGAAACCTGGTTCAAGGCTCCTGAGAGCACCTCGGCACTATTAGGTTTTACCTCATATCATGCATTCCGCCCCAAAACCGGACCACACCACAAAAGGAGGGGTGTATCCATATTCATAAAGGATACCCACACCTCCAGGTTGGTGGCAATGCACGAAGCTCGAAACCATCCAGGTGCAACTAACCATAGGCAAAACTGCTCTACAAATTGTAGCATGCTACAGGCCACCCTCTCAAACTCAGGAACCCCACACAGCCTTCCTGAAGACACTGGAGGGTATAAATGTATCTCCAAACACCATCATATTGGGTGACTTCAACTACCCGAATATAGACTGGGAACATTACTCAAGCCCTAACTTTCTAGCCCAACGGTTCCTGGAGTTCATAAATTCAAATGCCATGGAACAGCTAGTCACTGTTCCCATGAGAGGAGAAAATATACTAGATCTCATTGTCACAAACATGGGGACAAAATGCTCCACACCGGAAGTATACCCTCATTGGTGAGATCTGATCATAAACTAATCTCACTGGAAATCCACATCCCGCCCCCACCCCAAACAAAAAAGACCATAGTGAAGAACTTCTCTAAAGCAAACTTCACACTACTCAAGACTGGTGTGGTATCCTTCAAGGCCCCTGAGCCAGTGGAAACCACAACCCAAGCTGTGGAAGCCCTTACAAATGCCTTCTATGAACACCTCCAGGACTGCATGGATCAGGCAATCCCAAATAAAACCAAGACTCTTTCCACAAAGGGCAAACGTCCAGTATGGTGGACCCCAGCCATTAACAAACTTTACAATAAGAGGAGAAAGCTATTACATGATAGAACAAAATCCATAAAAGGGAAGTCACCCTGATCATTATTAGTAAAAAAATACGAGCACTCATAAAATCAACTAAGGCCAATTTTGAGAGAAAAATTGCCATGGATTCAAAGGACAATCATAAGGCCTTTTTCAGCTATGTTAGGAACCTGGGTGGAAACTCCCAGATATGCTCAGAATTAGTCCAAAATGATACAAAATCACTGAACCCACAGACATTGCCAACATACTGGCAGACAGGTTCAGTGCAAACTTCACCCCCCTCTCCCCCCCTAAAGGAGAGATAACTATCCCAGCCGAGTGTAGCCTCCCGGACATCTCAAATGCGCAGGTGAAAGCTGCTCTCTCTAAAGCTAAAAACACAGCATCAATGGGACCGGATGGTGTCCCCGGCTGTGTGCTACACAAGCTAAATGAGGAATTAAACCCGCACATAAGGCAGCTGTTTAATCTCAGCCTTACCACAGGATACGTGCCCAAGGAGTGGCGTACGGCAACTGTGGTCCCACTCCACAAAGGCGCCTCACGGACCCTGGTAATTACCGCCCATAAGCTTAACAAGTCTAGTCTGCAAAGCTATGCAGAGGATCATAATGGAGCTCATAAACAAAGATATAGGGACTTGCAGACATTGGACCCGACCCAGTTTGGCTTTGTCAAGGGAAGATCATGCCTTTTGAACTTGGTCGACTTCTTCGAAACAGTCACCAAGGCCATTGATGAGGGAAAGGCAGTCCATACAGCCTACCTTGACCTTGCAAAGGCTTTCGACACAATACCCCACTGGGGTATTGTAGAAAAACTTACCAGCTTAAATGTAAACCCATATGTCACAAGATGGGTTGCAAACTGGCTTAAGGACAGAACCCACTGGGTTAGAGTTGCTGGCGCTATGTCAGACTCCAAGCCAGTCACAAGTGGTGTCCCACAGGGCTCGGTCCTTGGCCCCCTATTGTTTGGCATCTACTTCTCAGAAGTACAGGCCAACATGGGAGGACTTTGGCTGACAAAGTTTGCAGACTACTGCAAACTGGGCGCTATAGTGGAAAGTGCATCGGACACGGATATCCTTCAGAAGGGACTCACGGAAACAGATAGCTGGTGCCATTGCCATGGCCTGAAGTTAAACGCCAAAAAATGTATAGTCATACCCTTCGGGAAAAACAAGGTAACCCCAAGCTACCATATAGGTGGCAATCCACTAAGCACAGAAGAGGTTATCAGGGACCTGGGGACCCAGGTTGACAGTGGCCTTTCTTTTGACACTCACGTTGCTAAAGTGGTTAGAAAGACCTTCTACATTGCCCACCTGATCATGAAGGGATTCACATCCAGATCTAGTGAGGTCATTGTTCCCCTGTACTCTTCACTTACCAGACCAATGATCATATGCTGCCAGATTGAAGAAACTCCAGCTCTATTCAGTCGCATACCGTCTGCTCAGAGGTGACATGTGCCTGACATACAAGGCCATGTCCAACCCGGAATTAATGGACATGCTCCACCTCAAAAAATCCAAATCCACCAAAACCACTAGAGCAAGCGACTTAAACCTTAGCACGGATATAAATAGGACGTGCTGGAGGGATAGATTTATCACTCAGAGACTCCCTATGCTGTGGAATAAAATCCCGGTCCATGTGAGGCAGAGCACCTCGCTGACTCTGTTCAAGAGAAATCTAGACCTGTGGATGGGAGATCGTAGGTTTACCCCGGGAATCATCTCTGTGTCACTGCTGAACAGAGGCACAACAAACTAATGGGCACAGTATTTTTTCATATAAGGGGTGGTGTAAGCCACAAAAATTTGGGCTAGGCTTATAAATGCCTTAGGGCAGATAGCCTAGTATAAACCTATGAACCTATGAACCACAGTCAACAGATACCAATGTTTCTGGATAACATTCTTCGCCAAACTGTTGCTACTGGTGTACTTCATAACAAATGGATATTATTCATCCTATTCAAACATCTATTAACATTGGTCATCCCACTGGTGTCCCTAGCGGTCAGTCTAGAGCAGATATACTGTCTGTTGCTGGCCACATCATTGTGTATGTTACTAATTGCATGCTCATCATATCCTCTGTCTTTGAATAGTCTGTTTGATCTATCCCTTTCTCTAGTCAAGTTTTTATTCTTGCCACATATTCTGGATACACTTAAAAACTGACTTTTAACTTTGTTAGAAAAAACATGTCAGGGGTGCATACTATCATGACTTAGTATCCCATTACGCCAACATGATTTACGAAACAGTGTAGTAGATATGGTCCCTTCATCATCTTTTAGAACAGAAATGTCCAAAACATCAACACAAGAGTGTAAGCTGAAGACTGTGAACCTGAGGAAATTGGTAGTACACTCTTAATATTTAACAGTCTGATAACATTTGTTCATCCCCTTCCCAGAGGATAAAAACATCGTCAACAGAACGGCTGTACAGTTTAACCCTGTCACTAAATACATTATTATACAAGTGTCTATTCTCCCAGAAATGCATAACTAAATTCGCATATGAATTTGCACACGGAATGCCCATAGCGACACCCCATTTCTGCAAATATAGCTGCTTTTCAAACATAAACACATTGTTACACAGTATCAGGTCTAAAAACATACATATATCAACTTCACCATTGGAGAAGACTCTTGTACTAGTCAGAATATCTCTTATTGCCTCGATACCATACTCATTCAGTATTGAAGTAAATATGATGTTCATCATGCTATGCTGCTGCAGTCATCACACTTGGGTTATCCTGCCATCAGGCGGTTCCGCAGTCGGCCTGAATTCCAAAGCCTTGGTCCGGCGTCGGTTGTCGTCGCTTCTTCCCTGATGTCAGTGCAGCAGGGGTATAAAAGAGGCAGCCAACGCCATTTTCTTAAGTCTTTCTTGCCACGTGGTGCCCGAAGCAGAAGCAGTTCGCAAGTGCTAGTCGGCCAGCTCCTGAAATTTTCGAACAGAATTTCAGCCGAAGTGTTCTATAAAGTTAAGTACCCCGTTGTGGAAACTTTTCTTGCCTCAGACCGATGTCAGATTAATAACTGTATTTCTTGTGGGAAGCAAATACCTCATAAGGATTTTCATTCTTACAGTATTCCTTGCCTAGGCCCAGACCACAACGTTTCTGGTTGTCGGTTTTGTGCTAGGTTCAATAAATGCACTATTAAGCGTCGGGCTGATACCGCCCGACATTTTTTGGCAGAAAATTCAACTAATTTATGTCGTCGGAACCTCCTACTACTGCTATGTTTAAAAAACGCAAGGACAAAGACCGGCAGCCTAGACCTAGACCAGATACTGAGGTCTTGGTTAGGCCTACCGCCGGATCTACGGTATTCAGTGAGGCACCTATGCAGCCCCTGACTACCGCAGATTTAGAAAATATGACTATCTCTCAGTCAGAATCTACTGGGCTACTGGAGCCGGTTCCTCCTCAACTCGCGGATGCCAGCCCTGGCAGCGATCCAGAGACTATGGAGAGGCCTTCGGCTTCAGAAGGCGTCTTTAAACCGACGACTCTTTCCGTTAAGTCATATGCTAAGCTTCCAAAGGTTAAGAAACCGGGTCCACAGACTCCCACACAGGCCCCAATGCCTAAAAAAACAGATGCTCAAAATGGCGGAGGACCTGATTTCCCTTATCAGAGGTTCCCAGCCCCCTCCTGACAAAAGGCCTAGACTGGAGGAAGCTTTACCTCCTTCTGATCAGGAATCCATTTCCTCAGCAGATTCTGAGGAACAGGATTACCCCTTCCCTCTCTATGAAGACTCAGATGCTGAGGAGTCTATTCCCTCTGTTTCCCCCCCTGAAGACTTCTCTTTTGGGGAAACCCTGCACAACATGAGAGAGCATTTCCACTGGGAAGGACAAGATTACTCTGAATCCAAGAAAAGACTCCGTGAGTTTCTTCTTCTGCCTCAGCATAGACCCCTAGCCATTCCTCCTGTTTTAGACATTCTGGATGATGTCTACACTGAATACAGTCTAAATCCAGATTCCTTACCTCCAGCACCACCTAAACCAGACAGATACTATCGAGTCCCTGACTCTCACAAGTTTTTATATAAAAGCCCTGCTGCAGACCCAGAAACCATTTCCCAGGGTCCCGAAGGGGTTAAGGCCTCTACTGCTAAGAATCCACTACCTGCGGAAAGAGATTCCAGGGCATTAGAAAGATGGGGGAAAAAGTGTATACCTCTGCCACTTTGGCCATGAGGGCATTAAACTGCCAATTCCACATGATTAAATACCAGCAGTACTTGCTTACTCAGTTAAAACAGAAAATGATCCCTCAAACAGATCAACTAGATTTCAAAGGGATGCAAGATTTGTTGCATGCAGCAGAGCAAGTGGGAAAACATACCTTGCAGTGTGGTTTTGATTCTTTGGAGGCCACATGTAGAGCAGCAGTCACAGGGTCTGTAATACGGAGACATGCTTGGCTAAAAGAGCAGACCTTACCAGAACATGTCAAAGCAAAGTTACTGGATGCTCCACTGCAAAAGGATGCGTTATTTGGTGTCAAAGCAGAGGAAGTTTTAAAGAAGATGGAAGAAAAGGCAAAATCAATGCAAACAGTTAAAGATTTTTTACAGGTCCAACCTCCTCGCTTCAGCAGAAACTGGCCATCAAAAAACTGGTCCTTTCCTGCTTCAGACAGACCCCAAAGGGGCAAGTACAGATGCTCTAGGGGCAGAGGCCAGGCACAGGGTACCTTCAGGCCTAGACAATGGCAAACAACAACTCAAAGAGGGGGAGACGACAGAGCTCAACCCTTCAGAAAACAAACTCAATGACTTTCCTCTTCGCCTGCCAAGCAAAATTGCCCAGGCAGCACCTCTAGGAGGAAAACTGGCTCTTTTCCCACAAAATTGGCACATCATAACAAAGGACAAATGGGTTCTGGATATTGTTAACCGAGGCTACAGATTTCATTTTCACACTTTACCACAGATAAGAGGCATGTCAAATCTGCCAACAAACCAATGGTCAGAAGCACAAAAGCAAATTTCAGCTTTCATGAACATGAAAGCAATTCAAAAGGTACCTGCAAAAGAGCAAGGTCAGGGATTTTACTCAAGACTGTTCCTAGTACCAAGAAAGGACAAAGCCTGGAGACCCATCTTAGACCTTTCAATTCTAAACACGTACCTGAACATTCCCAAATTCAAAATGCTCACACTACAGCAGCTTCTTCCCATGCTGGCAAGAGGTCTTGGCTGGTAACGTTGGACCTCCAAGAGGCATACCTGCATGTCCCTATCAGACAAGATTGCAGAAGATACCTCAGATTTTTGGCAGGCATAACGCATTATCAATTCTCTGCATTGCCCTTTGGCTTATCTACTGCACCCAGAGTATTCACGAAATGCCTGGCATTAGCAATTGCATACTGCAGACAGCGAGGAATACAAATGTATCCATATCTGGATGACTGCCTGATCCAAGCGGACAGGAAAGACATCCTACTACAGCATCTGGCATTTGTAACAAAGTTGCTAAGTTGCCTAGGATACACAGTAAACAAAAAGAAGTCAAAACTAATACCCCTCACAAGAAATAATTTTCCTGGGTGCCAGCTTGAATACAACGGCCCAGATGGCTTACCTCACGCCAGACAAGCAAAAACAACTGGCTCAGTACTTCAAAAAGATGGCAGCTTCTACCCAGCTCACTTCAAGGAAATTCCTGCAGGCATTGGGGTACATGTCATCCTGCATTCCACTAATTGCATATGCAAGGCTGCATATGAGAAAACTACAATGGTGCCTAAAAATTGTATGGTCCCAACACAGACACAGCCTCAAAGCAACTATAACTCTCATTCCCTGCCTTCAAAAAGAGTTTCTATGGTGGACTCAAGCATGCCAAGCAAACAAGGGCCTTCCTTTTGTCTCACCTCCACCAATCCAAACCTTGACAACAGATTCATCAGACTACGCCTGGGGTGCACACATGGCAGGACAATGCATAAAGGGCAAATGGTCTGCAAACCAAAGGCAACTACACATTAATCAAAAGGAGATGCTAGCTGTAAAAAATGCACTAACAGCCTTCAAGGACCTTTTGCATCCAGGACAACTTCTAATAAGGATGGACAACACCACAATTATGTGGTACATAAACAAACAAGGAGGAACGCACTCCTACCCACTCTGCAGACAGGCAATGGACTTGTGGAACACAGCATTAACTTACCAAGTACAACTGCAAGCACAATTCCTGCCAGGAAAAGAAAACATTTTGGCAGACAAATTAAGCAGAAATTTGACAGACCCTCACGAGTGGAGACTACACCCACAAGTATTCTCAATGATAACTCAAAGGTGGGGACCACCAGACATAGATCTGTTTGCCTCAACCAACAATTGCCAGCTACAAAAATTTTGCACAAGGACTTATCATCCCCTGGCCTGGAAAGTGGATGCCCTATCATTCAGTTGGACAGCATTGTCGGTCTACGCCTTCCCAACTCTGCCCCTACTGACCCAGGTATTACTGAAAGCCAGATCAGAGAGACTACAGATGATCGTCATTGCTCCGGACTGGCCACGTCAACACTGGTACCCACTACTATGAAACATGACTCACAGCCCTCCATGGATCTTACCTCAATTCCCTCTGCTGTTAACCCAACAAAACTCTCAGATCCTTCACAGCCAGCTAAGGACCTTAAATCTAGCTGCATGGAAAATACCTTAAATTATCAAACAACACTTCTCTCAAAGGACGTCCAGAATGTCATTTTGGAGGCCAGGAGGCCCAGCACCAGAAAAACTTACTCAGACAAATGGAAAAGATTTTGTGTACGGAGCCAGGCCAGAAGCCTAAATCCTGGCATCCCAAATATTCCGCACATTCTCCAGTATCTAACAGAGATGCTACACAAAGGCCTTTCTTTCTCATCCATAAAGATCCATGCTTCAGCCATTTCAACTCAATATGATGCGGTTCCTCCCATTTTCTCTCATCCTTTGCTAAGGCAGTTTCTCAGAGGAGCAAAAAATATAAGACCCCCCAGAAAACCACCAACTCCAACTTGGGATCTAAATTTTGTTCTGGAAAAGTTAACACTTCCTCCATTCGAACTAGCCTTTTCAGCAGAGCTTCAATACTTGTCATGGAAGACAGCCCTGCTGCTGGCTATCACCTCAGCATGCAGAGTCTCAGAACTGCAGGCACTTATGGCAGTGGAACCTTTCCTCATTTTCCATCAGGACAGAGTGTCAACCCTTCCTTCATGCCAAAGGTAGTATCCAGTGTGGCTCTCAATCAGACCATACACTTGCCCACCTTTTTTCCAAACCCACAGAATAAAGGAGAAAGACTCCTTCACTCTTTGGACATTCACAGATAGTTACGTTACTATTTGGACAAGACAAAGGCCTTCAGAAAATCTGACCAACTCCTTGTATCCTATGCACCAGGCTCAGAAGAAAAGGCTATTTGAAAACAGACCATCTCCAAATTGATAGCACATTACATCTGCTTTTGCTACTCACACCATGGGAAAGCAGTGCCTGCTAGTATTAGGTCTCACTCTACCAGGGCTACAGCAACCTCAGCAGCCTTCCTCCGAGGAGTCCCAACAAAGGACATTCTGGAGGCAGCTACCTGGAGTTCAGTGCACACCTTCACCATGCATTACCACCTTCCTCTGTACTCAAAAACCAGAGCTGGGTTTGCCACTGCAGTTCTGCAGGGCATCTTAGCTGCACCTAACCTAGTTTAGCTCCTACCACCCAACCATAGCTTTGGGACTCTACCCAAGTATGATGACTGCAGCAGCATAGCACAATGAACATAGTGCAGTTTTGTACCTACCATAAATGTATATGTTCGAGTGGTTATGCTGCTGCAGTCCAGGTTACCCTCCCTCCATCTCCTCTACCTAACAAGGCTTTTCTTATACCTCCATGTACTTCAACCTATGGGATGCATGTCTATATGGTGTATTTGCTTACAACTAGTACCATTGCTTTGCACTAAGGTATGTTTTGCAAGCTTCTTATTTTGCCTTCTTAGTTTGGGGCACCTGACATCTGGGGCAAGAAAAACTGAAGAAAATGGCATCGGCTGCCTCTTTTATACCCCTGCCACACTGATGTTAGGGAAGAAGCAATGACAACTGAAGCCGGACTAAGGCTTTGGAATTCAGGCCGACTGCGGGACCGCCTGACGGCAGGATAACCCAAGTGTGATGACTGCAGCAGCATAACTACTCGAACATCTATGTTTATGGTAGGTACAAAACTGTACTTTTCTGACATCGATAGTTACTATTAGAAGAGCAGTTACATCATTCATAGAAGCAAATGCATTTAAATCATTCAAAAAATGAGTAGATTCCTTCAGTATTGTATTAATCTCTGGAATTACGTGTCTTAGTTTCCCTTCTACATAAATGGACAAGGGCTCAATAGCCCATCCCCCTTCAGCAACTATAAGTCTCATTGGGGGTGCTGTGAGTGATTTATGTATTTTCAGGAGTCCCTTCATAAGGGGAACTACTGGATATGCCACATTCAAAAAATTATCTAAATTTTCATCAATGTGCCTCCCCATTAGCAAGTCATATAGACAATCATTAATCTGATTAATAATAATTCTCAGCTGAGACCATGTAAGTTTAGAGTAAGTGTCACAGTCAAACAAGAGATCATTCATAGCTCTCATGTAATCTGCTCTGTTCATTAACAAAACCAGTCTGCCTTTATCAGCTGGCCTTATAGACAGAACAGGGTTACTATGCAGAGAGTCTAATGCTCATCTTTCACTAAAAGTGAAATTATAAAAATCCTTATGTTTAGATTTATTGAAAGTTTCATACAACTCCTGTTCACAGGCTCATACAAACAAGTCAATGTGTGACAACAAGGATGGTGAAAACATGCTTGGTCTCTTGTACGCAGAACTTGTGACATTCCCAGTATTAGCAAACAACAATTTCAAAGTCAAGTTACGGGCAAAATGTCTAATGTCAATTAAGACATCGCTTACTTTAACTGATGTCACTACAAAGGATAATCCTCTGTCTAATACAGACCTTTCCTCAGTACTCAATAAGTGATCAGACAGTTCATCACCAACCCAACTAATGTCATATTCTCCTGTTCTCCGATAAGTTCTCTGCCGAATGCTTTCTATTTTGTCTCCCTCTGCTGGTCGAGCGGGCATATGGTGGTGCTCTTTGTTAAAAAACTCTGCATATCTACAGGTGCTATGATCTTCAGTCTAGTTCCTGCCTTAGCATACGTCAGAGCTTGTTGATTAGGTGGGGGCGTACTACCAATAAAACTAATAAAAATGAACTGAACATATTTACAGATACAATATGTTAAAAAACAAATGTATTTACATGTTAACAGATGAAAATGTACACTACAATAATTTAGTTCAAGAACCAGTTAACAGTGTCATAACATGGATGGAAAAATAGAATTATGCTTAGCAGAGCTTTATGAATAAGATGTAGCCATAATGACTGAGATGGCTTATGCTACAGGGATAGCGACATATCATTATGTAGACGGGTCTGAAGAGGTAAGAAAAGGCAAGTGAAAATAGTTGCAGGAAAGGATAATGTGGGGAGCAGGTAGAGAAAAAGTGTGAGAGGAATGCAGAGGGAAGATGAGTAGAAAGAAAAAGCGTGTGAGAGATGCAAAGAAAAGAGGAAAGTAGGACGAATGAGAGGCAGTAAGTAAAGGCGATGACAAGATGAGATATGGAAGGATGAAACTGGGATAAAGGGCTGTGTGAGAGAGCTGCAGGATTCATGTAATGTAAAGGGCTGTGTGAGAGAGCTGCAGGGTTCATGTAATGTAAAGGGCTGTGTGAGAGAGCTGCAGGGTTCATGTAATGTAAAGGGCTGTGTGAGAGAGCTGCAGGGTTCATGTAATGTAAAGGGCTGTGTGAGAGAGCTGCAGGGTTCATGTAATGTAAAGGGCTGTGTGAGAGAGCTGCAGGGTTCATGTAATGTAAAGGGCTGTGTGAGAGAGCTGCAGGGTTCATGTAATGTAAAGGGCTGTGTGAGAGAGCTGCAGGGTTCATGTAATGTAAAGGGCTGTGTGAGAGAGCTGCAGGGTTCATGTAACATGACCTGAGTGTAGCTGCACTTGGTTTGGGAGAAGAGGTGGTCCCTGAGCTGTTGTCTGAAGTCAGAGTACTTTTGGATGTCTTGGATTGAGAGAGGAACAGAGTCCCATAGTTTAGGTGCTATGTTGGAGAATGCATGTTCAGTGCAATAATGTTTCATTTTTGGAGTTACTAGGGTGGGTTGAGAGTGAGAGAGAGACCCCAGAAATATTATCTGGAGGTTTTGGTAAAAAGTTTATGAGTGAGATGGGACAATGTCTTAAAGAAAAGGAGTTTGTGAATTAATAATCTTAGTAGGAGATTTGCTTTCAAATGTACTGGGAGCCATTTAGCCTTGGTGAGAGTCAGTTAGTGCTTGCATTAATGGGGGAGTTAGGAATGAGCCAGCAGATTTATTACAAACGGTTTGTACAGTGGTGTCATTACTGGGGAGTTAGTAATGAACCAGCGGATGCATTAGAGATGGTTTGTACAGTGGTGTCATTACTGGGGGAGTTAGTAATGAACCAGAGGATGCATTAGAGATGGTTTGTACAGTGGTGTCATTACTGGGGAGTTAATAATGAGCCAGCAGATGTAATAGAGATGGCTTGTACAATTGTGTCATTGCTGGGGGAGTTAGTAATGAACAACTGGATGTAGTAGAGATGGTTTGTACAGTGGTGTCACTACTGGGGGAGTTAGTAATAAACCAGTGGATGTATTAGAGATGGTTTGTACAACGGTGTCATTACTGGGGGAGTTAGTAATGAACAACTGGATGTAGTAGAGATGGTTTGTACAGTGGTGTCATTACTGGAGGAGTTAGTAATGAACCAACGGATGCATTAGAGATGGTTTCTACAGTGGTGTCATTACTGGTGGAATTAGTAATGAACCATCGGATGTATTAGAGATGGTTTGTACAGTGGTGTCTTTACTGGGGGAGTTAATAATAAGCCAGCAGATGTATTAGAGATGGTTTGTACAGTGGTGTCATTACTGGGGGAGTTAGTAATGAACCAGCAGTTTTATTAGAGATGGTTTGTACAGTGATGTCATTAATGGGGGACTTAGTAATGAACCAGCAGATGTATTAGAGATGGTTTGTACAGTGCTGGCATTACTGGGGGAGGTAGTAATGAACCAGTGAATGTATTAGAGATAGTTTGTACAGTGGTGTCATTACTGGGGGAGGTAGTAATGAGCCAGTGAATGTATTAGAGATAGTTTGTACAGTGGTACCATTACTTGGGGAGTTAGTAATGAACCAGTGGATGTATTAGAGTTAGATTGTACAGTGGTGTCATTACTGGGGGAGTTGGTAATGAACCACCGGATGTATTAGAGATGGTTTGTACAGTGGTGTCATTACTGGGGGAGTTAGTAATGAACCAGCGGATGTATTAGAGATGGTTTGTAAAGTGGTGTCATTACTGGATGAGTTGGTATAGAACACTGGATGTATTAGAGATAGTTTGTAGAGTGGTGTCATTCCTGGGGGAGTTAGTAATGAACCAAGGGATGTATTAGAGATGGTATGTACAGTGGTGTCATTACCTGGGGAGTTAGTAATGAACCAATGGATGTTTCAGAGATGGATTGTACAGTGGTGTCATTACTGGGGGAGTTAGTAATGAACCAGCAGATTTATTATAGATGGTTTGTGCAGTGGTGTCATTACTGGGAGAGTTAGTATTGAACCAGCGGATATATTAGAGATGGGTTGTACAGTGGTTTCATTACTGGTGGAGTTAGTAATGAGCCACCAGATTTATTAGAGATTTATTTTATTTATTTTATTTTACGTTTGTTGACCGGGATAGTCCGACTGGATGCATGTCCATTTTCAGAGGAGGCCCGAGGAGGAAAGCTCCAAGAGTAAGCAGATACAGCATTACATAATACCAGCATTACATATTACAGACTATTTACAGAGATTACATAAGTAAGCAAGTTAAACAAGTTCCACAGGTTACAGTTAATCTTGAGCACAAGTCAGGATTAAATTAAATTACACAGTAAACTGGTTAACAAATTTTTACACATTCTGGAGAGAGTTAGCCAGGCTTGATACATTGACATAACCAGTGGTGTCATTACTGGGGGAGTTATTAATGAACCAGCAGATGTATTAGAGATGGGTTGTACAGTGGTGTCATTACTGGTGGAGTTAGTAGTGAGCCACCAGATTTATTAGAGATTTATTTTATTTATTTTATTTTACATTTGTTGACCGGGATACTCCAACTTGATGCATGTCCATTTTCAGCGGAGGCCCGGGGAGAAAAGCTCCAAGGGTACGCAGATACAGCATTACATAATACCAGCATTACATATTACAAACAGACTATTTACAGAGATTACATAAGTAAGCAAGTTAAACAAGTTCCACAGGTTACAGTTAATCTTGAGCACAAGTCAGGATTAAATTAAATTACACAGTAAACTCGGTAACAGATTTTTACACATTCTAGAGAGAGTTAGCCAGGCTTGATACATTGACATAACCAGTGGTGTCATTACTGGGGGAGTTATTAATGAACCAGCAGATGTATTAGAGATGAATTGTACAGTGGTGTCATTACTGGGGGAGTTAGTAATGAGCCACATAATTTATTAGAGATGGTTTGTACAGTGGTGTCATTATTGGGGGAGTTAGTAATGAGCTACCAAATTTATTAGAGATGGTTTATACAGTGGTGTTATTACTGGGGGAGTTAGTAATGAACCAGCGGATTTATTAGAGATGCTTTCTACAGTGGTGGCATTACTGGGGGAGTGAGTAATGCGCAAGTAGATTTTTAGAGATGGTTTGTACAGTGTTGGCATTACTGGGGGAGTTAGTAATGAACCAGTGGATGTATTAGAGATGCTTTGTACAGTGGTGTCATTACTAGTGGAGTTAGTAATGAACCAGCCGATGTATTAGAGATGGTTTGTACAGTGGTGTCATTACTGGGGGAGTTAGTAATGAACCAGTGGATGTTTTAGAGATGGTTTGTACAGTGGTGTAATTACTGGGGGAGTTAGTATTGAACCAGCGAATGTATTAGTCATGGTTTGTACAGTGGTGTCATTACTGGTGGAGTTAGTATTGAACCAGCGAATGTATTAGTCATGGTTTGTACAGTGGTGTCATTACTGGTGGAGTTAGTAATAAACCAGTGGATGTATTAGTGATGGTTTGTACAGTGGTGTCATTCCTGGGGAGTTAGTAATGAGCCAGCAGATGTATTAGAGATGGTTAGTACAGTGGTGTCCTTACTGTGGAGTTAGTAATGAGCCAGCAGATTTATTAGAGATAGTTTGTACAGTGGTGTCATTACTGGGGTAGTTAGTAATGAACCAGTGGATGCATTAGAGATGGTTAGTACAGTGGTGTCCTTACTGGGGGAGTTAGTAATGAGCCAGGAGATTTAGTAGAAGTGGTTTGTACAGTGGTGTCATTACTGGGGGAGTTAGTAATGAGCCAGGAGATTTAGTAGAGGTGGTTTTTACAGTGGTGTCATTACTGGGAGATTTAGTAATGAGCCAGTAGATTTATTAGAGATGGTATGTACAGTGGTGTCTTTACTGGAGGAGTTAGTAATGAAACAGCAGATTTATTACACATGGTTTGTGCAGTGGTGTCATTACTGGGGGAGTTAGTAATGAGCCAGCGGATGCATTAGTGATGGTTTGTACAGTGGTGTCATTACTGGGGTAGTTAGTAATGAACCAGCAGATGTATTAGTGATGGTTTGTACAGTGGTGTCATTACTGGGGGAGTTAGTAATGAACCAGCAGATGTATTAGTGATGGTTTGTACAGTGGTGTCATTAATGGAAGTGTAAATAATAAGACAGCAAATGTATTGCAGATGGTTTGTACAGTGGTGTCTTTACTGTGGGAGTTAGTAATGAGCCACCAGATTTATTAGAGATGGTTTGTACAGTGGTGTCATTACTGGGGGAGTTAGTAATGAACCAGCAGATTTATTACACATGGTTTGTGCAGTGGTGTCATTACCGGGGGAGTTAGTAATGAGCCAGTGGATGCATTAGTGATGGTTTGTACAGTGGTGTCATTACTGGGGTAGTTAGTAATGAACCAGCAGATGTATTAGTGATGGTTTGTACAGTGGTGTCATTACTGGGGTAGTTAGTAATGAACCAGCAGATGTATTAGTGATGGTTTGTACAGTGGTGTCATTAATGGAAGTGTAAGTAATAAGACAGCAAATGTATTACAGATGGTTTGTACAGTGGTGTCTTTACTGTGGGAGTTAGTAATGAGCCACCAGATTTATTAGAGATGGTTTGTGCAGTGGTGTCATTACTGGTGGGGTTAGTAATGAGCCAGTGGATGTACTAGAGATGGTTTGTACAGTGGTGTCATTACGTGGGAGTTAGTAATGAGCCAGCAGATTTATTAGAGATGGATTGTACAGTGGTGTTATTACTGGGGGAGTTAGTAATGAACCAGCGGATGTATTAGAGTTGGTTTGTACCGTGTGGTCATTACTGCGAGAGTTAGTAATCAACCAGCGGATGTATTAGAGATGATTTGTGCAGTGGTGTCATTACTGGGGCAGTTAGTAATGAACCAGCGGATGTATTAGAGACGGTTTGTATGGTGGTGTCATTACTGGGGGAGTTAGTAATGAACCAGCGGATGTGTTAGAGATGGTTTGTACAGTGGTGTCATTATTGCTGGAGTTAGTAATGAACCAGCGGATGTATTAGAGATGGTTTGTACAGTGGTGTCATTACTGGGGGAGTTAGTAATGAACCATCGGCTGTATTAGAGATGGTTTGTACAGTGGTGTCATTACTGGGAGAGTTAGTAATGAACCAGTGGATGTATTAGAGATGCTTTATACAGTGCTGACATTACTGGGTGAGTTAGTAATGAACCAGCGGATGTATTAGAGATGGTTTGTACAGTGGTGTTATTACTGGGAGAGTTAGTAATGAACCAGTGGATGTATTAGAGATGGTTTGTACAGTGGTGTCATTACTGGGGTAGTTAGTAATGAACCAGCAGATGTATTAGAGATGGTTTGTACAGTGGTGTCATTACTGGGGGAGTTAGTAATGAGCCACATAATTTATTAGAGATGGTTTGTACAGTGGTGTCATTATTGGGGGAGTTAGTAATGAGCCACCAAATTTATTAGAGATGGTTTTTACAGTGGTGTTATTATTGTGGGAGTTAGTAATGAAAAGCCTTATTAGAGATGGATTGTACAGTGGTGTCATTACTGGGGGAGTTAGTAATGAACCATGGGATGTATTAGTGATGGTTTCTACATTGTTGGCATTACTGAGGAAGTTAGTAATGAACCAAGGGATGTATTAGAGATGGTTTGTACAGTGCTGGCATTACTGGGGGAGTAAGTAATGAACCAGCGGATGTATTAGAGATGGTTTGTACAGTGGTGTCATTACTGAGGGAGTTAGTAATGAACCAGTGGATGTATTAAAGATGGTTTGTACAGTGGTGTCATTACTGGGTGAGTTAGTAATGAACCAGCGGATGTATTAGAGATGGTTTGTACAGTGGTGTCATTACTGGTGGAGTTAGTAATGAACCAGCAGATGTATTAGAGATGGTTTGTACAGTGGTGTCATTACTGGTGGAGTTAGTAATGAACCAGTGGATGTATTAGTGATGGTTTGTACAGTGGTGTCATTACTGGGGAGTTAGTAATGAGCCAGCAGATGTATTAGAGATGGTTTTTACAGTGGTGTCATTACTGTGGGAGTTAGTAATGAGCCAGCAGATTTATTAGAGATGGTTTGTACAGTGGTGTCATTACTGGGGGAGTTAGTAATGAACCAGTGGATGTATTAGAGATGGTTTCTACAGTGGTGTCATTACTCGGGGAGTTAGTAATGAGCCAGTAGATTTATTAGAGATGGTTTGTTCAGTGCTGTCATTATTGGGGGAGTTAGTAATGATCCAGCGGATGTATTAGAGATTGTTTGTATAGTGGTGTCATTACTGGGAGATTTAGTAATGAGCCAGTAGATTTATTAGAGATGGTTTGTACAGTGGTGTCATTACTGGAGGAGTTAGTAATGAACCAGCAGATGTATTAGAGATGGTTTGTACAGTGGTGTCATTACTGGGAGAGTTAGTAATGAACCAGTGGATGTATTAGAGATGGTTTGTACAGTGGTGTCATTACTGGGGGAGTTAGTAATGAACCAGCAGATTTATTAGAGATGGTTTGTACAGTGGTGTCATTACTGGTGGAGTTAGTAATGAACCAGCGGATGTATTAGTGATGGTTTGTGATGTATTAGAGACAGTTTGTACAGTGGTGTCATTCCTGGGGAATTAGTAATGAGCCAGCGGATGTATTAGAGATGGTTTGTACAGTGGTGTCATTACTGGGGGAGTTAGTAATGAGCCAGTGGATGTATTAGAGATGGTTTGTACAGTGGTGTCATTACTGGGGAGTTAGTAATGAACCAGCAGATGTATTAGAGATGGTTTGTACAGTGGTGTCATTACTGGGGGAGTTAGTAATGAACCAGCAGATGTATTAGAGATGGTTTGTACAGTGGTGTCATTACAGGGGAGTTAGTAATGAGCCAGCAGATGTATTAGAGATGGTTTGTACAGTGGTGTCATTACTGGGGGAGTTAGTAATGAACCAGCAGATTTATTAGAGATGGTTTGTACAGTGGTGTCATTACTGGGGGAGTTAGTAATGAACCAGCAGATGTATTAGAGATGGTTTGTACAGTGGTGTCATTACTGGGGAGTTAGTAATGAACCAGCGGATGTATTAGAGATGGTTTGTACAGTGGTGTCATTACTGGGGCAGTTAGTAATGAACCAGCGGATGTATTAGAGATGGTTTGTACAGTGGTGCCATTCTTGGGGAATTAGAAATGAGCCAGCATATGTATTACTGATGGTTTGTACAGTTGTGTCATTCCTGGGGAGTTAGTAATCAGCCAGCGGATGTATTAGGGATGGTTAGTACAGTGGTGTCCTTACTGTGGGAGTTAGTAATAATCCAGCAGATTTATTATAGATGGTTTGTGCAGTGGTGTCATTACTGGGGGAGTTAGTATTGAACCAGCAGATTTATTAGAGATGGTTTGTACAGTGGTGTCATTACTGGTGGAGTTAGTAATGAACCAGTGGATGTATTAGAGATGGTTTGTACAGTGCTGTTATTACTGGGTGAGTTAGTAATGAACCAGCGGATGTATTAGAGATGGTTTGTACAGTGGTGGCATTACTGGGGGAGTTAGTAATGAAACAGCGGATGTATTAGAGATGGTTTGTACAGTGGTGGCATTACTAGGGGAGTTAGTAATGAAACAGCGGATGTATTAGAGATGGTTTGTACAGTGCTGGCATTACTAGGGGAGTTAGTAATGAAACAGCGGATGTATTACAGATGGTTTGTACAATATTGTTATTACTGGGTGAGTTAGTAATGAACCAGCGGATGTATTTGAGATGGTTTCTACAGTGGTGGCATTACTGGGGGAGTTAGTAATGAAACAGCGGATGTATTAGAGATGGTTTGTACAGTGGTGGCATTACTGGGGAGTTAGTAATGAACCAGTGGATGTATTAGAGATGGTTTGTACAGTGGTGTCATTACTGGGGGAGTTAGTAATGAACCAGTGGATGTATTAGAGATGGTTTGTACAGTGGTGTCATTACTGGGGAGTTAGTAATGAACCAGCAGATGTATTAGAGATGGTTTGTACAGTGGTGTCATTACTGGGGGAGTTAGTAATGAACCAGCAGATGTATTAGAGATGGTTTGTACAGTGGTGTCATTACTGGGGAGTTAGTAATGAACCAGCGGATGTATTAGAGATGGTTTGTACAGTGGTGTCATTACTGGGGCAGTTAGTAATGAACCAGCGGATGTATTAGAGATGGTTTGTACAGTGGTGTCATTACTGGGGGAGTTAGTAATGAACCAGTGGATGTATTAGAGATGGTTTGTACAGTGGTGTCATTACTGGGGGAGTTAGTAATGAACCAGTGGATGTATTAGAGATGGTTTGTACAGTGGTGTCATTACTGGGGGAGTTAGTAATGAACCAGCAGATGTATTAGAGATGGTTTGTACAGTGGTGTCATTACTGGGGGAGTTAGTAATGAACCAGCAGATGTATTAGAGATGGTTTGTACAGTGGTGTCATTACTGCGGGAGTTAGTAATGAACCATCAGCTGTATTAGAGATGGTTTGTACAGTGGTGTCATTACTGGATGAGTTAGTAATGAGTCATCAGATGTATTAGAAATGGTTTGTACAGTGCTGACATTACTGCGGGAGATAGTGATGAACCAGCAGATCTATTAGAGATGGTTTGTACAGTGGTGTCATTACTGGGGGAGTTAGTAATGAACCAGTGGATGTATTAGAGATGGTTTGTACAGTGGTGTCATTACTGGGGAGTTAGTAATGAACCAGCAGATTTATTAGAGATGGTTTGTACAGTGGTGTCATTACTGGGGGAGTTATTAATGAACCAGCAAATGTACTAGAGATGTTTTGTAAAGTGGTGTCATTACTGGATGAGTAGGTATAGAACCACCAGATGTATTACAGATAGTTTGTACAGTGGTGTCATTACTGGGGGAGTTGGTAGAGAACCACCGGATGTATTAGAGATGGTTTGGACATTGGTGTCATTACCTGGCGAGTTAGTAATGAACCAATGGATGTTTTAGAGATGGTTTCTACAGTATTGTCATTACTGAGGGAGTTAGTAATTAACCAGTGGATGTATTAGAGATGGTTTGTACAGTGGTGTCATTACTGGGGGAGTTAGTAATGAACCAGTGGATGTATTAGAGATGGTTTGTACAGTGGTGTCATTACTGGGGAGTTAGTAATGAACCAGCAGATGTATTAGAGATGGTTTGTACAGTGGTGTCATTACTGGGGGAGTTAGTAATGAACCAGCAGATGTATTAGAGATGGTTTGTACAGTGGTGTCATTACTGGGGGAGTTAGTAATGAACCAGCGGATGTATTAGAGATGGTTTGTACAGTGGTGTCATTACTGGGAGTTAGCAATGAACCAGATGTATTAGAGATGGATTTTGCAGTGGTGTCATTACTGGGGAGTTAGTAATTAACCAGCAGAAGTATTAGAGATGGTTTGTACAGTGGTGTCATTACTGGGGGAGTTAGTAATGAACCAGCAGATGTATTAGAGATGGTTTGTACAGTGGTGTCATTACTGGGAGTTAGTAATTAACCAGTGGATGTATTATAGATGGTTAGTACAGTGCTGGCATTACTGGGGAAGTAAGTAATGAACCAGTGGATGTATTAGATATGGTTTCTACAGTGGTGTCATTACTGGGGGAGTTAGTAATGAACCAGCGGATGTTTCAGAGATAGTTTGTGCAGTGGTGTCATTACTGGGGTTGTTAGTAATGAACCAGTGGATGTATTAGAGATGGTTTGTACAGTGGTGTCATTACTGTGGGAGTAAGTAATGAACCAGCAGATGTGTTAGAGACGGTTTGTACAGTGGTGTCATTCCTGGGAATTAGTAATGAGCCAGCGGATGTATTAGAGATGGTTTGTACAGTGGTTTTATTACTGGGGGAGTTAGTAATGAACCAGCAGATGTATTAGAGATGGTTTGTACAGTGGTGTCATTACTGGGGAGTTAGTAATGAACCAGCGGATGTATTAGAGATGGTTTCTACAGTGGTGTCATTACTGGGGGAGTTAGTAATGAACCAGTGGATGTATTAGAGATGGTTTGTACAGTGGTGTCATTACTGGGGAGTTAGTAATGAGCCAGCAGATGTATTAGAGATGGTTTGTACAGTGGTGTCATTACTGGGGGAGTTAGTAATGAGCCAGCAGATGTATTAGAGATGGTTTGTACAGTGGTGTCATTACTGGGGGAGTTAGTAATGAGCCAGAGGATGTATTACACATGGTATGTACAGTGGTGTCATTACTGGGGGAGTTAGTAATGAATCAGCAGATGTATTAGAGATGGATTTACAGTGCTGGCATTACTGTGGGAGTAAGTAATGTACCAGCAGATGTGTTAGAGACAGTTTGTACAGTGGTGTCATTCCTGGGGAATTAGTAATGTACCAGCGGATGTATTAGAGATGGTTTCTACAGTGGTGGCATTACTGGGGGAGTTAGTAATGAACCAGTGGATGTATTAGAGGTGGTTTGTACAGTGGTGTCATTACTGAGGGAGTTAGTAATGAACCAGCAGTTGCATTAGAGATGGTTTGTACAGTGGTGTCATTACTGGGGGAGTTAGTAATGAACCAAGGGATGTATTAGAGATGGTTTGTACAGTGGTGTCATTACTGGAAGAGTTAATAATGACCCAGCAGATGAATTAGAGATATTTTGTACAGTGGTGTCATTACTGGGAGAGTTAGTAATCAAACAATGGATGTATTAGAGATGGTTTGTACAGTGGTGTCATTACTGGGGCAGTTAGTAATGAACCAGCGGATGTATTAGAGATGGTTTCTACAGTGGTGTCATTACTGTGGGAGTTAGTAATGAACCAGCAGATGTATTAGAGATGGTTTTTACAGTGCTGTCATTACTGGGGAGTTAGTAATGAACCAGCGGATGTATTAGAGATGGTTTGTACAGTGGTGTCATTACTGGGGGAGTTAGTAATGAACCAGCGGATGTATTAGAGATGGTTTGTACAGTGGTGTCATTACTGGGGGAGTTAGTAATGAACCAGCAGATGTATTAGAGATGGTTTGTACAGTGGTGTCATTACTGGGGGAGTTAGTAATGAACCAGCAGATGTATTAGAGATGGTTTGTACAGTGGTGTCATTACTGGGAGTTAGTAATGAACCAGCGGATGTATTAGAGATGGTTTGTACAGTGGTGTCATTACTGGGGGAGTTAGTAATCAACCAGCAGATGTATAAGAGATGGTTTGTACAGTGGTGTCATTACTGGGGCAGTTAGTAATCAACCAGCGGATGTATTAGTGATGGTTTCTACAGTGGTGTCATTCCTGGGGAATTAGTAATGAGCCAGCGGATGTATTAGAGATGGTTTGTACAGTGGTGTCATTACTGGGGGAGTTAGTAATGAACCATTGGATGTATTAGAGATGGTTTGTACAGTGGTGTCATTACTGAGGGAGTTAGTAATGAGCCAGCAGATGTATAAGAGATGCTTTATACAGTGCTGAAATTACTGGGAGAGTTAGTAATGAAACAGCGGATGTATTAGAGATGGTTTGTACAGTGCTGTTATTACTGGGTGAGTTAGTAATGAACCAGCGGATGTATTAGAGATGGTTTGTACAGTGGAGTCATTACTGGAGTTAGTAATGAACCAGCGGATGTATTAGAGATGGTTTGTACAGTGGTGTCATTACTGGGGGAGTTAGTAATGAACCAGCAGATGTATTAGAGATGGTTTGTACAGTGGTGTCATTACTGGGGGAGTTAGTAATGAACCAGCGGATGTATTAGAGATGGTTTGTACAGTGGTGTCATTACTGGGGGAGTTAGTAATGAACCAGCAGATGTATTAGAGATGGTTTGTACAGTGGTGTCATTACTGGGGGAGTTAGTAATGAACCAGCGGATGTATTAGAGATGGTTTGTACAGTGGTGTCATTACTGGGGAGTTAGTAATGAACCAGCGGATGTATTAGAGATGGTTTGTACAGTGGTGTCATTACTGGGGGAGTTAGAAATGAAACAGCAGAATTATTATAGATGGTTTGTGCAGTGGTGTCATTGCTGTGGGAGTTAGTATTGAACTAGCGGATGTATTAGAGATGGTTTGCACAGGGGAGTCATTACTGGGAGAGTTAGTAATGAACCAATGGATGTTTTAAAGATGGTTTCTACAGTGTTGTCATTACTGAGGGAGATCGTAATTAACCAGCAGGTGTATTAGAGATTGTTTGCACAGTGGTGTCATTACTGGGGGAGTTAGTAATGAACCAGCAGATGCATTAGAGATGGTTTGTACAGTGGTGTCATTACTGGGGGAGTTAGTAATGAACCAGCAGATGCATTAGAGATGGTTTGTACAGTGCTGGCATTACTGGGGAAGTAAGTAATGAACCAGCGGATGTATTAGAGATGGTTTTTACAGTGCTGGCATTACTGTGGGAGTAAGTAATGAACCAGCGGATATGTTAGAGACTGTTTGTACAGTTGTGTCATTACTGGGGGAGTTAGTAATGTATCAGCTGATTTATTATAGTTGGTTTGTACAGTGGTGTCATTATTGGTGGAGTTAGTAATGAACCAGCGGATGTATTAGTGATGGTTTCTACAGTGGTGTCATTCCTGGGGAATTAGTAATGAGCTAGCGGATGTGTTAGAGATGGTTTGTACAGTGGTGTCATTACTGGGGAGTTAGTAATGAACCAGCAGATGTATTAGAGATGGTTTGTACAGTGGTGTCATTACTGGGGGAGTTAGTAATGAACCAGCGGATGTATTAGAGATGGTTTGTACAGTGGTGTCATTACTGGGGGAGTTAGTAATGAACCAGCAGATGTATTAGAGATGGTTTGTACAGTGGTGTCATTACTGGGGGAGTTAGTAATGAACCAGTGGATGTATTAGAGATGGTTTGTACAGTGGTGTCATTACTGGGAGTTAGTAATGAACCAGTGGATGTATTAGAGATGGTTTGTACAGTGGTGGCATTACTGGGGAGTTAGTAATGAACCAGCAGATTTATTAGAGATGGTTTGTACAGTGGTGTCATTACTGGGGGAGTTAGTAATGAACCAGCGGATGTATTAGAGATGGTTTGTACAGTGGTGTCATTACTGGGGGAGTTAGTAATGAACCAGCGGATGTATTAGAGATGGTTTGTACAGTGGTGGCATTACTGGCGGAGTTAGTAATGAAACAGCGGATGTATTAGAGATGGTTTGTACAGTGCTGTCATTACTGGGTGAGTTAGTAATGAACCAGCGGATGTATTAGAGATGGTTTCTACAGTGGTGGCATTACTGAGGAGTACGTAATGAGCAAGCAGATTTATTAGAGATGGTTTGTACAGTGGTGTCATTACTGGGGGAGTTAGTAATGAGCCAGCAGATTTATTAGAGATGGTTTGTACAGTGGTGTCATTACTGGGGGAGTTAGTAATGAATGGGCAGATGCATTAGAGATGGTTTGTACAGTGGTGTCATTACTGGAGGATTTAGTAATGAACCAGCAGATTTATTAGAGATGGTTTGTACAGTGGTGTCATTACTGGGGGAGTTAGTATTGAACCAGTGGATGTATTAGAGATGGTTTGTACAGTGGTGGCATTACTGGCGCATTTACTAATGAAACCGGATGTATTAGAAATGGTTTGTACAGTGCTGTCATTATTGGAGGAGTTAGTAATGAACCAGCGGATGTATTAGAGATGGTTTCTACAGTGGTGTCATTACTGGGGAGTTAATAATGAACCAGTGGATGTATTAGAGATGGTTTCTACAGTGGTGTCATTACTGGGGAGTTAGTAATGAACCATTGGATGTATTAGAGATGGTTTGTACAGTGGTGTCATTACTGGGGGAGTTAGTAATGAACCAGCGGATGTATTAGAGATGGTTTGTACAGTGGTGTCATTACTGGGGGAGTTAGTAATGAACCAGTGGATGTATTAGAGATGGTTTGTACAGTGGTGTCATTACTGGGGAGTTAGTAATGAACCAGCGGATGTATTAGAGATGGTTTGTACAGTGGTGTCATTACTGGGGGAGTTAGTAATGAACCAGCAGATGTATTAGAGATGGTTTGTACAGTGGTGTCATTACTGGGAGAGTTAGTAATCAAACAACGGATGTATAAGAGATGGTTTGTACAGTGGTGTCATTACTGGAAGAGTTAATAATGACCCAGCAGATGAATTAGAGATATTTTGTACAGTGGTGTCATTACTGGGAGAGTTAGTAATGAACCAGTGGATGTATTAGAGATGGTTTGTACAGTGGTGTCATTACTGGGGGAGTTAGTAATGAACCAGCAGATGTATTAGAGATGGTTTGTACAGTGGTGTCATTACTGGGGGTGTTACTATGGAGCCAGCAGATTTATTAGAGATGGTTTGTACAGTGGTGTCATTACCTGGGGAGTTAGTAATGAACCAGTGGATGTATTAGAGATGGTTTGTACAGTGGTGTCATTACTGGGGGAGTTAGTAATGAACCAGCAGATGTATTAGAGATGGTTTGTACAGTGGTGTCATTACTGGGGGAGTTAGTAATGAACCAGCAGATGTATTAGAGATGGTTTGTACAGTGGTGTCATTACTGGGGGAATTAGTAATGAACCAGCAGCTGTATTAGAGATGGTTTGTACAGTGCTGGCATTACGGGGAGGTTAGTAATGAGCCACCAAATGTATTAGAGATGGTTTGTGCAGTGGTGTCATTACTGTAAAAGTTAGTAATGAACCAGCAGATACATTAGAGATGGTTTTTACAGTGGTGTCATTACTGGGAGAGTTAGTAATCAACCAGCAGAAGTATTAGAAATGTTTTGTACAGTGGTGTCATTACCTGGGGAGTTAGTAATGAACCAGCGGATGTATTAGAGATGGTTTGTACAGTGGTGTGATTACTGGAGGAGTTAGTAATGAACCAGCGGATGTATTAGAGATGGTTTCTACAGTGGTGGCATTACTGGTGGAGTGAGTAATGAACCAGCAGATGTATTAGAGATGGTTTGTACAGTGGTGTCATTACTGGGGGAGTTAGTAATGAACCAGCAGATGTATTAGAGATGGTTTTTACAGTGGTGTCATTACTGCAGGAGTGAGTAATGAACCAGCAGATTTATTAGAGATGGTTTCTACAGTGGTGTCATTACTGGGGAGTTAGTAATGAACCAGTGGATGTATTAGAGATGGTTTGTACAGTGGTGTCATTACTGGGGGAGTTAGTAATGAACCAGTGGATGTATTAGAGATGGTTTGTACAGTGGTGTCATTACTGGGGGAGTTAGTAATGAACCAGCGGATGTATTAGAGATGGTTTCTACACTGGTGGCATTACTGGTGGAGTTAGTAATGTACCAGCAGATGTATTAGAGATGGTTTGTACAGCGGTGTCATTACTGGATGAGTTAGTAATCAACCAGCGGATGTATTAGAGATGGTTTTTACAGTGGTGTCATTACTGGGAGAGTTAGTAATGTAACAACGGATGTATTAGAGATGGTTTGTACAGTGGTGTCATTACTGGGGAGTTAGTAATAAACCAGTGGATGTATTAGAGATGGTTTGTACAGTGGTGTCATTACTGGGGAGTTAGTAATTAACCAGCAGATGTATTAGAGATGGTTTGTACAGTGGTGTCATTACTGGGGGAGTTAGTAATGAACCAGTGGATGTATTAGAGATGGTTTGTACAGTGGTGTCATTACTGGGGAGTTAGTAATGAACCAGTGGATGTATTAGAGATGGTTTGTACAGTGGTGTCATTACTGGGGGAGTTAGTAATGAACCAGCAGATGTATTAGAGATGGTTTGTACAGTGGTGTCATTACGGGGAGGTTAGTAATGAGCCAGCAGATGTATTAGAGATGGTTTGTACAGTGGTGTCATTACTGGGGGAGTTAGTAATGAACCAGCAGATGTATTAGAGATGGTTTGTACAGTGGTGTCATTACTGGGGGAGTTAGTAATGAACCAGTGGATGTATTAGAGATGGTTTGTACAGTGGTGTCATTACTGGGGAGTTAGTAATGAGCCAGCATATTTATTAGAGATGGTTTGTGCAGTGGTGTCATTACCTGGGGAGTTAGTAATGAACCAATGGATGTTTTAAAGATGGTTTCTACAGTGTTGTCATTACTGAGGGAGATCGTAATTAACCAGTGGATGCATTAGAGATGGTTTGTACAGTGGTGTCATTACTGGGGGAGTTAGTAATGAACCAGCGGATGTATTAGAGATGGTTTGTACAGTGGTGTCATTACTGGGGGAGTTAGTAATGAACCAGCAGATGTATTAGAGATGGTTTGTACAGTGGTTTCATTATTGGGAGAGTTAGTAATGAAGCAGCAGATGTATTAGAGATAGTTTGTACATTGGTGTCATTGCTGGGGGACTTAGTAATGAACCAGCAGAAGTATTAGAGATGGTTTGTACAGTGGTGTCATTACTGGGGGAGTTAGTAATGAACCAGCAGATGTATTAGAGATGGTTTGTACAGTGGTGTCATTACTGGGGAGTTAGTAATGAACCAGCAGATGTATTAGAGATGGTTTGTACAGTGGTGTCATTACTGGGGAGTTAGTAATGAACCAGCGGATGTGTTAGAGATGGTTTGTACAGTGGTGTCATTACTGGGTGAGTTAGTAATGAACCAGCGGATGTATTAGAGATGGTTTGTGCAGTGGGGCATTACCTACGGAGTTAGTATTGAAACAGTGGATGCATTAGAGATGGTTTGTACAGTGGTGTCATTACTGGGGGAGTTAGTAATGAACCAGCAGATGTATTAGAGATGGTTTGTACAGTGGTGTCATTAATGGGCAAGTTAGTAATGAACCAATGGATGTATTAGAGATGGTTTGTACATTGGTGTCATTACTGGGGGAGTTAGTAATTAACCAGCAGGTGTATTAGAGATGATTTGTACAGTGGTGTCATTACTGGGGGAGTTAGTAATGAACCAGCAGATGTATTAGAGATGGTTTGTACAGTGGTGTCATTACTGGGGGAGTTAGTAATGAACCAGCAGATGTATTAGAGATGGTTTGTACAGTGGTGTCATTACTGGGGGAGTTAGTAATGAACCAGCAGATGTATTAGAGATGGTTTGTACAGTGGTGTCATTACTGAGGGAGTAAGTAATGAACCAGCGGATGTGTTGGAGACAGTTTGTACAGTGGTGTCATTACTGGGGAATTGGTAATGAACCACCGGATGTATTATAGATAGTTTGTACAGTGGTGTCATTACTGGGGGTGTTACTATGGAGCCAGCAGATTTATTAGAGATGGTTTGTACAGTGGTGTCATTACCTGGGGAGTTAGTAATGAACCAATGGATGTTTTAGAGATGGTTTCTACAGTGGTGTCATTACTGAGGGAGTTAGTAATGAACCAGCAAATGTATTAGAGATTTTTTTTACAGTGCTGGCATTACTGTGGGAGTAAGTAATGAACCAGCAGATGTGTTAGAGACGGTTTGTACAGTGGTGTCATTACGGGGGAGTTAGTAATGAGCCACCAAATTTATTAGAGATGGTTTGTACAGTGGTGTCATTACTGGGGGAGTTAGTAATGAACCAGCAGATGTATTAGAGATGGTTTGTACAGTGGTGTCATTACTGGGGGAGTTAGTAATGAACCAGCAGCTGTATTAGAGATGGTTTGTACAGTGGTGTCATTACTGGGGGAGTTAGTAATGAACCAGCAGATTTATTAGAGATGGTTTGTACAGTGGTGTCATTACTGGGGGAGTTAGTAATGAACCAGTGGATGTATTAGAGATGGTTTGTACAGTGGTGTCATTACTGGGAGTTAGTAATGAGCCACCAGATTTATTAGAGATGGTTTGTACAGTGGTGTCATTGCTGGAGGACTTAGTAATGAACCAGCAGAAGTATTAGAGATGGTTTGTACAGTGCTGGCATTACTGGTGGAGTAAGTAATGAACCAGGGGATGTGTTAGAGATGGTTTGTAATGTGGTGTCATTAATGTGGGAGTTAGTAACGAACCAGAAGTTGTATTAGAGATGGTTTGTACAGTGGTGTCATTACTGGGGGAGTTAGTAATCAACTAGCGGATGTATAAGAGATGGTTTGTACAGTGGTGTCATTACTGCGGGAGTTAGTAATGAACCAGCAGTTGTATTAGAGATGGTTTGTACAGTGGTGTCATTACAGGGGGAGTTAGTAATGAACCAGTGGATGTATTAGAGATGGTTTGTACAGTGGTGTCATTACTGGGGACTTAGTAATGAACCAGCAGATGTATTAGAGATGGTTTGTACAGTGGTGTCATTACTGGGGGAGTTAGTAATGAACCAGCAGATGTATTAGAGATGGTTTGTACAGTGGTGTCATTACTGGTGGAGTTAGTAATGAACCAGCAGATGTATTAGAGATGGTTTGTACAGTGGTGTCATTACTGGGGGAGTTAGTAATGAACCAGTGGATGTATTAGAGATGGTTTGTACAGTGGTGTCATTACTGGGGGAGTTAGTAATGAACCAGCAGATGTATTAGAGATGGTTTGTACAGTGGTGTCATTACTGGGGGAGTTAGTAATGAACCAGCAGATGTATTAGAGATGGTTTGTACAGTGGTGTCATTACTGTGGGAGTTAGTAATGAACCAGCAGATGTATTAGAGATGGTTTGTACAGTGGTGTCATTACTGGGGGAGTTAGTAATGAACCAGCGGATGTATTAGAGATGGTTTGTACAGTGGTGTCATTACTGGGGAGTTAGTAATGAACCAGCAGATTTATTAGAGATGGTTTGTACAGTGGTGTCATTACCTGGGGAGTTAGTAATGAACCAGCAGATGCATTAGAGATGGTTTGTACAGTGGTGTCATTACTGGGGAGTTAGTAATGAACCAGCAGATGTATTAGAGATGGTTTGTACAGTGGTGTCATTACTGGGGGAGTTAGTAATGAACCAGCAGATTTATTAGAGATGGTTTGTACAGTGGTGTCATTACTGGGGGAGTTAGTAATGAACCAGTGGATGTATTAGAGATGGTTTGTACAGTGGTGTCATTACTGAGAGAGTTAGTAATCAACCAGCGGATGTATAAGAGATGGTTTGTACAGTGGTATCATTACTGGGGAGTTAGTAATGAACCAACGGATGTATTAGAGATGGTTTGTACAGTGGTGTCATTACTAGTGGAGTTAGTAATGAATCAGCAGATGTATTAGAGATGGTTTCTATAATGGTGTCATTACTGGGTGAGCTGGTAATGAACCAATGGATGTATTAGAGATGGTTTGTACAGTGGTGTCATTACTGGGGGAGTTAGTAATGAACCAGTGGATGTATTAGAGATGGTTTGTACAGTGGTGTCATTACTAGTGGAGTTAGTAATGAATCAGCAGATGTATTAGAGATGGTTTCTATAATGGTGTCATTACTGGGGGAGCTAGTAATGAATCAGCAGATGTATTAGAGATGGTTTGTACAGTGGAGTCATTACTGGGAGACTTAGTACTGAGCCAGCAGATGTATTAGAGATGGTTTGTAGAGTGGTGTCATTGCTGGGGCACTTAGTAATGAACCAGCAGAAGTATTAAGAGATGATTTGTACAGTGCTGGCATTACTGGTGGAGTAAGTAATGAACCAGTGGATGTGTTAGAGACGGTTTGTACAGTGGTGTCATTACTGGGGGAGTTAGTAATGAACCAGCAGATGTATTAGAGATGGTTTGTACAGTGGTGTCATTACTGGGGGAGTTAGTAATGAACCAGCAGATGTATTAGAGATGGTTTGTACAGTGTTGTCATTACTGGGGAGTTAGTAATGAACCAAGGGATGTATTAGAGATGGTTTGTACAGTGGTGTCATTACTGGGGGAGTTAGTAATGAACCAGCAGATGCATTAGAGATGGTTTGTACAGTGGTGTTATTACTGGGCAGTTAGTAATGAACCAGCAGATGTATTAGAGATGGTTTGTACAGTGGTGTCATTACTGGGGGAGTTAGTAATGAACCAGCGGATGTATTAGAGATGGTTTGTACAGTGGTGTCATTACTGGGGGAGTTAGTAATGAACCACCAGATATATTAGAGATGGTTTGTACAGTGGTGTCATTACTGGGGAGTTAGTAATGAACCAGCAGATGTATTAGAGATGGTTTGTACAGTGGTGTCATTACTGGGGAGTTAGTAATGAACCAGCAGATGTATTAGAGATGGTTTGTACAGTGGTGTCATTACTGGGGAGTTAGTAATGAACCAGCAGAATTATTAGAGATGGTTTGTACAGTGGTGTCATTACTGGGGAGTTAGTATTGAACCAGCGGATGTATTAGAGATGGTTTGCACAGGGGAGTCATTACTGGGAGAGTTAGTAATGAACCAGCAGATGTATTAGAGATGGTTTGTACAATGGTATCATTACTGGTGGAGTTAGTAAATAACCAGCAGAAGTATTAGAGATGGTTTGTACAGTGTTGTTATTACTGGGGGATTTAGTAATGAACCAGTGGATGTATTAGAGATGGTTTGTACAGTGGTGTCATTACTGGGAGAGTTAGTAATGAACCAGCGGATGTATTAGAGATGGTTTTTACAGTGGTATCATTACTGGGGGAGTTAGTAATGAACCAGCAGATGTATTAGAGATGGTTTGTACAGTGGTGTCATTACTGGGGAGTTAGTAATGAACCAGCAGATGTATTAGAGATGGTTTGTACAGTGGTGTCATTACTGGGGTGTTAGTAATGAGCCATCAGATTTATTAGAGATGGTCTGTACAGTCGTGTCATTACTGGGGAGTTAGTAATTAACCAGTGGATGTATTATAGATGGTTAGTACAGTGCTGGCATTACTGGGGAAGTAAGTAATGAACCAGCAAATGTATTAGAGATTTTTTTTACAGTGCTGGCATTACTGTGGGAGTAAGTAATGAACCAGGGGATGTATTAGAGATGGTTTGTACAGTGGTGTCATTACTGGGAGAGTTAGTAATGAACCAATGGATGTATTAGAGATGGTTTGTACAGTGGTGTCATTACTGGGGAGTTAGTAATGAACCAGTGGATGTATTAGAGATGGTTTGTACAGTGGTGTCATTACTGGGGGAGTTAGTAATGAACCAGCAGATGTATTAGAGATGGTTTGTACAGTGGTGTCATTCCTGGGAATTAGTAATGAACCAGCGGATGTATTAGAGATGGTTTGTACAGTGGTGTCATTACTGGGGGAGTTAGTAATGAACCAGTGGATGTATTAGAGATGGTTTGTACAGTGGTGTCATTACTGGGGGAGTTAGTAATGAACCAGCAGATGTATTAGAGATGGTTTGTACAGTGGTGTCATTACTGGGGGAGTTAGTAATGAACCAGCAGATGTATTAGAGATGGTTTGTACAGTGGTGTCATTACTGCGGGAGTTAGTAATGAACCAGCAGATGTATTAGAGATGGTTTGTACAGTGGTGTCATTACTGGGGGAGTTAGTAATGAACCAGTGGATGTATTAGAGATGGTTTGTACAGTGGTGTCATTACTGGGGAGTTAGTAATGAGCCAGCAGATTTATTAGAGATGGTTTGTACAGTGCTGACATTACTGCGGGAGATAGTGATGAACCAGCAGATCTATTAGAGATGGTTTGTACAGTGGTGTCCTCACAGGGGAGTTAGTAATGAACCAGTGGATGTATTAGAGATGGTTTGTGCAGTGGTGTCATTACTGGGGAGTTAGTAATGAACCAGTGGATGTATTAGAGATGGTTTGTACAGTGGTGTCATTACTGGGGGAGTTAGTAATGAACCAGCAGATGTATTAGAGATGGTTTGTACAGTGGTGTCATTACTGGGGGAGTTAGTAATAAACCAGTGGATGTATTAGAGATGGTTTGTACAGTGGTGTCATTACTGGGGTAGTAAGTAATGAACCAGCAGATGTATTAGAGATGTTTTTTACAGTGGTGTCATTACTGGGGGAGTTAGTAATGAACCAGCAGATGTATTAGAGATGGTTTGTACAGTGGTGTCATTACTGGGGAGTTAGTAATAAACCAGTGGATGTATTAGAGATGGTTTGTACAGTGGTGGCATTACTGGGGGAGTTAGTAATGAACCAGCAGATGCATTCATGATGGTTTGTACAGTGCTGGCATTACTGGGGGAGTAAGTAATGAACCAGCTGATGTATTAGAGATGGTTTGTACAGTGGTGTCATTACTGGGGAGTTAGTAATAAACCAGTGGATGTATTAGAGATGGTTTGTACAGTGGTGTCATTACTGGGGAGTTAGTAATAAACCAGTGGATGTATTAGAGATGGTTTGTACAGTGGTGTCATTACTGTGGGAGTTAGTAATGAACCAGCAGATGCATTAGAGATGGTTTGTACAGTGCTGGCATTACTGGGCGAGTAAGTAATGAACCAGCAGATGTATTAGAGATGGTTTGTACAGTGGTGTCATTACTGGGGGAGTTAGTAATGAACCAGCAGATTTATTACACATGGTTTGTACAGTGGTGTCATTACTGGGGGAGTTGGTAATGAACCACCGGATGTATTACAGATGGTTTGTACAGTGGTGTCATTATTGGGGAGTTAGTAATGAACCACCAGATTTATTAGAGATGGTTTGTACAGTGGTGTCATTACTGGAAGAGTTAGTAAAGAACCAGCGGATGTATTAGAGATGGTTTGTATAGTGGTGTCATTACTGGGGGAGTTAGTAATGAACCAGCAGGTGTATTAGAGATGGTTTGCACAGTGGTGTCATTACTGGGGGAGTTAGTAATGAACCAGCAGATGCATTAGAGATGGTTTGTACAGTGCTGGCATTACTGGGGAGTAAGTAATGAACCAGCGGATGTATTAGAGACGGTTTGTACAGTGGTGTCATTATTGGTGGAGTTAGTAATGAACCAGCGGATGTATTAGTGATGGTTTCTACAGTGGTGTCATTCCTGGGGAATTAGTAATTAACCTGCTGATGTATTAGAGATAGTTTGTAGAGTGGTGTCATTCCTGGGGGTGTTACTATTGAGCCAGCAGATTTATTAGAGATGGTTTGTACAGTGGTGTCATTACCTGGGGAGTTAGTAATGAACCAATGGATGTTTTAGAGATGGTTTGTACAGTGGTGTCATTACTGCGGGAGTTAGTAACGAACCAGCAGTTGTATTAGAGATGGTTTGTACAGTTGTGTCATTACTGGGGAGTTAGTAATCAACTAGCGGATGTATAAGAGATGGTTTGTACAGTGGTGTCATTACTGGGGCAGTTAGTAATGAACCTGCAGATGTATTAGAGATGGTTTGTACAGTGGTGGCATTACTGCGGAACTTAGTAATGAACCATCGGCTGTATTAGAGATGGTTTTTACAGTGTTGGCATTACTGGGGGAGTTAGAAATGAACCAGTGGATGTATTAGAGATGGTTTGTACAGTGGTGTCATTACTGGGGGAGTTAGTAATGAGCCAGCAGATTTATTAGAGATGGTTTCTACAGTGGTGTCATTACTGGGGAGTTAGTAATGAACCAGCAGATGTATTAGAGATGGTTTGTACAGTGGTGTCATTTCTGGGGAGTTAATAATGAGCCAGCAGATGTATTAGAGATGGTTTGTACAGTGGTGTCATTACTGGTGGAGTTAGTAATGAACCAGCAGATGTATTAGAGATGGTTTGTACAGTGGTGTCATTACTGGGGGAGTTAGTAATGAACCAGCAGATGTATTAGAGATGGTTTGTACAGTGGTGTCATTACTGGGGAGTTAGTAATGAACCAGCAGATGTATTAGAGATGGTTTGTACAGTGGTGTCATTACTGGGGGAGTTAGTAATGAGCCAGCAGATTTATTAGAGATGGTTTGTACAGTGGTGTCATTACTGGGGAGTTAGTAATGAACCAGCAGATGTATTAGAGATGGTTTGTACAGTGGTGTCATTACTGAGGGAGTTAGTAATGAACCAGTGGATGTATTAGAGATGGTTTGTACAGTGGTGTCATTACTGGGGGAGTTAGTAATGAACCAGCAGATGTATTAGAGATGGTTTGTACAGTGGTGTCATTACTGGTGGAGTTAGTAATGAACCAGTGGATGTATTAGAGATGGTTTGTACAGTGGTGTCATTACTGGGGGAGTTAGTAATGAGCTAGCGGATGTGTTAGAGATGGTTTGTACAGTGGTGTCATTACTGGGGGAGTTAGTAATGAGCCAGAGAATGTAATTGAGATGATTTGTACAGTGGTGTCGTTAATGGGGGAGTTAGTAATGAGCCACCAGATGTATTAGAGATGGTGTGTACAGTGGTGTCATTACTGGGGGAGTTAGTAATGAACCAGTGGATGTATTAGAGATGGTTTGTACAGTGGTGTCATTACTGGGGGAGTTAGTAATGAACCAGCAGATGTATTAGAGATGGTTTGTACAGTGGTGTCATTACTGGGGGAGTTAGTAATGAACCAGCAGATGTATTAGAGATGGTTTGTACAGTGGTGTCATTACTGGGGGAGTTAGTAATGAGCCACCAGATTTATTAGAGATGGTTTGTACAGTGGTGTCATTACTGGGGGAGTTAGTAATGAACCAGTGGATGTATTAGAGATGGTTTGTACAGTGGTGTCATTACTGGGGGAGTTAGTAATGAACAAGCTCTGTATTAGAGATGGTTTGTACAGTGGTGTCATTACTGGGGGAGTTAGTAATGAACCAGCGGATGTATTAGAGATGGTTTGTACAGTGGTGTCATTACTGAAGGAGTTAGTAATGAACCAGCAGATTTATTAGAGATGGTTTGTACAGTGGTGTCATTACTGGGGAGTTAGTAATGAACCAATGGATGTTTTAGAGATGGTTTCTACAGTGGTGTCATTACTGGGGAGTTAGTAATTAACCAGCGGATGTATTAGAGATGGTTTGTACAGTGGTGTCATTACTGAGGGAGTTAGTAATGAGCCAGCAGATGTAATAGAGATGGTTTGTACAGTGGTGTCATTACTTGGGGCATTAGTAATGAAATAGCAGATGCATTAGAGATGGTTTGTACAGTGCTGGCATTACTGGGGAAGTAAGTAATGAACCAGCGGATGTATTAGAGATGGTTTGTACAGTGGTGTCATTACTGAGGGAGTTAGTAATGAGCCAGCAGATGTATTAGAGATGGTTTTTACAGTGTTGTCATTAATGTGAGAGTTAGTAATGAACCAGTGGATGTATTAGAAATGGTTTTTACAGTGATGTCATTACTGGGGTAGTTAGTAATGAACCATCGGATGTATTAGAGATGATTTGTACAGTGGTGTCATTACTGGAGGAGTTAGTTATGAACAAGCGGAAGTATTAGAGATGGTTTGTACAGTGGTGTCATTACTGGGAGAGTTAGTAATGAACCAATGGATGTTTTAGAGATGGTTTCTACAGTGGTGTCATTACTGGGGAGTTAGTAATGAAACAGCGGATGTATTAGAGATGGTTTGTACAGTGGTGGCATTACTGGGGGAGTTAGTAATGAAACAGCGGATGTATTAGAGATGGTTTGTACAGTGGTGTCATTACTGGGGGAGTTAGTAATGAACCAGCAGATCTATTAGAGATGGTTTGTACAGTGGTGTCCTCACAGGGAGAGTTAGTAATGAAACAGTGGATGTATTAGAGATGGTTTGTACAGTGGTGTCATTACTGGGGAGTTAGTAATGAACCAGTGGATGTATTAGAGATGGTTTGTACAGTGGTGTCATTACTGGGGGAGTTAGTAATGAACCAGCAGATTTATTAGAGATGGTTTGTACAGTGGTGTCATTACTGGGGAGTTAGTAATAAACCAGTGGATGTATTAGAGATGGTTTGTACAGCGGTGTCATTACTGGTGGAGTTAGTAATGTACCAGCAGATGTATTAGAGATGGTTTGTACAGTGGTGTCATTACTGGGGGAGTTAGTAATGAACCAGCAAATGTATTAGAGATGGTTTGTACAGTGGTGTAATTATTGTGGGAGTTAGTAATGAGCCAGTAGATGTATTTGAGATGGTTTGTACAGTGGTGTCATTACTGGGGAGTTAATAATGAGCCAGCAGATGTATTAGAGATGGTTGTACAGTGGTGTCATTACTGGGGAGTTAGTAATGAGCCAGCAGATTTATTAGAGATGGTTTGTACAGTGGTGTCATTACTGGAGGAGTTAGTAATGAACCAGCAGATGTATTAGAGATGGTTTGTACAGTGGTGTCATTACTGGGGAGTTAGTAATGAGCCAGCAGATTTATTAGAGATGGTTTGTACAGTGGTGTCATTACTGGGGGAGTTAGTAATGAACCAGCGGATGTATTAGAGATGGTTTGTACAGTGGTGTCATTACTGGGGGAGTTAGTAATGAACCAGCGGATGTATTAGAGATGGTTTGTACAGTGGTGTCATTACTGGGGAGTTAGTAATGAGCCAGCAGATGTATTAGAGATGGTTTGTACAGTGGTGTCATTACTGGGGGAGTTAGTAATGAACCAGCAGATTTATTAGAGATGGTTTGTACAGTGGTGTCATTACTGGGGAGTTAGTAATGAGCCAGGGGATGTATTAGACATTGTTTGTTCAGTGGTGGCATTACTGGAGGAGTTAGTATTGAACTAGCGGATGTATTAGAGATGGTTTGCACAGGGGAGTCATTACTGGGAGAGTTAGTAATGAACCAGCAGATGTATTAGAGATGGTTTGTACAATGGTATCATTACTGGTGGAGTTAGTAATTAACCAGCAGATGTATTAGAGATGGTTTGTACAGTGGTGTCATTACTGGTGGAGTTAGTAATGAACCAGCGGATGTATTAGAGATGGTTTGTACAGTGGTGTCATTACTGGGTGAGTTAGTAATGAACCAGTGGATGTATTAGAGATGGTTTGTACAGTGGTGTCATTACTGGGGGAGTTAGTAATGAGCCACCAGATTTATTAGAGATGGTTTGTACAGTGGTGTCATTACTGGGGAGTTAGTAATGAACCAGCAGATTTATTAGAGATGGTTTGTACAGTGGTGTCATTACTGGGGAGTTAGTAATGAACCAGTGGATGTATTAGAGATGGTTTGTACAGTGGTGTCATTACTGGGGAGTTAGTAATTAACCAGCAGATGTATTAGAGATGGTTTGTACAGTGGTGTCATTACTGGGGAGTTAGTAATGAGCCAGCAGATTTATTAGAGATGGTTTGTACAGTGGTGTCATTACTGGGGAGTTAGTAATGAGCCAGCAGATTTATTAGAGATGGTTTGTACAGTGGTGTCATTACTTGGGGAGTTAGTAATGAACCAGCTGATTTATTAGAGATGGTTTGTACAGTGGTGTCATTACTGGGGGAGTTAGTAATGAACCAGTGGATGTATTAGAGATGGTTTGTACAGTGGTGTCATTACTGGGGGAGTTAGTAATGAGCCAGCAGATTTATTAGAGATGGTTTGTACAGTGGTGTCATTACTGGGGAGTTAGTAATGAGCCAGCAGATTTATTAGAGATGGTTTGTACAGTGGTGTCATTACTGGGGGAGTTAGTAATGAGCCACCAAATGTATCAGAGTTGGTTTGTACAGTGGTGTCATTAGTGGGGGAGTTAGTAATGAACCAGTGGCTGTATTAGAGATGGTTTGTACAGTGGTGTCATTACTGGGGAGTAGGTAATGAACCAGCATATCTATTACAGATGGTTTGTGCAGTGGTGTCATTACTGGGTGAGTTAGTAATCAGCCAGCTTGTGCATTAGAGATGGTTTGTACAGTGTTGTCATTACTGTGGGAGTTAGTAATGAGCCACCAGATTTATTTGAGATGGTTTGTACAGTGGTTTCATTACTGGGGGAGTTAGTAATGAGCCAGTGGATGTATTAGAGAGGGTTTGTACAGTGGTGTCATTACTGGGGGAGTTAGTAATTAACCAGCAGATGTATTAGAGATGGTTTGTACAGTGGTGTCATTACTGGGGGAGTTAGTAATGAGCCACCAAATTTATTAGAGATGGTTTGTACAGTGGTGTCATTACTGAGAGAGTTAGTAATGAACCAGCTGATTTATTACACATGGATTGTGCAGTGGTGTCATTACAGGGGCAGTTAGTAATGCACCAGTGGATGTATTAGAGATGGTTTGTACAGTGATGTCATTACTGGGGGAGTTAGTAATGAGCCAGCAGATTTATTAGAGATGGATTGTAGAGTGGTGTTATTACTGGGGGAGTTAGTAATGAACCAGCGGATGTATTAGAGATGGTTTATACAGTGGTGTCATTACTGGAAGAGTTAGTAATCAACCAGCGGATGTATTAGAGATGGTTTGTACAGTGGTGTCATTACTGGGGGAGTTAGTAATGAACCAGCGGATGTGTTAGAGATGGTTTGTACAGTGGTGTCATTACTGGGGAGTTAGTAATGAACCAGTGGATGTATTAGAGATGGTTTGTACAGTGGTGTCATTACTGTGGGAGTTAGTAATGAACCATCGGCTGTATTAGAGATGGTTTGTACAGTGGTGTCATTACTGGGGGAGTTAGTAATGAGCCAGCAGATGTATTAGAGATGGTTGTACAGTGTTGTCATTACTGGGAGAGTTAGTAATGAACCAGTGGATGTATTAGAGATGCTTTATACAGTGCTGACATTACTGGGGGAGTTAGTAATGAACCAGTGGATGTATTAGAGATGATTTGTACAGTGGTGTCATTACTGGAGGAGTTAGTTATGAACAAGCGGAAGTATTAGAGATGGTTTGTACAGTGGTGGCATTACTGGGGGAGTTAGTAATGAAACAGCGGATGTATTAGAGATGGTTTGTACAGTGTTGGCATTACTGGGGGAGTGAGTAATGAGCAAGCAGATTTATTAGAGATGGTTTGTACAGTGGTGTCATTACTGGTGGAGTTAGTAATGAACCTGTTGATGTATTAGAGATGGTTTGTACAGTGGTGTCATTACTGGGGGAGTTAGTAATGAACCAGCAGATGTATTAGAGATGGTTTTTACAGTGGTGTCATTACTGGGGGAGTTAGTAATGAGCCAGCAGATTTATTAGAGATGGCTTGTACAGTGGTGTCATTACTGGAGGAGTTAGTAATGAACCAGCAGATTTGTTAGAGATGGTTTGTACAGTGGTGTCATTACTGGGGGAGTTAGTAATGAGCCACCAAATTTATTAGAGTTGGTTTGTACAGTGGTGTCATTACTGGGGGAGTTAGTAATGAACAAGCGGCTGTATTAGAGATGGTTTGTACAGTGGTGACATTACTGGGGGAGTTAGTAATGAGCCAGCGGATGTATTAGAAATGGTTTGTACAGTGGTGTCATTACTGGCGGAGTTAGTAATGTATCAGCAGATGTATTAGAGGTGGTTTGTACAGTGATTTCATTACTGGATGAGTTAGTAATGAGTCAGCAGATTTATTAGAAATGGTTTGTACAGTTGTGTCATTACAGGGGGAGTTAGTAATGAACCAGTGGGTGTTTTAGAGATGGTTTTTACAGTGGTGTCATTACAGGGGGAGTTAGTAATAAACCATGGGATGTTTTAGAGATGGTTTATACAGTGGTGTCATTACTGGGGTAGTTAGTAATGAACCAGCAGATTTATTATAGATGGTTTGTGCAGTGGTGTCATTACTCTTGGAGTTAGTATTGAACCAGCCGATGTATTAGAGATGATTTGTACAGTGGTGTCATTACTGGTGGAGTTAGTAATGAACCAGCGGATGTATTCGAGATTGTTAGTACAGTAGTGTCCTTACTGGGTGAGTTAGTAATGAGCCAGTGGATGTATTACAGATGGTTTTGATAGTGGTGTTGTTACTGGGGGATTTAGTAATGAGCCACCATATTTATTAGAGATGGTTTGTACAGTGGTGTCATTACTGGTGGAGTTAGTAATGAGCCAGCAGATTTTTAAGAGATGGTTTTTACATTGTTGACATTACTGGGGGAGTTAGTAATGAACCTCTGGATGTATTAGAGATGGTTTGTACAGTGGTGTCATTACTAGGAGAGTTAGTAATGAACCAGCAGATGTATTAGAGATGGTTTGTACAGTGGTGTCATTACTGGAGGAGTTAGTAATGAGCCAGCAGATTTATTAGAGACGGTTTGTACAGTGGTGACATTACTGGGGGAGTTAGTAATGAGCCAGCAGATTTATTAGAGATGGTTTGTGCAGTGGTGACATTACTGGGGGAGTTAGTAATGAGCCAGCAGATTTATTAGAGATGGTTTGTGCAGTGGTGTCATTACTGAGGGAGTTAGTAATGAACCATCTGATTTATTACACATGGATTGTGCAGTGGTGTCATTACAGGGGCAGTTAGTAATGCGCCAGTTGATGTATTAGAGATGGCTTGTACAGTGATGTAATTACTGGGGGAGTTAGTAATGAGCCAACAGATTTATTAGAGATGGATTGTACAGTGGTGTTATTACTGGGGGAGTTAGTAATGAACCAGCGGGTGTATTAGAGATGGTTTATACAGTGGTGTTATTACTGGAAGAGTTAGTAATCAACCAGAGGATGTATTAGAGGTAGTTTGTACAGTGATGTCATTACAGTGGGAGTTAGTATTGAGCCACCAAATGTATCAGAGTTGGTTTGTACAGTGGTTTCTTTAGTGGGGGAGTTAGTAATGAACCTTTGGCTGTATTAGAGATGGTTTGTACAGTGGTGTCTTTACTGGGGGAGTAGATAATGAACCAGCATATCTATTACAGATGGTTTGTGCAGTGGTGTCATTACTGGGTGAGTTAGTAATCAGCCAGCTTGTGCATTAGAGATGGTTTGTACAGTGTTGTCATTACTGTGGGAGTTAGTAATGAGCCACCAGAGTTATTTGAGATGGTTTTTACAGTGGTTTCATTACTGGGGGAGTTAGTAATGAGCCAGTGGATGTATTAGAGAGGGTTTGTACAGTGGTGTCATTACTGGGGGAGTTAGTAATTAACCAGCAGATGTATTAGAGATGGTTTGTACAGTGGTGTCATTACTGGGGGAGTTAGTAATGAGCCAGCAGATTTATTAGAGGTGGTTTGTACAGTGATGTCATTACTGGGAGTTAGTAATGAGCCACCAAATGTATCAGAGTTGGTTTGTACAGTGGTGTCATTAGTGGGGGAGTTAGTAATGAACCAGTGGCTGTATTAGAGATGGTTTGTACAGTGGTGTCATTACTGGGGGAGTAGGTAATGAACCAGCATATCTATTACAGATGGTTTGTGCAGTGGTGTCATTACTGGGTGAGTTAGTAATCAGCCAGCTTGTGCATTAGAAATGGTTTGTACAGTGTTGTCATTACTGTGGGAGTTAGTAATGAGCCACCAGATTTATTTGAGATGGTTTGTACAGTGGTTTCATTACTGGGGGACTTAGTAATGAGCCAGTGGATGTATTAGAGAGGGTTTGTACAGTGGTGTAATTACTGGGGGAGTTAGTAATTAACCAGCAGATGTATTAGAGATGGTTTGTACAGTGGTGACATTACTGGGGGAGTTAGTAATGAGCCAGCAGATTTATTAGAGATGGCTTGTACAGTGGTGTCATTACTGGGGGTGTTAGCAATGAACCAGCTGATTTATTTCACATGGATTGTGCAGTGGTGTCATTACAGGGGCAGTTAGTAATGCGCCAGTGGATGCATTAGAGATGGTTTCTACAGAGTTGTCATTACTGGGAGAGTTAGTAATGAGCCAGCAGATTTACTAGATATGGATTGTACAGTGGTGTTATTACTGGGGGAGTTAGTAATGAACCAGCGGATGTATTAGAGATGGTTTATACAGTGGTGTCATTACTGGAAGAGTTAGTAATCAACCAGCGGATGTATTAGAGATGATTTGTACGGTGGTGTCATTACTGGGGTAGTTAGTAAGGAACCAGCAGATGTGTTAGAGATGGTTTGTACAGTGGTGTCATTATTGCCGGAGTCAGTAATGAACCAGTGGATGTATTAGAGATGGTTTGTACCATGGTGTCATTACTGTGGGAGTTAGTAATGAACCATCGGCTGTATTAGAGATGGTTTGTACCTTGGTGTCATTACTGGGGGAGTTAGTAATGAGCCAGCAGATGTATTAGAGATGGATGTACAGTGGTGTCATTACTGAAAGAATTAGTAATGAACCAGTGGATGTATTAGAGATGCTTTATACAGTGCTGACATTACTGGGTGAGTTAGTAATGAACCAGTGGATGTATTAGAGATGGTTTGTACAGTGGTGTCATTACTGTAGGAGTTAGAAACTTAACAAGCGGATGTATTAGAGATGGTTTGTACAGTGGTGGCATTACTGGCGGAGTTAGTAATGAAACAGTGGATGCATTAGAGATGCTTTGTACAGTGGTGTTATTACTAGGTGAGTTAGTAATGAACCAGCGGATGTATTAGAGATGGTTTGTACAATGTTAACACACAGAAACACTTGAAACTTTTAAAATAGTGAAGAAAAGACAAATCCAGAGACAACAGCAGGCAGGAAACGACTCGAACTCTTGAATATTTTTAGCACTTTCATTCACTTTATTACCATGAAGTCTAAAGAAGTTCACGGTAATAAAGTGAATGAAAGCGCTAAAAATATTCAAGAGTTTGAGTCGTTTCCTGCCTGTTGGAAGTTGTTGTCTCTGGATTTGTGTTGTACAATGTTGTCATTACTGGGGGAGTTGTAATGAGCCAGCAGATTTATTACAGATGGTTTGTACAGTGGTGTCATTACTGGTGGAGTTAGTAATGAACCTGTTGATGTATTAGAGATGGTTTGTACAGTGGTGTCATTACTGGGGGAGTTAGTAATGGACCAGCAGATGTATTAGAGATGGTTTTTACAGTGGTGTCATTCCTGGGGGGGAATTAGTAATGAGCCAGCAGATTTATTAGAGATGGCTTGTACAGTGGTGTCATTACTGGAGGAGTTAGTAATGAACCAGCAGATTTATTAGAGATGGTTTGTACAGTGGTGTCATTACTGGGGGAGTTAGTAATGAGCCACCAAATTTATTAGAGATGGTTTGTACAGTGGTGTCATTACTGAAAGAATTAGTAATGAAATAGTGGATGTATTAGAGATGCTTTATACAGTGCTGACATTACTGGGTGAGTTAGTAATGAACCAGTGGATGTATTAGAGATGGATTGTACAGTGTTGTCATTATTGGCGGAGTTAGTAATGTGTCAGCAAATGTATTAGAGATGGTTTGTACAGTGGTGTCATTACTGGATGAGTTAGTAATGAGTCAGCAGATTTATTAGAAATGGTTTGTACAGTTGTGTCATTACAGGGGGAGTTAGTAATGAACCAGTGGGTGTTTTAGAGATGGTTTTTACAGTGGTGTCATTACAGGGGGAGTTAGAAATGAACCATTGGATGTTTTAGAGATGGTTTGTACAGTGGTGTAATTACTGGGGTAGTTAGTAATGAACCAGCAGATTTATTATAGATGGTTTGTGCAGTGGTGTCATTACTGGTGGAGTTAGTATTGAACCAGCCGATGTATTAGAGATGGTTTGTACAGTGGTGTCATTACTGGTGGAGTTAGTAATGAACCAGCAGATGTATTAGAGATTGTTAGTACAGTGGTGTCCTTACTGGGGGAGTTAGTAATGAGCCAGTGGATGTATTACAGATGGTTTGGATAGTGGTGTCGTTACTGGGGGATTTAGTAATGAGCCACCAGATTTATTAGAGATGGTTTGTACAGTGGTGTCATTACTGGTGGAGTTAGTAATGAGCCAGCAGATTTTTAAGAGATGGTTTCTACATTGTTGACATTACTGGGGAGTTAGTAATGAACCTGTGGATGTATTAGAGATGGTTTGTACATTGGTGTCATTACTGGGGGAGTTAGTAATTAACCAGCAGGTGTATTAGAGATGGTTTGTACAGTGGTGTCATTACTGGAGGAGTTAGTAATGAACCAGCAGATGTATTAGAGATGGTTTGTACAGTGGTGTCATTACTGGGGGAGTTAGTAATGAGCCAGTGGATGTATTAGAGATGGTTTGTACAGTGGTGTCATTACTGGTGGAGTTAGTAATGAGCCAGCAGATTTTTAAGAGATGGTTTCTACATTGTTGACATTACTGGGGAGTTAGTAATGAACCTCTGGATGTATTAGAGATGGTTTGTACAGTGGTGTCATTACTAGGAGAGTTAGTAATGAACCAGTAGATGTATTAGAGATGGTTTGTACAGTGGTGTCATTACTGGAGGAGTTAGTAATGAGCCAGCAGATTTATTAGAGATGGTTTGTACAGTGGTGACATTACTGGGGGAGTTAGTAATGAGCCAGCAGATTTATTAGAGATGGTTTGTGCAGTGGTGTCATTACTGAGGGAATTAGTAATGAACCATCTGATTTATTACACATGGATTGTGCAGTGGTGTCATTACAGGGGCAGTTAGTAATGCGCCAGTTGATGTATTAGAGATGGCTTGTACAGTGATGTAATTACTGGGGGAGTTAGTAATGAGCCAACAGATTTATTAGAGATGGATTGTACAGTGGTGTTATTACTGGGGGAGTTAGTAATGAACGAGCGGGTGTATTAGAGATGGTTTATACAGTGGTGTTATTACTGGAAGAGTTAGTAATCAACCAGCGGATGTATTAGAGGTGGTTTGTACAGTGATGTCATTACAGTGGGAGTTAGTATTGAGCCACCAAATGTATCAGAGTTGGTTTGTACAGTGGTTTCTTTAGTGGGGGAGTTAGTAATGAACCTTTGGCTGTATTAGAGATGGTTTGTACAGTGGTGTCTTTACTGGGGGAGTAGATAATGAACCAGCATATCTATTACAGATGGTTTGTGCAGTGGTTTCATTACTGGTGGAGTTAGTAATGAGCCAGCGGATGCATTAGAGAGGGTTTGTACAGTGGTGTCTTTACTGGGCGAGTTAGTAATTAACCAGCAGATGTATTAGATATGGTTTGTACAGTGGTGTCATTACTGGGGGAGTTAGTAATGAACCAGAAGATTTATTAGAGATGATTTGCACAGTGGTGTCATTACTGGGGGAGTTAGTAATGAACCAGCTGATTTATTACACATGGATTGTGCAGTGGTGTCATTACAGGGGCAGTTAGTAATGCGCCAGTGGATGTATTAGAGATGGTTTTTGCAGTGGTGTCATTACTGGGGGAGTTAGTAATGAGCCAGCAGATTTACTAGAGATGGATTGTACAGTGGTGTTATTACTGGTGGAGATAGTAATGAACCAGCGGCTGTATTAGAGGTGGTTTATACCATGGTGTCATTACTGGAAGAGTTAGTAATCAACCAGCGGATGTATTAGAGATGGTTTGTACAGTGGTGTCATTACTGGGGTAGTTAGTAATGAACTAGCAGATGTGTTAAAGATGGTTTGTACAGTGGTGTCATTATTGCCGGAGCTAGTAATGAACCAGCGGATGTATTAGAGATGGTTTGTACATTGGTGTCATTACTGGGGGAGTTAGTAATGAGCCAGCAGATGTATTAGAGATGGTTGTACAGTGGTGTCATTACTGGAAGAGTTAGTAATGAACCAGTGGATGTATTAGAGATGCTTTATACAGTGCTGACATTACTAGGTGAGTTAGTAATGAACCAGTGGATGTATTAGAGATGGTTTTTACAGTGGTGTCATTACTGTAGGAGTTAGAAATGAACAAGCGGATGTATTAGAGATGGTTTGTACAGTGGTGGCATTACTAGCGGAGTTAGTAATGAAACAGTGGATGCATTAGAGATGCTTTGTACAGTGGTGTCATTACTAGGTGAGTTAGTAATGAACCAGCGGATGTATTATAGATGGTCTGTACAATGTTGTCATTACTGGGGGAGTAAGTAATGAGCCAGCAGGTTTATTAGAGATGGTTTGTACAGTGCTGACATTACTGGGGGAGTTAGTGATGAACCAGTATATCTATTACAGATGGTTTGTACAGTGGTGTCATTACTGGTGGAGTTAGTAATGAACCTGTTGATGTATTAGAGATGGTTTGTACAGTGGTGTCATTACTGGGGGAGTTAGTAATGAACCAGCAGATGTATTAGAGATGTTTTTTTACAGTGGTGTCATTACTGTGGGAGTTAGTAATGAGCCACCAAATGTATCAGAGTTGGTTTGTACAGTGGTTACTTTAGTGGGGGAGTTAGTAATGAACCATTGGCTGTATTAGAGATGGTTTGTACATTGGTGTCTTAACTGGGGGAGTAGGTAATGAACCAGAATATCTATTACAGATGGTTTGTGCAGTGGTGTCATTGCTGGTGGAGTTAGTAATGAGCCAGCAGATGCATTAGAGATGGTTTGTACAGTGATGTAATTACTGTGGGAGTTTGTAATGAGCCACCAGATTTATTTGAGATGGTTTGTTCAGTGGATTTATTACTGGGGGAGTTATTAATGAGCCAGTGGATGTATTAGAGATGGTTTGTACAGTGGTGTCATTACTGGAGGAATTAGTAATGAACCAGCAGATTTATTAGAGATGGTTTGTACAGTGGTGTCATTACTGGGGGAGTTAGTAATGAACCAGCTGATTTATTACACATGGATTGTGCAGTGGTGTCATTACAGGGGCAGTTAGTAATGCGCCAGTGGATGTATTAGAGATGGTGTGTACAGTGATGTCATTACTGGGGGAGTTAGTAATGAGCCAGCAGATTTATTAGAGATGGGTTGTACAGTGGTGTTATTATGGGGGAGTTAGTAATGAACCAGCAGATGTATTAGAGATGGTTTATACAGTGGTGTCATTACTGGAAGAGTTAGTAATCAACCAGCGGATGTATTAGAGATGGTTTGTACAGTGGTGTCATTACTGGGGCTGTTAGTAATGAACCACCGGATGTATTAGAGATGGTTTGTACGGTGGTGTCATTACTGGGGTAGTTAGTATTGAAGCAGCGGATGTGTTAGAGATGGTTTGTACAGTGGTGTCATTATTGCTGGAGTTAGTAATGAACCATCGGTTGTATTAGAGATGGTTTGTACATTGGTGTCATTACTGGGGAGTTAGTAATGAGCCAGCAGATGTATTAGAGATGGTTTGTACCGTGGTGTCATTACTATGGGAGTTAGTAATGAACCATCGACTGTATTAGAGATGGTTTGTACAATGGTGTCATCACTGTGGGAGTTAGTAATGATACCAAAAATGCCCTTTCAAAACATATTATAGAATTTTCAACACATAAATTTAGGTTCAGGGTAATACAAAAAAGACCGATAAATAATAGAAGAGGGGATAATTTTAATAATTTGGAAAATTTAGAATTGGATTGGATTTTTAGATTTCGGGCACAGCAATATCCTGGCCTAAACAGTTATATTAGTATTAGGTAATTTTTGAAAAAGCGTAAATATCATTAATTTTGTGAATTTGATAAACAAATTGTTATATATATTTGATTTTAAGAAATATAGAACATATATAAACGTTTTGGATACATACTTATTTCCAGTCCTTTATAGTAAGATATCAATTAACTAAATAGTCTATATTTATTAAAAATTATAGAAGAAAATATGTAACAACAATGAAAAATATTTTTATTTTTATAAATACATTTTCAGCAAGATATTAATAATAATATATTTATATACAAGTATATATTCTGTTACATATCTACTTTCTAATAGCATAAGTACTAACTTCATTTCTATTATTAACTATATATTTATATGGTTAGTTATTTACATGGTGACCAACATCATTATGGTCATTTCACATAAAGGCTAATACATTGATAATCATTTTAATAGACCATTAAATGATTTGTATAGCTACAAAAGCACCTATATGATTTTATGAGTATTTATAAACATTCGTCACTACATGAATATTAACTATAAGTGTTTATCAATCTGTCTTTTAAATACATGTTTTTAAAAAATTTTTTATAACAAATAGATATTGAATTACTTTTTTATCGAATTATTTATTTAATAGCTATAAATTGTAATTGTAATATATATATATTTAATTATTTGTGGATATTTATTCATTTATCTACAAAATTGCATATATATATATTTGTTTTAATAATTTTAATATAAATCTATTTGTGGAATAGGAATTAACACATCTAAAATCTCTTTCATACTGCTGCTAACTCATTTATATATATATTTTTTCATACTGCTGCTAACTTGTTTATATATATTTTTCTAAATGTTGGATATGTTACATATGCTGGTTTTTGTTAAACAATTGAAAGTTTATTAGATATGGGTAATCTAGATAGATGTATAGACATTTAACATTATTTATGGTGTTCGCTGATCATTTGATGAGATCAATATAATGATCGGTGATATGGTGTAACAACCATGTTTATTTTCATCTTTTGTCAAACTCTGCTCTACTGCTTTAAATGAATGGGCACTTTAAATAGTTTAATTGAACAATAATTGAATAATTGGACTAATTAATATATTTAGTAATTATATTTTTTGTATATATAGTGAATGGTTTCACTATGATGTTATATTCATCTGAAGAAGCGTGCAGCTGTGGGCACGCGAAAGCGCTCATATTTTTGTTAATAAAGGTTTGTTTTACTCATCGTGGTGTTGACCTGCACTTTTATATCGTATTATTCCTTGGACTTTGGCTGCTGGTTAACTTCGAGAGAGAGGTCTGCTATTTTTTCTTACTTTTTCTTACTGGAGTTAGTAATGAGCCAGCAGATGTATTAGAGATGGTTGTACAGTGGTGTAATTACTGGAAGAGTTAGTAGTGAACCAGTGGATGTATTAGAGATGCTTTATACAATGCTGACATTACTGGGTGAGATAGTAATGAACCAGCGGATGTATTAGAGATGGTTTGTATAGTGGTGTCATTACTCTAGGAGTTAGAAATGAAACAGTGGATGCATTAGAGATGGTATGTACAATGTTGTCATTACTGGGGGAGTTAGTAATGAGCCAGCAGATTTATTACAGATGGTTTGTACAGTGCTGATATTACTTGGGGAGTTAGTGATGAACCAGTATATCTATTACAGATGCTTTGTACAGTGTTGTCATTACTGGTGGAGTTACTAATGAACCGGTTGATGTATTAGAGATAGTTTGTACAGTGGTGGCATTACTGGGGGAGTTATTAATGAACCTGTTGATGTATTAGAGATAGTTTGTACAGTGGTGGCATTACTGGGGGAGTTAGTAATGAACCAGCAGATGTATTAGAGATGGTTTTTACAGTGGTGTCATTCCTGGGGGAATTAGTAATGAGCCAGCAGATTTATTAGAGATGGCTTGTACAGTGGTGTCATTACTGGGGGAGTTAGTAATGAGCCACCAAATTTATTAGTGTTTTTTTGTACAGTGGTGTCATTACTGGTGGAGTTAGTAATGAACCAGTGGCTGTATTAGAGTCGGTTACAGTGGACTCATTACTGGAGGAGTTAGTAATCAACCAGCAGATTTATTACAGATAGTTATTGCAGCTGTGTCATTACTGGGGGAGTTAGTAATGAGCCAGTGGATGCATTAGAGATGGTTTATACAGTGGTGTTCTTATTGGGGGAGTTAGTAATCAGCCAGTGGATGTATTAGTCAGGGTTTGTACAGTGGTGTCATTACTGGGGGAGTTAGTAATGTACCAGCAGATGTATTAGAGATGGTTTGTACAGTGGTGTCATTACTGGATGAGTTAGTAATGAGTCAGCAGATTTATTAGAAATGGTTTGTACAGTGTTGTCATTACAGGGGGAGTTAGTAATGAACCACTGGATGTTTTAGAGATGGTTTGTACAGTGGTGTCATTACTGGGGGAGTTAGTAATGAACCAGCAGATTTATTATAGATGGTTTGTACAGTGGTGTCATTACTGGGGGAGTTAGTATTGAATCAGTGGATGTATTAGTGATGGTTTGTAAAGTGGTGTCATTACTGGTGGAGTTAGTAATGAACCAGCGGATGTATTAGTGATGGTTTGTACAGTTGTGTCATTCCTGGGGAGTTAGTAATGAGCCAGCGGATGTATTAGAGATGGTTAGTACAGTGGTGTCATTACTGGGGGAGTTAGTAATGAGCCAGTGAATGTATTAGAAATGGTTTGTATAGTGGTGTCGTTACTGGGGGAGTTAGTAATGAACCAGCGGATGTATTAGATATGGTTTGTTCAGTGGTGTCATTACTGAGGGAGTTAGTAATGAGCCAGCATATTTATTAGGGATGGTTTGTACAGTGCTGGCATTACTGGGGGAGTTAGTATTGATCTCGCAGGTTTATTAGAGATGGTTTGTACAGTGGTGTCATTACTAGTGGAGTTAGTTATGTGCCAGCAGATGTAATAGAGATGGTTTGTACAGTGGTGTCATTACTGGGGGAGTTAGTAATGAGCCAGCAGATTTATTAGAGATGGTTTGTACAGTGGTGTCATTACTGGGGGTGTTAGTAATGAGCCAACAGATTTATTAGAGATGCATTGTACAGTGGTGGCATTTTTATTTGAGGCTGCACCTATAGTTGACTGTCCATGCCTGAGCTGAGATAAGAGTATGCTTTTGACTGCAGCAGCTTTTGCTTGCCTGGACAGAAGAGGCATTAGCTTGTCCACCCAGAATAGTAGCACATAGATCTTTTTGCATGTGTTTTGAATGTTGTTAAACATTAAGAGATTGGTCTACCCAAATGCCAAGGCATTTATAGGATGTGGTATTTTTTTTTGTGGCTGTATTATTCACATCTTTAATATTAAGGAAGCTATGGGTGCAGTGACTATGTTTTGGTTGTTTCTAAATAGCATTGATTTTGTTTTTGAGGGGCTGAGTATACGTTTTTGGCCTATTAGCCATTGACTGAGGGTTTCAAGGTCATCTTGGAGCTGAGTTTGTATAACAGCGTGGAATTTGTTTGATCTGTAGATGATCACATCCTCTACATATAGAATTGGAGGTATCTAAGGATGATCAGATGGGAGTTCGTGATAAATATGGAAATAGCAGAGGGGCTTAAGTGGAATCTCGGGGACTCTTTTTATAAGAGGAGCTATTTCAGAGGTTGTGATGCCTACTTTCACTTTGAAGGATATGTTGGTGAAGAAGTTTACAGAAGGTTACAGCTTTGCTTCATGATTAATGCCTATTTCAGTTAATTTGTTAAATCCTAAGTTATGATCAGTTAGATGAAAGGCTTTTGTGAGGTCTGTCAGGTTGCTTTTGTCCATATTGGATAGGATTTTATCATTAAGAGAGTAGAAGGCAGTTATGGAGCAGCATCCAGACCATAATCCATATTGCTTTTTGGATAAAATAGGGTATTGATGCAAAAAAGCAGTAATCAGGTTGTAGAAAATTGTTTCTAGTATTTTACCTAAAGTTGGAAGTACTGAGATACGACAGAATTGTGAGGCAGTAGTTGGCTTGGGTAGTTTTGGAACAGGAGTGACTATTGCTGTTGTCCATATCTGAAGCACAATTTTATTAGTTAAGCAGAGGTTGTATATGTAAGTGAGAGGGTGGGAGATGAAGTCTTTACAAAGGTGAATGAATAAAGGGACTAGGTTATCTGAGCCTGGGGGAGTATCTATTTGTATTTGGTCCAGTTGTGTTTCAGTCTTTTGTTCTAATCTTTTTGAAGTGGAATAGTGGGATGTAAGGGGGGGGTTGTGGGGGGGTAGGTTTGGGTTGTCAATGTGTGGCAGGTTGCCGAACTCACTGAGGAAGTCAGTGCATGACAGTTTGTTTGTGGTGGTGTTAGATAGTACAGGGTAGTGGAGTTGTGCTGCATTTTTTGACTAGTCAACAGACTGATTTGTCTCCAGAATCATTTAGTATTGTCTAAATCTGAGATGTGCTTATTTTGGTAGTGGTTATTTTTGTGTGTGCAGATGGATTTCTTGGCTAGGTTGCATAGTGAGCTATATATGGCTCGGGAATCTGTGGTGAAGCTGCATTTCCATTTCTGCCATGCCTCATCATGCCATTTGAGTAGGAGTCTGAGTTCGTTAGATACCCAGTTACGTTTATGTGTTTGAAGTAGCCTTTGTATCAAGGGAAAGAATTTGTTTTGCAAGTGCAGTAGGGTGTTGGTAAGGTGAGTGTGACCAATCAAGGGGGTAAGGCAATTTGTAAGATTATTCATATTCTGAATGGGTTTGAGTCTGAAGGTGATACGTTTGGGTTCATATTTTAATGTTAGATTATGTACTGAAAACATTATGGGACTTTGATCACTGAAGGACAGTGTATGTATCATGAAGTTAGATATCATTGGAGGACTATTAATTATTGTCAGATCTAGTAAGGTGTGCCTTTTGGATTGAAGGTTTGCTCTAGTGACTTCAAAGTTGATTTGAGTAAGACTTAAGCCGGCCAGGAGTTCCGATACATCACTGGTCCTAAGTAATTCAAGCTGAAGTCTTCAAGAATGATTAGCTTACAGTTTTCAGGAGCTTTGGCATATATATGTTTGAAGAAGGTATCGAGTTTTAGTAGTGAAGCTGGTATAGGGAGGTAAACACTGGCTATAACAAGGGGGTTGTGGTTGTTGGAAATTTTTAAAGGATTCAGTTAGGGGTTTATTCTTAGTTTAGCAAGCTTATCCACAATGCCCAAATGGGGTATAGTGTTAAAGGCCTTGTTCAGATTGAGGTAGGCAGTATGCACTGTTATCCCTAAATTCAAAAAATATACTAGGTTGAACAGACATGACCTCCACTTGACAAAACAAATTTTGTTATAGGTCCAGGTTTTGGATGTTTCCTATGTCCTTATCAATTAGTTCCATGACAACTTTTCTTTGGCTTTACGCATGAGGCTGGTCAGACTTACGGGATGGTAATTGCCCAGGTCAATAGATATTCATCCATTGTGCAGGGGTATGACTGCTGCAGCTGTCTTCCATTTACTTTGGTAGCCAGTTTGGAGACTAGGGTTGAAAACTGTTGTCATGCACATAGAAATAACTTGTTTCATTCTATTTAGATAGCAACCTGGGGTATTGTCAGAGCCCATAGCAGCCATATTTTTGTCCTTTGACAGCACCTCCAGGACTTGGTCCTGTGTGGCAGCTGGAGTCGTGTGGTTTCCTGATATTTCTTGTGAGATTACCAGGGGTGAGGGTGGGGCAAAGTGTGATTTGAATTTTCCAGCTCATAGGTTTGCTATATCCACAGCTTCCATATAGATGTCAACATTTACAATTAGCTTAATTATCCACAGATTACATACACATGTCACGATTTACAATTAGCTCTGCTATCCCCAGCTTCAATGCAGATGTCAACATTTACACTTGGCTCAGCCATCCCCAGTTTCCATACAGATGTCACCATTTAAAATTAGCTCAGCTATCCCCAGCTTCCTACAGATGTCATCATTTACAATTAGCTCAGCTGTCCAAAACTTCCATACTGATGTCAACATTTACATTTAGATCAGCTGTCCATAGCTTCCATACAGATGTCACCATTTAAAATTGGTTCAGCTATTCACAGCTTCCATACATATGTCACCATTTAACATTAGCATAGCTGTCCATAACTTCTATACAGATGTCACCATTTACAATTAGCTCTGCTATCCCAGGCTTCCATACAGATGTCACCATTTACAATTAGCTCAGCTGTCCACAGCTTCCATACAGATGTCACCATTTACAATGAGCACAGCTGTCCACAGCTTCCATACAGATGTCACCATTTACAATGAGCTAAGCTATCCACAACTTCCATAAAGATTTCAAAATTTACAATTAGCTCAGCTATCTACAGCTTCCATACAGATGTCACCATTTAACATTAGTTCAGCTGTCCTAAACTTCCATACAGATGTCACCATTTACAATTAGCTCTGCTATCCCCAGCTTCCATACAGATATCACCATTTACAATTAGCTCAGCTGTCCACAGCTTCCATACAGATGTCACCATTTACAATTAGCTCAACTGTCCACAGCTTCCATACAGATGTGACCATTTACAATTAGCTCAGCTGTCCACAGCTTCCATACAGATGTCACCATTTACATTAGCTCAGTTATCCACAGCTTCCATACAGATGTCACCATTCACAATTAGCTCAGCTGTCCACAGCTTCCATATAGATGTCACCATTTACAATTAGCTCAGCTGTCCCCAGCGTCCATACAGATGTCACCATTTACAATTAGCTCTGTTATCTCCAGCATCCATACAGATGTCACCATTTACATTAGCTCAGCTATCCACAGCCTCCATACAGATGTCACCATTTACAATTAGCTCAGCTGTCTGCAGCTTACAAACAGATGTCACCATTTACAATTAGCTCAGCTGCCCACAACTTCCATACAGATGTCACCATTTACAATTAGCTCAGCTGTCCACAGCTTCCATATAGATGTCACCATTTACAATTATCTCAGCTGTCTCCAGCGTCCATACAGATAACACCATTTACAATTAGCTCTGCTATCTCCAGCTTCCATACAGATGTCACCATTTACAATTTGCTCAGCTATCCCCAGCTTCCATACAGATGTCACCATTTACAATTAGCTCAGCTATCCACAGCTTACATACAGATGTCACCATTTACAATTAGCTCAGCTATCCACAGCTTACATACAGATGTCACAATTTAAAATTAGCTCAGTTATCCACAGCTTCCATACAGATATCACCATTTACAATTAGCTCAGCTGTCCATAACTTCCATACAGATGTCACCATTTACAATTAACTCAGCTATCCACATCTTCCATACAGATGTCACAATTTACAATTAGCTCAGCTGTCCACAGCTTCCATACAGATGTCACCATGTACAATTGGTTCAGCTATTTACAGCTTCCATAAAGATTTCAAAATTTAAAATTAGCTCAGATATCCACAGCTTCCATACAGATGTCACCATTTACAATTAGCTCGACTGTCCACAGCTTCCATACAGATGTGACCATTTACAATTAGCTCAGCTGTTCTCAGCTTACATACAGATGTCACCATTTACAATTAGCTCAGCTGTCCCCAGCTTCCATACATATGTCACCATTTACAATTAGCTCAGCTATCCCCAGCTTCCTTACAGATGTCACCGTTTACAATTACCTCTTCCATCCAAAGCTTCAATATAGTTGTCACTATTTAAAAGTTTGCTCAGCTGTCCACAGCTTCCATATAGATGTCACCATTTACAATTAGCTCAGCTGTCCACAGCTTGCATACAGATGTCACCATTTACAATTAGCTCAGCTGTCCACAGCTTGCATACGGATGGCACCATTTACAATTATCTCAGCTGCCCACAGCTTTCTTACAGATGTCACCATTTACAATTATCTCAGCTACCCACAGCTTCCATACAGATGTCACCATTTACAATTAGCTCAGCTATCCACAGCTTCCATACAGATGTCACCATTTATAATTAGCTCAGCTGTCCACAGCTTCCATACAGATGTCACCATTTACGATTAGCTCAGCTGCCCACAGCTTCCATACAGATGTCACCATTTGGCTTCCATACAGATGTCACCATTTACAATTAGCTAAGATATCCCCAGCTTCCATACAGATGTCATCATTTACAATTAGCTCAGCTATCCACAGCTTCCATACAGATGTCACCATTTACAATTAGCTCACCTATCCCCAGCTTCCATACAGATGTCACCATTTATAATTAGCTCAGCACACTGCTGTGTGTAACACTTTAGATTGCAGATATAGCTGGAGGAGGCCTTGTTCTGGGTGGCAATTTTTTTTTCATATTTGGCTTTGGTAGTTTTTATAATATTCCTATGTTGCTTGTTTAATTTGATGATTAGCTGCTTATTTTGATGGGTCTTGCATTTTTTAATTTTGGCTTTTATTTTCTTGCTTACTGTAATCCTATTTTTTGGCCTGATTGACCCCTTAACCAAAATAAATATGTCGTCCAAGAAATGTGTACAATTGAATTTTCTCTTGGATTTGTGAATTAGACATAACGTACTCCCTCTCCCAAAACGCCATTACCAAATTGGCCACGCTAGCCCCACAAGGGGAGACTATGGCCACACCTATTTTTTGAAGGTAGTACTTGTTGTTAAATGTTACATAGTTACAGGACAGGATTATATCCAAGCGTTCCTCAACCAACTTAATCTCATGACATGGTGCTTCTTTTTGTCTCGTTATAGAGGCCACCCATTCAATTTCTTGCATATGGGGAATGGAGGAATAAAGGTCCTTGACATCTAAAGTGAGTAAATTAAATTCCTCACTAAATGTGGTCCTAGTAATTTCCTCTAAAAACGACCATGAATCTTTAGAAGTCTGCCTTTCACTTTTGACATATTTTTTCAAAATGTTATCAACAGCTTTTGCACATGCATATGTGATGCTGTTTCTTGCGTCAACTAGTGGTCGCATAGGAGGGTTATACAAGTTTTTATGGACTTTTGGTATTCCAAACAGGATAGGTACCCTGGGTGCTGGCATGGTGAGATAATTATACAGGTCAGTGTCTATCCTGGCTTCTATAAACATGTATGTCATTGATGTAAGACCTAATCCTAGAGTATCCGATATTTAATTCATTCTTAGATACTTCCACATAAGTGTCAGTGTTGACTATATCCATCATCCTGTTATTATAATCTTCATAGGTCATTAGCACTAGGCCACCCCCTTGTCTGGTTCCATAATTCTTATTGGAAAATTTTGTAAAGATTCCAACAAGTCTTTTTCTTCTTTGTTAATATTAAATGCACTTGTATTTCCTAATAAGGACTTTCCTGTAACATAACGTATGTCTAGTTCACAAAGTTGGTCAAACAGTGCTATTGTGGGGTGTAAGGGCTAAGGATAAGTACTAGGGATATAATATTCCCCCCTTGCACTTATTTGTTGTCCCATTAGTGCACATAAATTCAATTTAAAAAAATGGATGTGGCCATGGGCTCCCCTTGTGGGGCCAGCGTGGCCAATTTGGTAATGGCATTTTGGGAGAGGGAGTATGTTATGTCTAATTCACACATCCAAGAGAAAATTCAATTGTACACACGTTTCTTGGATGACATATTTATTTTGGTTAAGGGGGACATACAAGTTGCACAAGGGATGGTTGAATGTTTTAACTCTACATCAGAATTCCTCACATTTACATCATGTTTTGCACAAGATAGAATAGCATACTTGGATGTAGATCTAATTAAAGACATGAGTAATGCATGCTTTATAGCAAAAATATTTCTCAAGGACACAGACTCTTACTCTTTCTTGCAGTATTCTAGCTGTCACCCCTTTACACAAAAGAAATCTGTAATAAAGGGCCAACTAGTTAGAGCTGCGAGGATGGTCACTAAAGACCACGATTTTCAGGAAGAATGTGGCTTTATGAGAGATTTATTCTTGAAAAGAGGCTACCCCGTCACCCTAATTCAGGACGTAATTGAAGAAGTCCAGTTAAAAAGGGAAAGGGGAATTTATTTGCCCATCTTGAACCAACACAGTGGACACATTACGGAACTACCAGTTGTCAGACAAACTATTAGCCCCTACAGCTTTATTACTACATACAGCCTAGATGCTAAAAGTGTGGTTTCCATAATCCACAAGAACTGGGATATATTAATGAATGATGGTGTATTGAGAAACAAATTCCAGGAAAAACCTGGGATTGTTTTTAAATGGGGAAACAACTTGAAATAAATGCTGGAAAGGAAACCAGATAGGCAGGTAAACACAATGGGTATGTTTAAATGCAACATGTGTAGATATTGTAAATACATGGACACTGGTCAAACATTTAAGATTAGGGGCAAGAGATACAAAACAAGGGGCAAATTTGACTGTCAAAGCAAGCAGGTAGTATACATAGCAAAGTGCACATGCTGCCCAGTATTCTATATTGGAAAAACCGACAGGAAACTCCGTGAATGGGTGTATGAACATGTGCATGCCATGGGGAGACACAAAGCGGAGAATGCACTTGCAAGACACATCATGGAGTAACCACACCACCAGTTTACATTTCGGGCAATAAGTCAAGTTAGGAATGAGGGGAGAGGGGGGCCAGATTCCTTGATTTTAGAGAAAAATGAACTTATGTGGCAATTGAGACGGGATGCTTGCCATTGCCCAGGGAAAAAATGAACTAAGTTCCATTAAATGTATTTTAAAACTAAGAAGCTTAAGCCAGTAGTAAAAAAAAAAAAAATGTTTTTTTTATTTTTATTAATATTTTTATACTGCTTGGATACATACAAACACATGCTTTAAAACATATTTTGTACAGATGTATATAAATATACGCTTCACAATATAATACTTTTAAAGAAAATATTTTTTGTAAACATTTTTTAGAAATGTTTTTATTTATTCATTAGGTAGGCTTATGTATGCAACTAATGTTCTTTGATGTTTACAATTTAGTAGAACTGTTTGTTTTATTTGAAGGGAGGTGGAGTTTGCTTTCTAAGCAGGAAATGGACAGCCACTCATATTACTGTTTTTAAACATGTGATAGGAAGGGGAATTTAAAACCCAGTGTTTTAAAATGTTTTTATCTGAAGAAGTTGTTTTTTGTAAACAACGAAAAGCATTGTTAAAGCTTAATACAATTGTTTCCTGCATCTTTGTGGAAAGAGGTCGTGTTTTTGGCGATTTGACTTGGATTGCTTTGGCGTTTTTGGAATTTCTTGCAGTGTTTACATTTTACAAGTACATCTTAGAAGCTACTACCTGGAGCTCTGTACATACCTTCACCAAGCATTACCACATGCCTATTTTTTCTAAATCCAGAGCTGGTTTTGCCACTACAGTCTTGCAGGGCTTAATAGCTGGTCCTAATGCTCTCTAACTTCCTCCTCCCTTCCTTAGCTTTGGGAATCAAGCCGAATGTAATGACTGCAACAGTGAAACATGAGGAATATAGTACAGTTGTGTACACTTACCATAAATGTAGATGTTCAAGTGTATTCACTGTTGCAGTCCTGGTTACCCTCCCTCCAGCCCCCTGACTTCTCTTGGCTATACTTTTCTTTGTTTAGTGTATTTCAGCTTTCTGGTGTATTTGCTTTTTGATGGAGGTGTACCATAACATATAATTGCTTCCCATTATGGGAGCACCTGACATCTGGGGCAAGAAAAACTGATGTAATGGCATTGGCTGCATGTTTTATACCCCTGATGACCTGATGTCATGGAAGAAGAGACGGCATCCGACGCAGGGATCCAAGACTTTGATATTCAGGCCAGCTGAGGGCTACCTGCAGGCAGATAACCCAAATGTAATGACTGCGACAGTGAATACACTCGAACATCTACATTTATGGCAAGTGTACACAACTGTACTTTTGTATGCTTAAATTCATTGTAACAAATGTATTTCTGTACTGGAGCTTTTCTCCTTGGGTCTCTGTTGAAAAAGGGCATCTGCCCAGCCAGACTAACCCGGGTAGCAAATGACAAATGGCAAATAAATAAATGAATAAATAAATAAAAAGTTTGAACTGTCTCCTCAACTTGATAATTTGACTGTAGCTAGTTAGTGATGAGGCCACATGTTGAAATTCATATTTCTCTGTCTGTCTCTTGAAATCCATACTTTGGCTAATCTTGCTAGGAATGACAGGTCTAACAGATTGAGATTTAATTGCACAATCAAACTGGTACTTACAATGTCTATTATTCTCATGATTTCAGTAAACTTTGAATAACAGACATCAAGTACACACACATAAAAACTGAACAAATCTGTCTCTGCATTACTAAGTGTTTTTTTCCTGGAATGGGATAAGGGATTGCCTTTTCTTTTGAATTATTTTTACTATAGGTGTTGTGCATTGAACAGTCTTGAACCTCCTGTTCTACTGACTATTATAATACTTAATTTAAGTTAAGGTGTTTATCTCCCAGACACTAACTAAATTTACTTTCAGTATCTAATTTCAAGCCTTCAGACATTAAGATATGACCCCTGTGACTAATTTAGGTAACGCATATACACAATTTTTTCAACTTCAGGATGCTGTGTGTCAGTATCTTAGTGATTTAGTCAGTCTTGTGTCATGTTCTTTTGTGGTCTGACCTCATACTGATGTATCATTACTCATACCGATGACATTGTTAAGCCCCTTGATCATCTGCACACCAGCTCTCTGAAATATGTTGAGTACTGACAAAATACCAAACAGAAGTCTCAAAAATGTTTACTTTCCCAACAGTGATTTAAAAAGCAAGAAAATACATTGCTTCTGTCATGGCAGGTATAGCTTCATCAACTGTTCATATTGCGTGACATGTTTTCTATATAGCTTTGCTATTATATTATTGGTCTTCATGAATGCAACTGTTGTCTGGTTTCACAGTGGCAATCATGCCGTTAACCTATTTAGTAAGTTAAGTCTGCTTGTTGATTACACCAGTACAATCCATGCAGTTCAGTGTATTCTTAATTCTACTCCTTGGTGTTGCTGGAACTCTCCTTAGAGCTTGCACTACTAGTAACAGTACAGGATCTTTCTGAATTTGGTAAACTTCTCTTAAACAGCCCGGACTAGTGAATAAAGGTCCATGGTCTTGAAGCAAACTAATACATTACACAGTTTCTAATTCATATAGTAACTACACATTTATGAGATGAACTATGTATTTATTATTTATTTGACTTTTGTTCACTGGGCTAATCCGACTGAGCTATTGCCCTTTTTCAGTGGAGGCCTGATGAGAAAAGCTCCAAAACTGTACATAAATTCGAAAGTGCTACAATCACTAGTATAGTACATAACCATACTACAAACAATGGTACAATAACTAATGACAATGTGAACTCTCAAGATAGTTACAAGATAGTCTCCGTTATATATGGCAGAAGAAGAGTTGCTAGAGGAAATGTATTTAGTAAGGTAGAGTGTAAAGTAAGGTGACTGCATTGTGTAAAAAGGGGCTAAGTAAGCCTTTTTAACGTAATTGCTGAGGATTAAGATTTTGTAAATGGGAGTAACGGAGAAGGAAGAAAGCAGATTTACCATAGAGGAAGTAGAAAGTAAGGCTGAGAGAGGGGAGGGAGGAGAGGTAAATTTGAAAGGGAGATGAGTAGTAGAAAGGTTGTGCATAAAGGATAGAATAGGTTGTTGTGGACAGTGAGAGGTCAGGCTATTTACACCATGCAAACCTCTTACAAGTCCAGCATCCAAAAGTGAAGCGAGCATTCACTGTTATCAACTATCTGAAAAAGATGTTTGAATTTCTGATATATATATATATATATATATATATATATATATATATACTCAATTGTAAGCACTTTCTGACCCTTTAGATTTACATAAAGCCAAGAATAAGTAACCAGTTTACACAACAATGGCTTATGTTTGTTCTTTTTTAGGGCACTGCTTTAAATATTTGAGTAGACATCATTACAGTCTGCTCTGAATCAGTGCTAATCTGAACATCATGCATCAATCGTTAAATTTCAGATTTCCTTTCCAGATTTCCAAATGATTCTCTGGCCATGCCTTTTCTATATTTTAAGTTACATGTTATTCACTTTATGCAAATTCTCAACATAATGTACAGCACCAATAATTCATTTTCATGACGTTACCTCTAATGCATGCATTTTGCACATTTTAGCAAAGTGATTTATTTCTTCATGACTTCTGCACATTTGATTCATTCCAGGACATTTACATCATCCTACCGATAGTCACACTTCATGCATACGTATTTATTTTCCATATTTCATACAGCTTTTCATTCTCCAGATTCTTTTGTGAACTTGAGCTTTTCTGCTGTAGCTGCATCATTTCACTTACTTTTCAAACATTATTTACTTTAATATTAAATCTGATATTGTCAGTAATCTGTTTCACATACGATCATTTCTGAAACCATGTATGAATCATGTTGTCATTGGCTTGATTTTTAGCACTGGCATCATTAGAATTAATGGGCTTTGTGCCAGTGGAAAGAACTGATGGCAGTTATATGCCAGATTCATTTTAGCTCATAGCAGTGTTAAACTTTGATGCTGAAGTCTGTGGGTTCTATTCCCACACAAGGTTGATCGATAGCTGACTCTGCAGTGCAGCATAAGGTGCTGTACTCCAAAGTGGTCTTGCTTTGGATGACACATTAAACTGGGCCCCATCTGCTTGAGCTGCTGGTAGCTAAGGTGGATGTAAAAGATCTCATGACACCTGCTGAAAACAGTATAGTAGGTTCCCTGATTCCTTGGCCAAATTTCCCTTTGTAGTATAAATAGCACCTCGAGTTTCCCCTGAAAAGAGGCCACTAGTGCAACTAATCCAGTCAACAAAGGATGGTAGATAAACTCTGAAAACTGTGTCTCATCACAGCAATTGTTGTCTTTATCCTACTTGAAACTCAAATGTTTTATAGTTTCATAGGTGTGTACTAGGCTAATGGCCCTGGGGCCTTTACAAGCATAGCCATAGGATTACCCTGGCATCGTGCCACCCGACCTTAGTTCCTAGTGCCTCTGTCGAGTAGAGCCACTGGAGTGATCCTTGGGGAGAATTTTCTATTTCCCATCCACTCATCAAGATTTCTCTTGAAGAGGGTCAGCGATGTGCTCTGCTTGACATGTATGGGAAGTCTGTTCAATAGCATGAGACAGTCTTTGGGTTATGAACCTGTCCCTCCTTAAATTGTCAAGGCTTCTTCTTCTACAGCATCCAAAATCACAGCATATTGCACCTTTTCAAGCTTCTCAGATTTTCTGCTCAGAGTCAGGAATTTCTGGATTTACAGTCTGAATTCCCAGACAAATGCACATTGAAGAGAGAGAGAGAGTTTTCCATGCAGATGAAGTGTTACCTTTTCTCAAAGAAAGTTGAAACAACTTATTTTTGATTATTTGTAGCACAGTATATCATTCAGCATTCGGGATAGTCAGATATAATGAGATGGACACAGACTGAGTGTGGATAACTTTAACAGAGTTTACTTTGGACATGAAACATTGTGTATTTGGACTGCATACTGGTCTTTTATTTGCTTTTATTCATTAAATGGTGTTTTCCGTGGTCTTTTTGTGCATTTTCTCTGTGGTTTTGGTTTCTCAAGCACCAACACACCTTTATTTGTTTTTTGTTTTTACTTTGGATGACCATACATATAAGATACTGGAGCACATGATGTACATTTTGAACTTAAATAGATGCTGAAGGTCCCAAATCGTTCTCAGCTGTGTAATACAGAAAGACTATAGCCTGACTGTGACCTAGTCAAACAAGGATGAACTAGCAACCCAACAATGGAGAACCCAATAAGGAATAATGGATGTGAGTGGACAACATCATCTTCCCAATGCTGGGGGTAGGAAGGTAACCTTGGCTACTGCAGTGCCAGGACATACTAGAGAGAAAGGTACATAACAAGCAGAGTATGGGCTAGAGATGTTTGCTTGTCCTTGACAAGCCATGTCTGTATAGCAGCCTGCATGGAGTATGTAGTATGTATAAAAAGTCGAACTGCCAAAGTAGAAGGAACATTCTTTATTGCAAGGACAAAGTGAGCGCTTTCACGACCTTCCAGGTCACTTCATTAGACTTAATAAAACATCCCATGCCTTCCTTGATATATATACTTCCAAAGTGACCAATCAGTTAAGACAAACAATTAAATATTTAGATCAGACACAATTAATTTAAAAATAGTAGGGGAAAAAAAAACATAAATAGACATAAAACTGTTAAAAACAGTATGCAAGTTCAAATGTGAATGCCTATAGAACCATGTAGAAGGGAATTAGTGCTTTAAGGCTCTTGCCTTTAAAAATGGTTTCAAAGAAACCGTTTCATTAATACCTGGGGGTTTGTCTGCATTTAGTTGTAGAATCCATTTTTGCTCAGCTTCTTCTGTTCTATTTCTAATGTTACCCCCTCTGATATTTTCTTTCAGAACTTCTAAAACTAAAACTTTAAAAACATGGTGCATCCCTTCAGCTTCTACATGTTTAGCTAGGACACTACTCTCCTTTTTGTTTACTATGTCCCTCATATGTTCTAAAATGCGTTCTTTGAGCATTCTATTAGTCTTACCCACATAAAAAACTTTACAATATTGGCAAACACTAAAATAGACTATATTTCTAGTGCTGCAGTCTGAATATAAATTAAAATCAATTCTAAACTTTTGTTGTGGATGTACAAAAGTGCTACATGAGAAAATGTACTTACAAGCTATGCAGTTCCTGCACATATATGTCCCTATTCTATCTGATGTGTTCAGTGACTTATGTGTTTGGGATTTATAACAGTTAAAGCTACGAGCTGTGAACATAGTTCAGCCTTATGTTCTGGGTTTGATTCCCTTAATTTCCAGGTCACCCCTGAAAAGGGACACATATCAAGTGGTCTTACCCAATAAAAAAATGATAAATAAAATAAAATAAAAATAGAAAAAAATAGAATGATGACCACAGTGCAACTGGTTCTTTTTCAGGTGATTGGATGGGAAATGATTGGGCATGGCCTCAGTAGGGCTTGATAATTAGCACGCATGGGGCCACAGAAAGACTTCTTGAAAAAGTGCCAAATCTCTTAAAGCTGTATGCTTACATTATCCACAGCACATTTATATTTACACAAACACACACACACACACACACACACACACACACACACACACACACACACATACACACACACACACACACACACACACACACACACAGACAAATGTATCATATATATCAGTTTCTTGGTATATATCAATTTTACATTAAACTGACCTCTGTATTGTCGATGCAGTTTGGCTGACAAAACAGATGGTCAACAGATGTGTGAGATCGACAGTTCCCATGGTAAGGGAATATGCTTTTTCCTCTAGGACTGTGTGATCTCAGAGGTAGTGTACATAATTACATGGAGGTGTAGGGTGAAAGGGTGCTTCCACCCTGCAAAAGCACTCTCTTCTGTTTTTGCAAGTGTTGAGGATTAGTTGGCATGTGGCATTGTTTGTTGATGTTTGCTATTCAATGTGAGGCCATAGACGAGGAGAAGATAGTGCACACAACCTACCTTGACCTGGCCAAGGCCTTCAATACTATTCCCCACTCAGGTATAATAGATAAACTCTCTCAACTTGGCATCAATCCATATGTTACCAGATGGATAGCAAACTGGCTCACTGATAGAACCTACTTAGTCAAAATAAGGGGAAGCCACCTCAAGTAGTAAAACAAGCAGTGTACCCCAGGGATCAGTCTTGGGGCCTCTGCTGTTTGGGATGTACTTCTCAGAAGTGCAGACCAAATCTAGTGGGTATGGCTGACCAAGTTTGCAGATAACTGCAAGCTGGGTGCTGTCATCAATTCCCCTAGTGATGTGGAGATCCTCCAAGAGAGTCTCATCCAAACAAATGATTGGTGCCAGAAACTTGGCCTCAAACTGAATGACAAAAAATGCATCATCATACCTTTTGGGAGAATGATGTCCCCACAAATTATCACATCGATAATAAGGCACTAAGCACACAATCATTTGTGAAGGACTTGGGAACCCAGGTTGATAGCAAACTGACTTTGACCACCATATTGCCTCCATTGTATGGAAAGCTTTCTACATGGCCCACCTCATTAGTAAGGGTATCTCATCCAGGGACAAGGTGGTCATAACATCCCTGTATTCTTCCCTTATAAGACCAATTACTGAATACAATAATTCTTCTGGCATGTACCTCACAAAGCACATGCAGCAGCTGGAGAGACCACAGAGATTCCTCACCTGGAGAATCCAGTGCCTCAAACGTCTACCCTACACAGATAGGCTAAAAGCCCTGTCCCTCTTCTCAGTCTCCTACAGACTCCTTAGTGGTGACCTCTGTCTGGCATACAAAGCAATCTCAGACTCTGCCCTGATGGGACTGCTGCATATCCACAAGTCATGCTCCACTCAAGTAACCTGCACATGAGACTTCAACCTGGTCTGTGACATCAATAGGACTTGTTGGCAGGACAGATTTGTGTCCCAGAGACTCCCCCTTTTGTTGAAGACTCCCTCTCCATGTAAAGCAGAGTACCTCATTAAACCTTTTTAAGTGCAACCTGGATAACTGGGTGAGGAACAGAAAATATACCCCTGGGATTCCACCAGTGTCCCTGGTGAACAGTGGCATAGGGTGCTGACTTGCTGAAACATGGGCTAAATTCTTGGCTAGAAGCTTGTAAGGGCCTCAGGGCCAATAGCCTAGTAACTTCCTATGATCCTATGAGTTTGCCTGCATTAGCCACGTTGACATTTGTGCAGATTGATTTATAATATATATATGGTTACACTTCAAAACATCTAAAACCCAAACCATCTAAAACTCGCAACGTAGAATTTCATAACATTGAAAATAAATAATATGGTTTAGTGTATCATGAAACATGTAAATGGTATAGTTTAATCTGTTATTCTTGTTGTATCAGTATGAGATGTTGTAGTTTTTATTTCTATAGTTATTATTTATATAGTGTAGGAATTTATACTATTTATATAGTGTTTATTTTGCCACTCTGTATGTGCTTTTAGGCCATACAGGTAAGTGATATAGACATTGTGTGTACATTCTTTATGGTGATCATGATACAGTGGGGTTAGGAAATTAACTTTTTCTCACTCTAATGTGATCTCGGAGTTGGTATATTTAATTTAACAGGGATGTGGGGGGCAAGAGGATTTGCCCCCCTGCAGAAACATAGTAAGAAGTGTGTTTGTTAATTTGGTGTTGTTATAGGAGGAGGGGATGTTATTTTTATGTGATTTGTAGTGTTCAATGTTGTGATGCAAAGTTTCAATGTTATGAAATTCGATGTTATGAGTTTTAAATGTTTTGGGTTTTAGATTTTGTGGTCTTGATGTTTTGAATTTAGATGGTATGAGTTTTAGATGTTTTGAAGTGTAACTATATATATATATATATATATATATATATATATATATATATATATATGTGTGTGTGTGTGTGTGTATGCATATATCTTTTATGTGCCATTTATTTATATGCATACATGTAGGATATTCTTCATGTTTCACTGTTGCAGTCATCACATTTGGGTTATCCCTCGGCTGGCCCGAATACCAGTGGCTTAGTATTTCTGCACAGGTTGCTGTCGCTTCAGGTCTGATGTCAGGTCATCAGTAGTATAAAGTAAGGCAGCCAATGCCATTACATCAGTCTTTCTTGCCGTGAAGCCCGAAGCAGAAGCAGTTTGCACAAGTGCCGGTTGGCTGCTACCTGAGTTTCGTCTTCCGAACTGAAGCTGAAGTATTTTAAAGCTAAGTACCCTATTGGTGATCCTTTTTTCTTGCACTAACCAATGTCAGAAAAAGTTAACAATTGTCTTGCCTGTGGAAAGCAAATACCACACCGAGACTTTCATTCTTACTGCATCACTTGCTTAGGCCCAGACCACGATGTCCCCCACTATCGCTTCTGTGCTTTGTTCAACACCAGAACTATACATCGTCGGGCCCTTATTGTAGCTAGATATTTCCATTATGGCTTCGGTAAGCCATCCGACAGCAGATCTTCTGAAAAAAATTTAAAGATAAAGACAGAGACAGACTGCACAGGTCCAAACCTACCGATGACGCTTCCATTAAGCTAGTCATCAGTTCTTCGGTCCTTAATAAGGTGCTTTCTCAGCCCTTGTTGCCCACTTCTGTGGATTCGCAGGCCACTAACGAGACCCTTTCTGAGTCCGATATGCCACAAAACTCTTCTTTGACTAAGGATCCTGCAGTTGTCTCTCCCTTGGATGGGTCTGGAGCCGCTGAGCAGGCACCGGCTTCTGAGGAAGTCCTTTGCACTACTGACATAAACCGACGACTTCTTTAGCGTCTACTGTTCTTTCAAAAACTACTGAGTTTCTTAGGCCCAGGATATGAATCACATCCAAGATACCGATGACCCAATATCAGGCACCTGCTTCTTTGCCTCAGTGTCAAATGCTTAAAATGGCAGAATACCTTATCATGCTGATCAGGGGAAGCCAAGCTACCCCTTCCAAAAGAAAAAGATATCTGTCCCCTGTAGTTTTGTCTGAACAGGAGTTTGATAACTGATGCATCTGAATATGAAGACATGCAATCCCTTTCTGCTTATGAGGATTTTGATACAGAGGATTCCATTCCTTCAGCCTCTCCCCAGAGCACTTTTCCTTTGGGGAAACCCTTCATACCTTAAGGGAGCATTTCCAATGGGAAAGTCAGGACTACCCTCAGTCTAAAAAGAGATTCAGGGAATTCTTAGATCTTCCACAGCACAGACCCCTGGCCATTCCCCAGTCCTGGGTGTTGTGGAAGATGTTTTCCTGGAATCCAGTTTGACTCCTGACACCCTCCGTCCTGCACCAAGAAAACCAGACAGGTATTATAGAGTCCCTGACTCACACACATTTCTTTTTAAAAATCGTACTGCTGACCCTGAGGTAATTTCTCAAGGGTCTAAAGGAATTAAAGTAACTTCTGCTAAGAATCCCACCCCCTCAGATAGGGATTCCCAAGCACTACACAGATGGGGTAAAAAAGAATATACCTCTGCTACTCTTGCTATCAGAGCACTAGATTGCCAGTTCCATATGCTAAAATTTCAGCAACATATCCTGGAACTCCTCAAACAAAAATTGTCTTCCTTTCCTGCTTGTGCAGAATCTAAAGAGTTACAAGAGTTAATGCATTCTGCCAGTCAAGTAACTAAACACACCTTACACTGAGGTCTTGACACCCTAGAAGCTTCTTGCCAGGTAGCAGTCACCGGTTCTGTCCTTAGAAGACATGCATGGCTTAAGTAACAGCCGTTGCCAGACCATGTTAAATCAAAATTTTTGGATGCCCACTTGCACAAAGACAACTTATTTGGCACTAAGGCGGAAGAGGTCTTAAAAAAGATGGAAGAAAAAGCAAAATCTATGCAGACATTTAAGGACTTCTTACAGGTCCAGCCACCCAGGTTCAGCAGACATTGTCCTTCCAAGCACTGGTCCTTTCCATCTCCCACCAGGTCAGTTCAGCCCAGACCCTGTGGAAGCAGACCCCCCCCCCCAGACAGCAGCCACAGGGAATGCAGAGATCTAAACAGTGGACTTCCTCCACTTCAAAAAACAGGGAGTTCTAAGCCACCCCCTTATGGAAAGAACTCACAATGACCCTCCTCCCCCACCTTCACTTACCCCTAGGAGGAAAACTCTCCTTTCATGGAAGCACTTGGGCCACCATTACCAGCAACCACTGGGTTCTCAACATAGTATCCCAGGGATACAAATTTTCTTTCCACACCCTTCCAACTCCAAAAGGGTTCCCAGATCTATCTCCAAACCAGTGGGCAGAGGTTCAAAAGCAAGTCCTTTCCCTGCTCTCTATGAGGGCAATAGAGCATGTTCCTGCAGAACAAAAAGGCCAAGGTTTCTACTCCAGTCTTTTTCTGGCACCCAGAAAAGAGGGCACCTGGTGCCCCATCCTTGATCTATCCATTCTAAACACCTTCCTGGTGATACCAAAATTCAAAATGCTCACCCTCCAGCAGCTCCTACCCATGCTTTCCAAGGATGCTTGGCTAGCCACCCTAGACCTAAAAGAGGCCTACCTCCACATACCTATCAGGGAATCATGCAGGAAATATCTCAGTTTCAGGGCAGGATCTCTGCACTTTCAGTTCTTTGCACTTCCCTTTGGCTTATCTACTGCTCGCAGAGTTTTCACAAAATGTCTGGCTCCGGCCATTGCCTGTTGCAGACAAAGGAATATCCAGATTTACCCATACTTAGATGACTGCCTAATTCAGGTAGACAGCCAGGAAAAGCTGCTCAAGTACCTGGGCTTTGTAAAGTCCCTACTAACCTCCCTAGGGTACACAATCAATGAAAAGAACTACAAAGAGGTACACACCCAAAGGATTATATTCCTGGGAGCAAGCCTGGACACAGCATCCCAGATGGCATTCCTTACACCAGGAAAGCAAACTTTCCTGACAGCCTACTTCTCTCAACTAGCCACCAGACCCCAGTTATCTGCAAGGGAAATCCTGTAAGCTCTGGGGTTCATGGCATCTTGCATTCTACTCATTCCATATGCCAGACTGCATATGAGGAAAGTTCAATGATACCTAAAAAGCCTTTGGTGTCAACACTCTCAAGACCTGGAGACTCTTATACCCATGATACCTTGCCTCAAAAAATATTTTCTTTGGTGGGCAACAGCTTGCTCCCACAACAAGGGACTACCTTTCTCACCACCCCCCTCTGCCCAGACCCTCACCACAAATGCATCAGACTATGTCTTGGGTTCACACCTGGATGGCAGGTGTATACAGGGCCAATAGAGCCCACAGCAAATCCATCTGCACATCAACCAAAAAGAGATAATAGCTGTCTAGCACACCTTGACAGTTTTCAAGCCCCTTCTCTCCCCAGGGGCTATCCTGATCAAAACAGACAATGCCATATCATGTGGTATATCAACAAGCAGGGAGGGACTCACTCCTACCCTCTATGCAGGATGGCCATGACCCTTTGGCACACAGCTGCTGCCATGCAACTCCGCCTGTTAGCACAATTCTTACCAGGTTCGCAAAACTCTCTGGCAGACCACTTAAGCAGAAATCTTCTGGACTCACACGAGTGGCAGCTTGACAAAAGAACCTTCACCCTAATAACTCAGAAATGGGGTACCCCAAAGGTTGACCTCTTTGCCTCCCACACCAACCATCAGCTCAGCAAGTTCTGCACCAGGGAGCATCACTGCATGGCTTGGAAAGTGGATGCCCTGTCCTTCCCCTGGGTCAGTCTATCGGTCTATGCCTTTCCTTCACTACCTCTCATCCTCAGGTACTGATCAAAATAAAGGAGGAAAAACCAAGGACAATTCTTAGTGCTGCAGACTGGTCTCACCAGCACTGGTACCCACTGCTGTGCAGCCTGTCCCCACTGCCTCCATGGCATCTCACTCAGATTCCAACCCTCCTTACCCAGAGGGAAGGAGAATTCATGCATCCCTAATTGCATATCCTCAGTTTGGCAGCTTGGTTTATTCCCTAATCCCCGATCAATCTGCCAACCTCAGTAAACAGGTTCTAGATGTTATACGTGAGGCCAGACACCCTAGCACTAGAAAGTCTTATGCTGACAAATGGAAAAGGTTCTGCACCTGGATTCAGGCTAAGGGAGCCAATACAGCACAGCCCTCTATCCCGCTCATCCTGGATTACTTAACTGACCTGCTACACTGTAGCATCTCTTTTTCTTCTATTAAAATTCATGCCTCTGCTATCTCTGCTCATTTACCCACTGAGCAGCCCCTTTTTTCACACCCTCTGAACAAACAGTTCCTAATAGGGGCTAGCAACCTAAGGCCACCCAGAAGAGCACCAACCCCAGCTTTGGACTAAACTTTGTGTTGGAAAAGCTCACCCTGCCCCCCATCGAACCAGCCTCAGCAGAGCTAAAATTTCTCTCTTGGAAGGCAGCTTTCCTTCTGGCCATCACTTCAGTCAGAAGGGTCTAAGAGCTGCAAGCACTCATGGCTGTGGAATCCTTCATAGGTTCATAGGTTCATAGGTTTATACTAGGCTATCTGCCCTAAGGCATTTATAAGCCTAGCCCAAATTATTGTGGCTTACGCCACCCCTTATATGAAAAAATACTGTGCCCATTAGTTTGTTGTGCCTCTGTCCAGCAGTGACCCAGAGATGATTCCCGGGGTAAACCTACGATCTCCCATCCACAGGTCTAGATTTCTCTTGAACAGAGTCAGCGAGGTGCTCTGCCTCACATGGACCGGGATTTTATTCCACAGCATAGGGAGTCTCTGAGTGATAAATCTATCCCTCCAGCACGTCCTATTTATATCCGTGCTAAGGTTTAAGTCGCTTGCTCTAGTGGTTTTGGTGGATTTGGATTTTTTGAGGTGGAGCATGTCCATTAATTCCGGGTTGGACATGGCCTTGTATGTCAGGCACATGTCACCTCTGAGCAGACGGTATGCGACTGAATAGAGCTGGAGTTTCTTCAATCTGGCAGCATATGACAGATTTTGGAGTCCCTTTATCCTTTTGGTGAGGAACTTTTGGGGTCTCTCCAATTGCTGCAGATGTCGGGTGAGATACATCCCGAATGGGGCATTGTACTCGATCATTGGTCTGATAAGTGAAGAGTACAGGAACAATGACCTCACTAGATCTGGATATGAATCCCTTCATGATCAGGTGGGCAATGTAGAAGGTCTTTCTAACCACTTTAGCAATGTGAGTGTCAAAAGAAAGGCCACTGTCAACCTGGGTCCCCAGGTCCCTGATAACCTCTTCTGTGCTTAGTGGATTGCCACCTATATGGTAGCTTGGGGTTACCTTGTTTTTCCCGAAGGGTATGACTATACATTTTTTGGCGTTTAACTTCAGGCCATGGCTCTGGCACCAGCTATCTGTTTCCGTGAGTCCCTTCTGAAGGATATCAGTGTCCGATGCACTTTCCACTATGGCGCCCAGTTTGCATCATCTTCCATGCTGACAGGGCATCCCTCAGGACTAACCCTTCATGCCCAAGGTGGTGTCCAGCATGGCTCCCAACCAGTCCATTCATTTGCCCACCTTTTTCCATAACCCACAGAACAAGGGGGAAAGGATCCTGTGCTCTCTAGATGTGCACAGACAGCTTAGAATCTATCTAGACAGGACTAAATCCTTCAGAAAGTCTGATCAACTGCTGGTTAGCTTTGTTGCAGGGGCAGAGGGCAAAGCCATCTCCAAACAAACCATTTCCAAATGGATAGCACACTGCATCCATTTCTGCTACAAGCAACATGGAAAGCCTCCCACTAAGGGGCTCAGGACTCACTCCACCAGAGCAGCCTCCACCTTTGCAGCTTTCCTCAAAGGAGTCCCCACCAGGGACATCTTGGAGGCTGCCACCTGGACATCTATTCACACCTTTACCAAACATTACCACCTGCCTATCTTCTCCAAATCCAGGGCAGGGTTTGCCTCTGCAGTCTTGCAGGGCATACTAGTCAGCCCCTAGTTTCCATGACCGCCTCCACCCATTTCCTCAGCTTTAAGAATCAGCCCAAATGTGATGACTGCAACAGTGAAACGCGAATAACATAGTACAGTTGTGTACACTTACCATAAATGTAGATGTTCAAGTGTATTCACTGTTGCAGTCTTGGTTTCCCTCCCTCCATCCCCCTCTTCTTTCTTCTCTTTCCTTACAAGGGACATATTGGTATTTACTTTCTACTGGTGGAGTTCTTCCATCAGAACCTGGCTCCCACTTGGGGGATACTGACAGGTTAGGGCAAGATAAACTGATGTAATGGCATCGGCTGCCTTACTTTATACTTCTGAGGACCTGACATCAGTCCTGAAGCAACAGCAACCAATGCATAAATACTAAGCTTCTGCTATTCAGGATGGCCGTGGGCTACCATGGCAGGGATAACGCAAATGTGATGACCTCAGCAGTGAATACACTCGAACATCTACAGTTATGGTAGTGTACACAACTGTACTTTCTGTAGGCTATGCTATGTCTTTATTAATGAAAATTAATACAAGTTAACACATAACATAGCTACACATCAAAATAAATAAGTAAATTAATTAATAACTACAAATAAATTGATTAATTAATTAAACAAACAGTGTAATTAATGCCAGCACTAAAAAATGAAAATATACAGTATAGCTGAAGTACAAAACAGGAGTTGAAAGCCAGAGAGATATGCTATATAACACACTGCAGTTTAGCACAATGCAGGGTAAAATAGAAGTTAAGAAACTTCATAAAAAAATTACAGTACATTGCTGAAAACAGAGTCCAAGACATAGTAAGACCCTTTGGCGTGGAAGCAAATTAAATGAGGGTGCAAAATTTAAATCATTTGGCCTAAAATGAGGAGGCATCTCCAAAATGTTGTGTCAGGAATAAAACATGAAGACAAATTTCAGAACCTGAGATAAGCATATGTTATTTAATGGTATGTTGCCTCACAGCAAGAGGTTCTCCCGTTCAGTTCTTGGCTGGAGTGCGGGGAGTGCCTTCTGTGTGGAGTCTGCATGTCCTCCCCCCGGCTGGGTGGGCATTCAAAAGAAATGCATAAATGGACGTGCCTTCGTGGAAGGTTGAACATCGAGCTGGCACCTCGGCATTCGTAAAAATCTACTGCCAATCATTACCGGACCGGAGTTCCTCTGTGGCGACCCCTAACCGGGAAAAGCCGAAAGACGAAAACAACAATGTCTAAAACCAGAAGGGGTTCCCAATTATAATCATTTAATGGGGAATTAAACAGGACACCTGTCAACAAATACAATGTAGTAAGGGTGTGATAAGCTACTGAAAAATAAATGTAGTATGATGCTGGGACAGTTAACTGGAGGATTTGTAGTGGATGCAATGATTAGGGTCTAGTAACTTAATTGGGTGTAATGATTAGGGTCTAGTAGCTTAATTAATTATGGTAGTCCTGTAGTCTTGTAGTCTTGCTGAGTCAGTGCAACTGCAGTGATTTGTCCATTGTTACATATTTTGCAAGTAACAAAAAATGGGATTCAAACCCTGGTCTACAGGTGACCAGTGTAATTTATCTTCCGAAAATAGGGTGGTGGTAGAAGCATAGTGCTCTGTGTGTGTGTGTGTGTGTGTGTGTGTGTGTGTGTGTGTGTGTGTGTGTGTGTGTGTGTGTGTGTGTGCGTGTGTGCGTGCATGTGTGCGTGCGTGTGTGTGTGTGTGTGTGTGTGTGTGTGTGTGTGTGTGTGTGTGTGTGTGTGTGTGTGTGAGATTCCCTCCATTGAATGGTCTTCTTATCGATGGAGTGAATGACTCTTCAATTCTCTTCAAGTGTTGTACTCCCTGCACCTTATCTATCAAAACCCCTTTCCATAATACTACAACTCTTCAAACAAATTTGATCAGAAGGTGTGATGGGGTTTTGGTGATCTGATCACAAAAGGAAACTGTATGTTTCCTTCAGCAATCATTTTAGTTTTAGATGTTTTGAGTTTTGTGATATGTTGAAGTTCTAAATGCTGTATTGAGTTTCACACACTTGCACAAGCACACAACACTCACACACAAGAGAAAGTCTGATTTGTTAGAACAGAGTCTGTTTTTGTTTTATCTCAGTGTTGCTGATGCAAGGAACACAAGCAGAGTAACTTGTCACATGATTTAAGTCACATGAGTGGGATTTAAGCTGGCTCTGGCATCCTACAGGTCACAGTTTGTTATTTCTTCAGCTTGACGTATGTGCTTGTCGTACGCTGAGAATGGTAACATGGTTTAGACCGAGTTCTTTCCTGTAGCAGCTTGTATCTTGTTCTCAGCACAGCTCCTCTGTAAACAAGCTGGCACCAAAGATACCTTGTAGTAACTAACAAGCATGTAGGTAAAATGATCAAATCTGTGTCATACGACTTAATTAAATGGATAAAAAAGTGTTTTTACTTTTCAGACAGTGTCCATTTGTCTGCATTCAGATGCCTGAAAGTTCAGTAGCAGAGAGTGCTTTGTATTTGTCAGAAGTATGATTATGTCCCAGGTGTGGTTCCTCACGCTACAGGTGCATTGTTCATTTACAATAGGTAGCCACACCCGGATGCTTATCAGTTACAAACTGCCTTGAGTACACTAAGCTTCTCTGTGTCTGATTGGCTGGCTGTCGTACAAGGTGAGTCTGCAGAACAACTGGTAGTGCTGGGGTTATTAAATGCCAAATGGATAATTCATGGGCAGGTGACATGAGCAGCTTGGGTAAATAATAACATTTGGCACCTTATAACTTCCCCAGGGCATGAGGCAGGGACAGGGCTACTAACAGCCACTGGGGCTCACCTCCTGGACCCACAAACTGGTTCAGTTCTGATGCAGCACATGTAAAGCAGATCAAGTACTATTTTTTCTGTGTCGGGCTCACCACATTCCTTTAATACCATTCTGATCTTGTTTCTTCTTCAGGGGAGGAAAAAGCTGCAAGCAGACCTACAGAAACTAAAGCAAGAACTGGATGAGGAGCGAGTGTCTGTACATCAGCTGAAGGTAACTGTAACACTGGGCAGCCTGCTGCCATTTGGCTAATCCCCTGTTAGGCACAGGACATCTTCTAGCCTCTGTTAATTAATTTTTTGTTCAGTTTTGCTTACTGGAGGTTCTGTTGGGAAAGTAATGTGGAGTATTTTGAGATGATCAAAGAAGAGGAAATTTTTCAAAACTAGTTACGTTGTTTATCACCATAACAGTATTTGCCCAGCATTTAGTGTAAACGTGCCAATTTGCAATTTATATAAATGCAGTTATAGTAAACAGAAGTAAACTTTGTATACTAACTCTAATTTCTAAAGTCCTGTCCCCTCACTGTTTTATAGGTTTTAGTCTTTCATGTAAAGCATCCACCTCCACAATTTATAGTATATTTAGTTACTGACAGTTATAAAGTGATGGGACAAGACTAACTTACATCAGCTGTACGAGTTTGACAGATGTTATGCAATAATTTAATTTGTCTCCATTTTCTAGACAAATACATTGTAGATGTATTCAAATTAGAGACCTGACAAATGATGACACAACTTCCAAGTAATGCACATAGCATACCCTGTAATAACTGCAATAAATGTGTTTGCACACATTGTATATACATGTACATACATGTGCATGTATATGTCATACTGCATATCCAGGTTGTGTGTTGGTACATTTTGTGTACACATGTTCATATGTGTATATACATATGTATACATTGCAAGTTTGCTCACATAGAATGTATACACATGTATAGATTGTGAGTGTGCGTATGCATTTTCTATGTGTTTGTGTCTGCGTGTCTGTATGTAAGAAACTGTGTGTCTGTGTGTGTGTGTGTGTGTGTGTGTGTGTGTGTGTGTGTGTGTGTGTGTGTGTATGCCTGTGCACACAAGTGCGTATGTTGTGAAACATTACGGTCACTATAACAGCCCAAAGAATACTGGTTGTGATGATGTGCCAGGATGCTTTAAGCTCTTATTATGTACCTAAGAGATCATCTCCCTAAGTGCCCCTCCTTAGGTGAGGCTGAATAAGGGAACTGTGGCTAGCTTACTGTCCAGTTTTTTTTTGTAATTCTACTGGGTGGTGATTCTGTTGTTATGCTATTGTGGGAGTACCTCCACTGCCACACACTCTGCATCCCTCTAGTGAGACACTGAAAGTATGTCCACTCCCACCCACTCTAGGTCCCGCTATTGAGACACTGAAAGCACTTCCACCACCAACCACTCTACGTACCTCTAGTAAGACAATGAAAGTACTTCCACTGCCACCCACTCTATGTCCCTCTAATGAGACACTGAATGTATCTCAACAGCCACCCACTCTACGTATCTCTAGTGAGACAATGAAAGTACCCTCAATGGCACCCACTCTATCTCCCTCTAGTGAGGCACTGAAAGTACCTCCACTGCTATCCACTTTACGTCCCTTTAATGAGATACTGAAAGTACCCCCACTGCCACTCACTCTATGGCCCTCTAGTGAGACATTAAAAGTACCTCCACTGCCACCCAGTCTACTTCCCTCTAGTAAGACAGTGAAAGTACCTTCACGGACAGCCACTTGACATCCCTCTAAGGAGACAATGGAAGTACCTCCACTGCTACCCACTCTAAATCCCTCTAGTGAGACACAGAAAATACACGCACTGCCACCCACTCTATGGCCCCCTAGTGACAAACTGAAAGTACCACCACTGCCACCCATTCTACATCTCTCTAGTGACACACAGAAAATACCTCCACTGTCACCCACTCTACGTCCCTTTAGTGAGACAATGAAAGTACCTCTACTGCCACCCACTCTAAATTGCCCTAGTAAGACACTGAAAGTACATTCACTATGACCCACTCTACGTCACTCTAGTGAGACACTGAAAGTAACCCGACTGCCACCCACTCTTCATCCATCCAGTGAGACACTGAAAGCCCTCCACTGCCACACACTTGATGTCCCCCTAGTGAGACTGAAAGTACCACCACTGCCACCCATTCTACATCCCTTTAGTGAGACAATGAAAGTACCTCCACTGTCACCCACTCTACATCCCTCTAGTAAGATAGTGAAAGTACCTTCACTGCCAGACACTCTACGTCCGTCTAATGAGACAATGAAAGTACCTCCACTGCCATGCACTCTAAATCGCTATAGTAAGACACAAAAAGTACCTCCACTGCCACCCACTCTACGTCACTCTAGTAAGATAGTGAAAGTACCTCCATTGCCACACACTCCAAATTCTCTAGTGAGACACTGAAAGTACCTCCACTGCCACCCACTCTACGTCCCTCTAGTGAGACACTGAAAGTACCTCCACTACCACCCACTCTACATCCCTATAGTGAGACAATGAAAGTACCTCCACTACCACCCACTCTACGTCCCTCTAGTGAGACACTGAAATTACCACCACTACCAGCCACTCTACATCCCTCTAGTGAAACACTGAAAGTACCTCCACTGCCAGTGACTTTAAATCGCTCTAGTAAGACACTGAAAGTACCTTCAGTGCCACCCATTCTACATCCCTCTAGTGAGACACTGAAAGTACCTCCAATGACACCCACTCTACATCCCTCTCATGAGAAACTGAATGTACCTGCACTGCCACCAACTCTATGTCCCTCTAGTGAGACACGGAAAGTACCCCCACTGCCACCCACTCTATATCCCTTGAGTGAGACACTGAAAGTACAACCACTACCAGCCACTCTACATCCCTCTAGTAAGATAGTGAAAGTATCTCCACTGCCACCCACTCTACGTCCCTCTAATGAGACAATGAAAGTACCTCCACTACAACCCACTCTACGCCCCTCTAGTGAGACACTGAAAGTACCACCACTACCACAAACTATACGTCACTCAAGTAAGGCAGTGAAAGTACCTCCACTGCCAGCCACTCTACATCCCTCTAGAGAGACACTAAAAGCACCTCCAATGCCACCCACTCTAAATCCCTCTAGTAAGACCCTGAAAATAGCTTCAGTGCCACCCACTCTACGACGCTGTAGTGAGACACTGAAAGTAACCCCACTGCCATCCACTCTACATCCCACTAGTGAGACACTGAAAGTACCTCCACTGACACCCACTCTACATCCCCTTCATGAGAAACTGAAAGTATCTGCACTGCCACCAACTCTATGTTCCTCTAGTGAGACACTGTAAGTACCCCTACTGCCACCAACTCTACGTCCCTCTAGTGAGACATTAAAAGTACCTCCACTACCACCCACTCTAAGTTTCTCTTGTGAGACACTGAAAGTACCGCCACTACCAGCCACTCTGCATCCCTCTAGTAAGATAGTGAAAGTACCTCCACTGCCAGCCACTCTACGTCCCTATGAGACAAAGTACCTCCACTGCCACACACTCTATGTCCCTCTAGTGAGACACTGAAAGTACCTCCACTAACACCCACTCTACGTCCCTCTAGTGAGACACTAAAAGTACCTCCACTAACACCCACTCTATGTCCCTCTAGTAAGGCAGTGAAAGTACCTCCACTGCCAGCCACTCTATGACCCTCTAATGAAACAATGAAATACCTCCATTGCCATCCACTCTAAATCCCTCTGAGACACTGAAAATACCCCACTGCCACCCACTCTACATCCCTCTAGTGAGAAAGTGAAAATAGCTCCACAACCACCCCCTCAATGCCCCCTAGTGAGAAGATAAATGTACCACCACTGCCACTTATTCTACATCCCTCTTGTGAGGCACTGAAAGTACCTCCATTGTCACACTCTACGTCACTCTCTTGAGAAATTGTAAATACCTCCACTGCTGCCAACTCTAAGTCCCTCTAGTGAGACAAAGAAAGTACCTCCACTGCCACCCACTCTACATCACTTCTAGTGAGACACTGAAAGTACCACCACTGCCACCCACTTTATGTCCCCTAGTGAGACACTGAAAGTACCTCCACTGCCACTCACTCTATGGCCCTCTAATGAGACACTGAAAGTATCTCCACTGTCACCCATTATATGTCCCTCTATTGAGATAATAAAAGTACCTCCACTGCCACCAACTCTACATCCCTCTAGTGAGACACTGAAATTACACACACTGCCACCCACTCATCGTTCTAGTGAGACAATGAAAGTACCTCTACTGCCAACCACTCTACATCCTTCTCGTTAGACACTGAAAGTATCTCCACTGCCACTGACTCTACGTCCCTCTAGTAAGACACTAAATGTACCTCTACTGCCACCCACTCTACATCCCTCTAGTTAGACACTGAAAGTATCTCCACTGTCACCCATTCTATGTCTCACTAGTGAGATAATGAAAGTACCTCCACTACCACCCACTCAATATCCCAATAGTGAGACAATGAAAGTTTCTCCCTTGCCACCCACTCTACATCCCTCTACTGAGACACTGAATGTGCCTCACTTCTACCCACTCTACGTCCCTCTTGTGAGACACTGAAAGTATCTCCACTGTCTCCCATTCTATATCCCTCTAGTGAGACATGAAAGTAAACCCACTGCAACCCACTGTACGCCACTCTAGTGAGACACTGAAAGTAACCCGACTGCCACCCACTCTTCATCCCTTCAGTGAGACACTGAAAGCCCTCCACTGCCACACACTTGATGTGCCCCTAGTGAGACACTGAAAGTACCACCACTGCCGGCCATTCTACATCCCTTTAGTGAGACACTGAAAGTACCACCACTGCCACCCACTCTGCATCCCTCGAGTGAGACACTGAAAGTACCACCACTACCAGTCACTCTACATCCCTCTAGTAAGAGAGTGAAAGTACCTCTACTGCCACCCACTCTACGTCCCTCTAATGAGGCAATGAAAGTACCGCCACTACTACCCACTCTACGCCCCTCTAGTGAGACACTGAAAGTACCTCCACTACCACCCACGCTATGTCCCTCAAGTAAGGCAGTGAAAGTACCTCCACTGCCAGCCACTCTACTTCCCTCTAGTGAGACTGAAAGCACCTCCACTACCACCCACTCAAAATCCCTCTAGTAAGACCCTGAAAGTACCTTCAGTGGCACCCACTTTATGTCGCTGTAGTGAGACACTGAAAGTAACCCAACTGCCACCCACACTACATCTCCCTAGTGAGACACTGACAGTACCTCCACTGACACCCACTCTAAGTCCCTCTCATGTGAAATTGAAAGTACACACACTGCTACCAACTCTGTGTCCCTCTAGTGAGACATTGAAAGTACCTCCACTACCACCCACTCTAAGTCCATCTAGTGAGACACTAAAAGTACCTCTACTAACACCCACTCTACATCCCTTTAGTAAGGCAATGAAAGTACCTCCACTGTCAGCCACTCTATGACCCTCTAATGAAACAATGAAATACCTCCATTGCCACCCACTCTAAATCCCTCTGAGACACTGAAAATACCCCCACTGCCATCCACTTTATGTCCCTCTAGTGAGACACTGAAATCGCTCCACAACCACCCCCCTCAATGCCCCCTAGTGAGAAAATAAAAGTACCACCATTGCCACTTATTCTACATCCCTCTTGTGAGGCACTGAAAGTACCTCCATTGTCACAGACTCTTCGTCCCTCTAGTGAAAAAATGAAAGTACCTCCACCGCTACCCCCTCTAAATCATTCTAGTAAGACACTAAAAGCACCTCCATTGTCACACTCTATGTCACTCTCTTGAGAAATTGTAAATACCCCTACTGCTGCCAACTCTAAGTCCCTCTAGTGAGACAAAGAAAGTACCTACATGGCCACCCACTCTACATCACCTCTAGTGAGACACTGAAATTCCCACAACTGCCACCCACTTTATGTCCCCTAGTGATACACTGAAAGTACCTCCACTGCCACCCACTCTATGGCCCTCTAATGAGACATTGAAGGTACCCCCACTGGCACCCTCTCTATGTCCCTTTATTAAGACAATAATACTACCTGCACTGACACCAACTGCATGCCCCTTTAATAAGACTGTGAAAGTATCTCTACTACAAGCCACTCTACATCCTTCTAGTCAGACACAGAACGTACCTCCACTGCCACCCACTCTGAATCCCTCTAGTAAGACCTAAAAGTACCTCCACTGTCACCATCTCTACATCCCTCTAGTAAGACACTGAAAGCACCTCCACTGTCAGCCACTTTACGTCCCTCTAATGAGACAATGAAAATACATCCATTGCCACCAACTCTAAATCCCTCTAGTGAGACACTGAAAATACCCCTACTGCCACACTCTATATCCTTCTAGTGAGACACTAAAAGTACCTCCACTGAAACCCACTCAACGTCCCCAGTGAGACATTGAAAGTACCACCACTGCCCCCATTGTACAACCCTCTAGTGGGACACTGAAAGTACCTCCACTGTCACCCACTCTACTTCCATCTATTGTGACATGGAAATTACTTCCACTGCCACCCACTGTAAATTGCTCTACTGAGAACCAGAAAGCACCTTTACTGCCACCCACCTTAAATCCCTTTAGTGACACACTGAAAGTAACCAATTGCCTCCCACTCTACATCCCTGTAGTGAGACATTGAAAGTACCTCCACTGCCATCCACTGCACATTCCTCAAAGTCAGAAACTGAAGACATCTCCACTGCCACCCAACCTACATTCCTCTAGTGAGACACTGAAAGCACCCCACTACCACACACTCCACATCCCTCTAGTGAGACATTGAAAGTACCCCACTGCCACCCACTCTATGTCTCTTTAGTAAGAAACTAAAACTACCTCCACTGCCACCCACTTTATATCCCTCTAGTTAGACACTCAAAGTATCTGCACTGTCACCCATTCTACGTCCCTCTAGTGAGATAATAAAAGTACCTCCAATGCCACCAACTCTACATCCCTTTAGTGAGACACTGAAATTACCCTCACTGCCACCCACTCTACATCCCTCTAGTGAGACACGGAAAGTGCCTCCAGTGCCGCCCACTCTATGTCCCTCTAGTAAGACACTAAAAGTACCTCCACTGCCACATACTCAAAATCCCACTAGTTAGACACTGAAAGTGTCTCCACTGTCAACCCATTCTACGTCCCGCTAGTGAGATAATGAAATTAAATCCACTGCCATGCACTTTACATCCCTTGAGTAGGACATGAAAAGAACCTCAACTGCCACCCACTCTACTTCCCTCTAATAAGATAGTGAAAGTACCTCCACTGCCAGCCAATCTACGTTCCTCTAGTGAGACAATGAAAGTACCTCCACTGACACCCTCTCTAAATCTCTATAGTAAGACACTAAAAGTACCTCCACTGCCACCCACTCTACCTCCCTCTAGTAAGATAGTGAAAGTACCTCCATTGCCACCCACTTTAAATCCCTCTAGTGAGATACTGAAAATACCCCAACTGCCACCCACTCTATGTCCACCTAGTAAGAAACTGAAAGTACCTCCACTGTCACCCATGCTACATCCCTCTAGTGAGACAATGAAAGTACCTCTGTTGCCACCCACTCCAAATCTCTCTAGTAAGACACTGAAAGTACATTATCTACCACCCACTCTGAGTCACTCTAGTGAGACACTAAAAGTAACCCCACTGCCTCCCACTCTACATCCCTCTAGTAAGACACTGAAAGTACCTCAACTGCCACACGCTCAACGTCCCCCTGGTGAGACACTGAATGTATCACCTCTGGCACACATTCCACATCCCTTTAGTGAGACACTGAAAGTACCTCCACTGTCACCCACTCTACGTCCCTCTATTGAGACAATGAAAGTACCTCCACTGCCACCAACTCTAAATTGCTCTAGTGAGACACTGCAAGTACCTTCAGTGCAGCTGACTCTGTCACTCTAGTGAGACACTGAAAGTAACCCCACTGCCACCCACTCTACATCCCTCTAGTGAGACACTGAAAGTACCTCCACTGCCACCTACTCTATTTACCTCTAGTGAGACACTTAAAGAACCTCCACTGACACCCACTGTAAGTCCCTCTCATGAGGAATTGAAAGTACACACACTGCTACCAACTCTATGTCCCACTAGTAAGACAATGAAAGTACCTCAACTGCCACCCACTCTATGTCCCTCTAGTGAGACCTAGAAAGTACTTCCACTACCACCGTGATGTCCCTAGTGAGATAATGAAAGTAACACCACTGCCCCATTGTACAACCCTCTAGTGAGATACTGTAAGTACCTCCATTGTCACCCACTCTACTTCTGTCAAGTGTGACACTAAAAGTAATTCCACTGCCACCCATTCTAAATTACTCAACTAAGACACTGAAAGTACCTTCACTGCCACCCACCTTACACCCCTCTAGTGAGACACTGAAAGTAACCCACTGCCACCAACTCTATGCCCATGTAGTCAGACAATGAAAGTTCCTCCACTGCCACCTACTCTACATCCCACTAGTGAGACACTGAAAACACCTCTACTGCCACCCACTTTACATCCATCGAAATCAGACATTTAAGGTACCTCCACTAGCATCCCACCCTTACTTTCCTCTAATGAGACACTGAAAGTACCCCAATGCCACCCACTCTACATCCCTCTAGTGAGACACTGAAAGTACCTCACTGCCACCCACTCTACATCCCTCTAGTTAGACACTGAATGTATCTCCACCATCACCCATTCTATGTCCCTCTAGTGAGATAATGTAAGTGCCTCCACTACCACCAACTCAACATCCCACTAGTGAGACAATGAAAGTTTCTCCCCTGCAACCCACTCTACATCCCTCTAGTGAGACACTGAATGTCCCTCACTGCCACCCACTCTATGTCCCTTTAGTAAGACACTAAAAGTACTTCCACTGCTACCCACTCTACATCCCTCTAGTGAGACACTGAATGTCCCTTACTGCTACCCACTCTACATCTCTCTTGTGAGAAACTGAAAGTAAACCCACTGCAACCCACTCTATGTCCCTCTAGTGAGACAATGAAAGTACTACCACTGCCGACCAGTCACGTTCCCTTAGTGAGACACTGAAAGTAACCCCACTACTAACCACTCAACACCTGTCAAGTGAGACATTGAAAGTAGCTCCACTGTTATCCATTCTACATCCATCTAGTGAGAGAATGAATGTATCTTCAATACCACCCACTTTACGTTCCCTCTAGTGAGGTAATGAAACTAACTCCACTGCCACGCTATTTGCATCCCTTAAGTAGGACACGAAAAGTACCTCAACTGACACCCACTCTACTTCCCTCTGGTACGACAGTGAAAGTACCTCCACTGCCAGCCACTCTACATCCCTCTAGTGAGACACTGAAAGTACCTTCACTGACACCCTCTCTAAATCTCTATAGTAAGACACTAAAAGTACCTCCACTGCCACCCACTCTACCTCCCTCTAGTAAGATAGTGAAAGTACCTCCATTGCCACCCACTTTAAATCCGTCTAGTGAGATACTGAAAATACCCCAACTGCCACACACTCTACGTCCATCTAATGAGAAACTGAAAGTACCACCGTTGCTACCCATTCTACATTCCTCTAGTGAGACACTGAAAGTACCTCCACTGTCACCCAATCTATGTCTCTCTAGTAAGACAATGAAAGTACCTCCACTGCCACCCACTCCAAATCTCTCTAGTAAGACACTAAAAGTACATTATCTACCACCCACTCTGTGTCACTCTAGTGAGACACTGAATGTAACCCCACTGCCTCCCACTCTACATCCCTCTAGTAAGACACTAAAAGTACCTCAACTGCCACACACTCAACGTCCCCCTGGTGAGACACTGAAAGTACCACCACTGGCACACATTCCACATCCCTTTAGTGAGACACTGAAAGTACCTTCACTGTCACCCACTCTACATCCCTCTATTGAGACAATGAAAGTACCTCCACTGCCGCCAACTCTAAATCGCTTTAGTTAGACACTGCAAGTACCATCAGTGCAGCCGACTCTGTCACTCTAGTGAGACACTGAAAGTAACCCCACTGCCACCCACTCTACATCCCTCTAGTGAGACACTGAAAGTACCTCCACTGCCACCTACTCTATGACCCTCTAGTGAGTTACTTAAAGAACCTCCACTGACACCCACTCTAAGTCCCTCTTGTGGGAAATTGAAAGTACACATACTGCTACCAACTCTTTGTCCCACTAGTAAGACAATGAAAGTACCTCCACTACCACCCACTCAACATCCCATTAGTGAGACAATTATTTATTTTACATTTGTTAACCAGGGCTGTCTGACTGAGCCGAAAAGGCCCTTTTTCACAGAGGCCCGGGGAGAAAAGCTCCACAAAGAAAAATTATAGACACATTTAGTTATTTAGACATGATCAGTATACACACAAATTACAGGAGACGTTTTTACAGTGGTATGCGGCACATAAACAGTTACAGTGGAGAGAACAAACAAAAAAATATTAATTTAAAAAATAAAGGTAATTAATAGATTTGTGGTGTACAGCTGAAATTTGGAACATAGGTAGAATGCATACATAGTACACAGGTACAGTACATACATTGTAGATTAGCCAGTGTTTGTGAGTAAGATTGAAAACTATTATCAAGTGCTCTAGATTTTGTATGTATGTGTTGTACGCTTTCACTAGCCTGGGGAGCAATCATGGCACTGCCAACTTTCCTTGAGATGTTGCCTGATGAGGTCTTTAAAGGAGGCTTTGGATGATGTGTTTTGAATGCTTGTAGGGACAGAGTTCCATTTTTAGCCACTGAACTACTATATAGTGCATCTCCAAAGCTATTGTAGCTGTTGGTGACTTCTAGTAGTAGTTTGCTTGATGATCTAAGAGGCCTTTTGGCTGAGTGATGTTGTACTAGGTTTTGAGGGCAGGACACTTATTGGGGAGGTAATAGATAGAATGACAGAGGCAGAGCTGATTGTAGGTTAGGAGGTTGGGCAGTTCAAGCCAGTGGAGCTGTCTCAAAGCAGTACAGTGATGAGTTCTATATGAGCAATTTGCAGCAAAGTGGGCAATTCTGTTATAGCAGGCTTCCATTTTGCTTAGTTCAGTTTTGTTGAGATTAGTCAGAATGGGAGATGCATAGAGTAGGGTGGATAGAAGTTGGGAGCAAGCAATGGCTGATCTTGTGTTGTTGGTAAGAAATGGTTTGATACAGTAGAGCGATCCCAGTTTGGCATGTACTTTTTTAATAGTTAAGTTGAGATGACTATCAAATTTTAGGTGGGAGTCTATGGTTATTCCCAATAGCTTAGCCTGTGCCACTGGAGCAATTGGAGTAGCATTAGTGGAGTAGATAGTGAATTGACTATTAGTGTTTTTGTTAGAACTGGTTATAATCATAAGCTGAGTTTTCTTTGGATTGAGGATAAGTTGGGCTTTGGTAAGGTAGTTTTCAACGTCAGAGAATGCTAGTTGAGTTGTTTGCAGTAGGGTGGGAATGTTTTGTGCAGCACAGATTAAGGTAGTGTCATCTGCATACTGAATTATAGATGCATGCTGTGTGGAGGTATGGAGGTCATTTGTGAAGACTGTGAATAGTAGTGGTTCGAAGATAGAACCCTGTGGGACACCTATAGTTATGGGCAGCTGAGGAGAGAGAGAATTTTCCCATTTCACAGCTTGGTACCTGTCAGTTAAGTAGTTTTGGAACCAGGTAAGAGTGGAATTTGATAGATGATATTGGTTTAGTTTATTTAGCAGGATTTGGTGTGAGACTGTGTCAAATGCTTTGGACATATCCAAAAAAAGAGTTGACACTTGTAGGCCTTCATTTTTGAGACAGTTTACTGTGTCTGTGAAGCAGAGGAGGGCTGTAGTGGTACTATGGGCAGGTCTGAAATGATGCTGAGTAGGTGACAGGATGTTGCTGTCTAGGAGATAGTTTAACATCTGGGTATGGATGCATTTTCTAGGATTTTGGCCAGGGGGGAGAGTAAAGCAATGGGTCTGTAGTTATTAAGTTCAGTGGAGGTCCCGCCTTTATGTATGGGTGTAACATAGGATATTTTCCTGAGTTTGGGCACATAGTTTTCAACAACTGATCTGTTTATGAGAGTGGAGACTGGGATAGCAATAGCATCTGCTGTGAGTTTCAAGAAATAGCTGGGGAGTAGGTCGGCTGCTGTTGATGAGGTTTTTAGTTTGGAGAGCATGCTTTTGATTGAAGTGGTGGAAACTGTTTTGAGGGTAAAGCTAGTATTAGAGTTATTTGTGTTGGGGGGATAGTGAGGAAGGAACTGCCCTGTGATACTAAGGATAGAATTGAGTTCACAAAGTGAGAGTTGAATTGTGTTTCAATGGGAACTTTAGTGTCAGGGGTGGTTGGTTTGGGGGTAGCCTTTTGGGGGGATTTTAGTAGCTGGTTTACATTTTTCCAAAATTTTTGCGGGTTGTGTTGGTATTTAGTTTGTAATTGTTGTGTAGTAGGATTTTTTGTCCAGCCTAATGCATTTTTTTGCACGGTTGCGCAGTTCTTGGTATTTAGTTAGGCTTTGTGTTTCTTTGTTTTTTTTGATAGTAAAGCCAGGCAGTGTCTCTGGACTTGAGGATTTGTTTGGTTTCTTTACTGAGCCAGGGGTTTGTAGAGGTTCTAACCTTGATTTTGCGCAATGAAGTGACAGTGTCTAGGTGTTGTAGAAATGTTTTGTTGAAATATGCTACAGCCTGGTCAAGTGGGAGGGTTTTTAGGGGGGGGTCCAATCACAGTTACAGAGTAAAGTGTTGACCTCAGGAGAGGATTTTTTCGTGTTTCTAGTGGATATATAGTTAGTGGTTTTGCATATGCTTGTTCTACTATGTATAAAGTATATTATGTTGTGGTCACTTAAGGTGTCTGGGAGACTGCCTGTGTGAGGGTACAATGTGGGGTTGTTAGTTAGGACCCAGTCAAGGATGGATTCCCTTTTAGATTTTTTATCACATCTAGTTGGAATTTGGACTAGCTGCTGGTAGCCGTGTAGATTTATTAGATTACTTGGTGGTTCTGATATACAGGTGAACCAATCTAGGTTGAAGTCCCCCAGAATAAGGGTTTCTTGTGAGTATGTGGAAGAACACCAGGATAAGAAGTCTTCAAGGCTAGCAGGTGTATTACCAGGTGGAATATAGATCACAATTGTGGTGATGACCTTTTTAGGATGAAGTTGAAGTTGTGAGATAAGTATGTCCCAATTATTGGGGGAGGGGTAGGAGTTTGGTAATTGATGGACAGTTAAATATGACTTGTACAGTAAGGCAGTTCCACCCCCTTTACGAAGTGGTCTGTCTTGTCTAATGATATTGTAGCCAGTAGGGAGAACTTCTGAGTTAGCTATGTTTTTATTTAGCCAGGTTTCTGTTAAAGCAACTATGTCTGGGGAGTAGTGTGCTATTGTGGCCTGGAGTTCAGGTATTTTATTTTTGATACTTCTGATATTAATATTTAGCATTAAAAGATGGTTGGTTTTGCTGCTGTTGTTGATTTGCCCAGGGATGAAGAAAGTGGGGATGTTATGTTCTGACATTTGTGTTGGAGCAGTTTGAGTTGGACAGGATGGATTTCGGCCTGGGTTTGGGTGGATATCCCCACTTATGGTGAGCCTGGAGTTAAAATGGTTATACAGATGTTGGAGTTTGGTGAGGAGTGTGAGAAAGTATTGTGTTTTTTGGAGTAGGAATGAGAGCATATGTGTTTAGTCCTGAATTGGTCCGTTATGTAGTTCTTGAATAACTGTGGGCAGATATTATTGTAATGTATGGTGTCTGTATACGAGAGTGCATAATGCAGTGTTGTGCTACTAAGTTTAGGGATATTGCTAGAGTGATAACTTGTGGTGTTGCAAAGAATTATGAGAAGACAGACTAGACTTAGTTGCGTGATAGTCATGGTTATAAAGTTTAAGTTTTTTCTAGGTGGGGGGTCTGAATAGGAATTATAGGGTTGCACTATATGTGGATGGGGAAGTAGTGTGTGTGATGTAAAAAATACCTAGTGGGAATGAGAGTGATTGGGAGTGTTTTCTGTGGAGCAAGTTGGTGTGGTATAATGTGATATGACTTGAGAAGCTGTAATTGGTGGAGGTGATGTGAGGGTGAGCTGTGGGTGTGGCTGTGATTACTATAAATGTAGAGGTAGTGGGGGCGGGAGGGAATAGGGGGCAGGGCAGGAGAGCTGAGAGAGCCCGAGCGTTAGTGAGGGCGAACGGAGCAGGGCAGAGCCAACCAAGACAAAAGAAAAAGTAAGTATAACTTTACAAATATGAACACTTTAAAACAAATTCCTGAGGTCTAATGGCTTACCGGCAAGCAGAATGTAATTGCTGAGGAGCACTTGTGTCCTGGTGGAAGACTAGAAATTTAAAGATGGCTCCATACTCAGCAGGATTCTAATATAGACTTTGTATTGGGGGAGGGAGATAGCACAAGGAAGTAAACCAGGTGGAATGCAAAGAAACCAGAGAGGCAATCAGTGGAAATCAGTGAAGGCCTCAGAGGGGTAAGTAATAATTCAAACTACCTGTAAAGTGAAGGAGAGAAGAAACTGCAAAGTTTATTAAGGTTGGGAGTGTGTCTTTACACTGACTTGCTGATTAGTAACCAGTTTGTGCACAGATTAGAGTAGGGAGATACATTAGCAATGAAGGGGAATGTATAGAGATGCAAATAAACAGGTGGGCCTCCAAGTGATATAAACTAAGGCAGAAAGCACTGAGAGGGCTGCTTGATGGTTAATTTAGTCACAGGGATGTGAATTAAATGTATACTGTCTATTGGACAGTTAGGATTACTGTACTAGCGGGGGGGGGGGACACAAGGCTACAACAGTTAGTTTTATTAGCAAGCTGAGAACTACTAAGAAATACTGCTAATGTAATAGCTTCACTCTCATAAAACATACAAGTAGAATGCCTGGGTGGACTGACCCTGCTCTTGAGGCTCAAAATGTATATCCTTGTTTAGTTTGCAGTACTGATTCCTTCTTATTCTGTATGGGTGGAGTGGTAGTCGCAGACTGCATATTTGCTTGAGTGTGCTCTGAAGAGAGAGAAAAAAGAGAGGATGAAGCTAGTAGAAGGAGACAAAGACAGGTCAAAGGATGTAATTAGGATATAGGAGGGTGTAAAAGATACAAATCTGAGGATAGTGTGGATAAAGCAGGAGAATAGATGCTACTGCTACAGTTTGAGAGTGCTTCAACAGTAACCACATCACAGTGCCATAACTTAGTTTGGAAACAGGTTAATAAATCATGCCATAGATGAGGGAAAGGTGGTTCACACAGCCTACCTTGATCTCGCCAAGGCATTCAACACCATTCCTCACTCGGGTATTATAAAAAAACTCACCAGCCTGAACATAAACCCCTACGTCACAAGATGGGTTGCCAACTGGCTTACAGACAGAACTCACAAGGTAAGAATAGCGGGCTCCAGGTCTGACTCTAAACCAGTCACAAGTGGTGTCCCGCAAGGCTCATTTCTGTGACCCCTACTGTTCAGCATATATTTCTTAGAAGTACAGGCAAACACAGGAGGACTTTGGCTAACCAAGTTCGCAGATGACTGCAAACTGGGAGCCATAACTGGCTCTCCGGCTGACATTGACATCCTCCAAAAAGGCCTTACTGAGACAGACACCTGGTGTCAAAGTCATGGCCTCAAGCTAAATGCCAAAAAATGCATAGTCATCCCGTCTGGGAAAAACAAAACACCCATGAATTACCACATAGGTGGCAGCCCTCTTAATACAGAAGAGGTAATAAGAGATCTGGGGACCCAGGTAGATAGTAATCTCTCCTTTGACAGTCATATTGCCAAAGTAGTTAGGAAATCCTTCTATGTAGCCCATCTAATTACTAAGGGGTTCACATCTAGAAATAAAGAGGTTATAGTGCCCCTCTACTCGTCACTCATCAGACCCATCATAGAGTACAATGCACCATTTGGGATGTACCTCACAAGACACTTCCAACAGCTTGAAAGACCACAAAAGCACCTCACCAAGAGGATTACTGACCTCAAACATATGTCCTATGCAGCCCGACTGACAAAACTCTGGCTGTACTCAGTGGCATATCGCTTACTCAGAGGTGATCTCTGCCTGACTTACAAAGCCATGTCCAACTCAGAATTGATGGACATGCTCCACCTAAAGAAATCCGAGGCACTGCGGGCCACGCGCTCTAGTGAGCTAAACCTCACCACAACAATAAATAAAACATGCTGAGGGATAGATTCCTGTCATAGAGATTCCCCATGCTTTGGAACAAAATTCCTAACTACATTAGGCAGAGCCCCTCACTAACACTCTTCAAGAGAAGCCTTGACGAGTGGATGGGTAACAGAAAGTACACCCCTGGGATAACTTCATTGACTCTGCTTGACAGAGGCTCAGTTAATTAATCAATGGGGCGGCGAAAGCCGACACACTCTGGCTAGGCTTATAAATGCCCTTGGGCAGATAGCCTAGTACCTACCTATGAACCTATGAACCTAAAAGTACCTCCACTGCTACCCATGCTACATCCCTCTAGTTAGACACTGAAAGTATCTCCAGTGTCACCCATTCTATGTCACTCTAGTGAGATAATGAAAGTACCTCCACTACCACCCACTCAATATGCCACTAGTGAGACATTGAAAGCTTCTCCCCTGCCACCCACTCTACATCCCTCTAGTGAGACACTGAATGTCCCTCACTGCGACCCACTCTACGTCCCTCTTGTGAGACACTGAAAGTAAACCCATTGCAACCCACTCTAAGTCCCTCTAGTGAGGCAATGAAAGTACTTCCACTGCCGCCCACTCACGTTCCTTTAGTGAGACACTGAAAGTAACCCCACTACTAACCACTGTACATCCGTCTAGTGAGACACTGAAAGTAGCTCCACTGTTATCCATTCTACATCCATCTAGTGACAGAACGAAAGTATCTTCAATACCACCCACATTATATCCCCTGTAGTGAGACAATGAAAGTACCTCCACTGCCACCCACTCTACAGCCTTGTAGTGAGATATTGAAAGTACCTCCGCTACCACCCACTCAACATCCCACTATTGAAAGTTTCTCCCCTGTCACTCACTCTACTTCCCTCTAGTGAGACATATGTCCCTCACTGCCACCCAGTCTACATCTCTCTTGTGAGACACCGAAAGTATCCCCACTGCCACCCACTCTACATCCTTCTAGTGAGTCACTGAAAGTAAACCCACTGCAACCCACTCTTTGTCCCTCTAGTGAGACAATGAAAGTACCGCCACTGCCACCCACCGACGTTCCTCTAGTGAGACACTGAATGTATTTCCACTGCCACCCAATCTACATCCCTCTAGTGAGACACTGGAAGTACCTCCACTGCCTTCCACTCTACATCCCTCTAGTGAGACACTGAAAGAATCTCACTGCCACCCACTCTATGTCCCTCTAGTGAGACACTGAAAGTACCCCCACTGCCACCCACTCTACATCCCTCTAGTGAGTCACTGAAAGTACCTCCACTGCCACCCTCTCTATGTCCCTCTATTAAGACACTAATAGTACCTCCACTAACACCCAGTCTACTCCCCTCTAATAAGACAGTGAAAATGCCTCCACTGCCAGCCACTATACGACCTTTTAGTCAGACACTGAAATTGCTTCCACTGCCACCCACTCTAAATCCCTCTAGTAAGACCAGTAAAGTACCTCCACTGCCAGCCACTGCCGCCCACTCACGTTCCTTTAGTGAGACACTGAAAGTAACCCCACTACTAACCACTGTACATCCGTCTAGTGAGACACTGAAAGTAGCTCCACTGTTATCCATTCTACATCCATCTAGTGACAGAACGAAAGTATCTTCAATACCACCCACATTATATCCCCTGTAGTGAGACAATGAAAGTACCTCCACTGCCACCCACTCTACAGCCTTGTAGTGAGATATTGAAAGTACCTCCGCTACCACCCACTCAACATCCCACTATTGAAAGTTTCTCCCCTGTCACTCACTCTACTTCCCTCTAGTGAGACATATGTCCCTCACTGCCACCCAGTCTACATCTCTCTTGTGAGACACCGAAAGTATCCCCACTGCCACCCACTCTACATCCTTCTAGTGAGTCACTGAAAGTAAACCCACTGCAACCCACTCTATGTCCCTCTAGTGAGACAATGAAAGTACCGCCACTGCCACCCACCGACGTTCCTCTAGTGAGACACTGAATGTATTTCCACTGCCACCCAATCTACATCCCTCTAGTGAGACACTGGAAGTACCTCCACTGCCTTCCACTCTACATCCCTCTAGTGAGACACTGAAAGAATCTCACTGCCACCCACTCTATGTCCCTCTAGTGAGACACTGAAAGTACCCCCACTGCCACCCACTCTACATCCCTCTAGTGAGTCACTGAAAGTACCTCCACTGCCACACTCTCTATGTCCCTCTATTAAGACACTAATAGTACCTCCACTAACACCCAGTCTACTCCCCTCTAATAAGACAGTGAAAATGCCTCCACTGCCAGCCACTATACGACCTTTTAGTCAGACACTGAAATTGCTTCCACTGCCACCCACTCTAAATCCCTCTAGTAAGACCAGTAAAGTACCTCCTCTGCCAGCCACTCCATGTCCCTCTAATGAAACAATGAAAATACTTCCATTGCCACCAGTTCTAAGTCCCAGTAGCGAGACACTGAGAATACCCCCACTGCGATACTCTATGCCCATCTAGTGAGACACTGAAAGTACCTCCACTGCCATCCACTTGACGTCCTTCTAGTGAGACAGTGAAAGTACCACACTGCCACCCCTTGTACAACCCTCTAGTGAGACACTGAAATTGTCTCCACTGTCACCCACTCTACTTCCTTCAAGTGTGACACTGAAAGTGCTTCCACTGCCACCTACTCTAAATTACTCTACTAAGACACTGAATGTACCCTCACTGCTACCCATCTTACATCCCTCTAGTAAGGCTCTGAAACAAAGCTACTGCCACCCACTCTGTGTCCCTGTATTGAGACAATGAAAGTACTTCCACTGCCACCCACTCTACGTCCCTCTAGTGAGAAAATGAAAGCACCTCCACTGTCACCCAGTCTATGTCCCTCTAGTGAGAGACTGACTGTACCTCTACTGTCACCCACTTTCTGTCCATCTCTAGAAATGAAACTGAAAGTGCTCCCAATGCTACCCACTCTACATCCCAATAGTGAGACACTGAAAGAACCTCCACTACCACCCACTCTACATCCCTCTAGTGAGACACTGAATGTCCCTCACTGCCACCCATTCTACATCCCACTTCTGAGACACTAAAAGCACCCCCACAGCAATCCAATCTACGTCGCTCTAGTGAGACACTGAAAGTAACCCCACTGCAACCCACTCTGCCTCCTGCTAGTGAGACAGTGAAAGTACTTCCACTGCTACTTACTCTATGTTCCTCAAGTAAGACACTGAAAGTATTTGCACTGTCACCGACGCTATGTCCCTTTAGTGAGACACTGAAAGTAACCCCACTACTCCTCACTCTACATCCCTCTAGTGAGCCACTGAAAGTAGCTCCACAGTCATCCATTCTACATTCATCTAGTGAGAGAATGAAAGTACCTTCACTAACACCCATTCTGTATCGCCTATAGTGAAACAATGAAAGTACCTCCACTGCCACCCACTCTAAGTTCCTCTAGTGAGACACTGAAAGTACCCACACTGCCACCCATTCTACATCCCTCTAGTGAAACACTGAAAGTAGCGCCATTGTCACCTTCTCTGCATACCTCTAGAGAGACAATGAAAGTAAATCCACTGTCACTCACTCTACGTCCCTCTAGTGAGACATTGAAATTGCCCCCATTGCCATACACTCTACATCACTCTAGTGAGACACTGAAAATACCCCCACTTCCACCCAGTCTATATCCCTCTAGTGAGACACTGAAAGTACCTCCAATGCCACCAACTCTATGACCCTCTAGTGAGACAAATGATAGTACCTCCACTGCCACCCACTCTACGTCCTTCTTGTGAGACACCGAAAGTGCCTCCACTGCCACCCACTCTAGGTCCCTTTCATGAGAAACTGAAAGTACCCACACTGCCACACACTCTATGACCCTCTAGTGAGACACTGAAAGTACCTCACTGCCACCCAGACTATGTTCCTCTATTGCCACAGTGAAAATACCCCCACTGTCACCCACTCTACATCCCTGTGTTGAGACACTGAGAGTACCTCACTGCCACCCACTCTATTGAAAGTACCTCCTCTGCGACCCACTCTAAATCTCACTGAAAGTACCTCCAGTACTACCCTCTCTATGTGCCTTTATTAAGACACTAATAGTACCTCCACTGCCACCCAGTCTATGCCCCTCTAAGACAGTGAAAGCACCTCCACTGCCAGCCACTATACGACACTCTAGTCAGACACTGAAATTACCTCCACTGCCACCCACTCTAAATCCCTGTAGTAAGACCTAGAGGTACCTCCACTGTCACCAACTCTACATCCCTCTAGTCAGATATTGAAAGTGCCTCCAGTGCCAGCCACTCTATGTCCCTCTAATGAGACAATGAAAATACTTCCTTTGCCACAAATTCTAAATCCCCATAGTGAGACACTGAAAATAGCCCCACTGCAACACTCTATGTCAATCTAGTGAGACACTGAAAGTATCTCCATTGCCACCCACTTGACATCCCTCTAGTGAGACACTGAAAGTAGCACCGCTGCCACCCCTTTTACAACTCTCTAGTGAGACACTGGAATTATCTCCACTGTCACCCACTCTACTTCCCTCTGGTGTGACACTGAAAGTACCTTCACTGCCACCCACTCTAAATTACTCTACTACGACACTGAAAGTACCCTTCTGCCACCCACTCTATGTCCCTGTACTGAGACAATGAAAGTAACTCCACTGCCACCCACCCTTACGTTCCTCTAGTAAGACACTGAAAGTACCTCACTACCACCCACTCTATATCCGTCTTGTGAGATACTGAAAGTACCCTCACTACCACCCATTCTACGTCCCTGTAGTGAGTCACCGAAAGTACCTGCACTGCCACCCACTATACATCCTTTTAGTGAGATATTGAAAGTACCTCACTGCCACCCACTCTACATCCCTCTTGTGAGACACGGTAAGTACCCCAACTGCCACCGAATCTAGGTCCCTCTCATGAGAAACTGAAAGTATCCACACTGCCACACAATCGATGTCCCTCTAGTGAGACAGTGAAAGTCGCTCACTGGCACCCAGTTGCTATCCCTCCAGTGAGAAACTGAAAGTACCCCTAATGCCACTCACTCTACATCCCTCTAGTGAGAGACTGAATATACCTCCACTGCCACCCACTTTATGTCCATCTCTTGAGAAACAAAACTGAAACGTGCTCCCAATGCCACCCACTCTACATCCCTCTATTGAGACACTGAATGTACCTCACTGCCACCCAATGTGCGTCTTTCTAGTGAGACACTGAAAGTACCCCTACTACCACCCACTTAACATCCCTCCATTGAGAGAATGAAAGTACCTCCACTGCCATCCACTTTATGTCCATCTTGTGGGAAATGAAACTGAAAGTACCCTCACTGCCACCCACTCTACATCCCTCTAGTGAGACACTGAAAGTACCTCTACTGCCACCCACTCTACAGACCTCTAGCAAGACACTGAAAGTACCTCCACTGCCACTCACTGTACTTCCCTCTAGTCAGACACTGAAAGAACCTCCACTGCCACCAAATCTACATTCCTCTAGTGAGACACTGAAAGTACCTCCATTGTCACATTTTCTGCATACTTCTAGTGAGACAATGAGAGTGCCTCCACTGTCATGCACTCTACGTCCTTCTAGCGAGACACTGAATGTACCCCCACTGCTATCCATTCAGTATCTCTTTGGTGAGATACTGAAAGTACCCCCACTGCCACCCATTCTACATCACTCTAGTGAGACAATGAAAGTACCAACACTGCCATCCACTCTATGTCCCTGTAGTGAGACAGTGAAAGTACCTCCACTGGCACCCACTCTGCGTTCCTCTAGCGAGACACTGAATGTACCCCCACTGCTATCCATTCAGTATCTCTTTGGTGAGATACTGAAAGTACCCCCACTGCCACCCATTCTACATCACTCTAGTGAGACAATGAAAGTACCAACACTGCCACCCATTCTACATCCCTCTAGTGAGATACTGAAAGTACCTCCACTGCCACCCACTCTACAGCCTTCTAGTAAGACACTAAAAGTACCTCCACTGCCATCCACTCTATGTCCCTGTAGTGAGACAGTGAAAGTACCTCCACTGGCACCCACTCTATGTCCCTCAAGTGAGATGTTGAAAGTATCTCAGTGCCACCCAGTCTACATCCCTCTATTGACACAGTGAAAATATCCCCACTGTCACCCATGATCCATCCCTGTGTTGAGACACTGAAAGTACCTCCAGTGTGACCCACTCTAAATCTCTCTAGTAAGACACTGAAAGTACTTTCACTACCACCCACACTACATCCCTCTAGTGAGACACTGAAAGTACACCCACTGCATCACTGTACATCCCTCTGTTGAGACACTGAATGTACCTCACTGCCACCCAATCTCCAGCATTCCAGTGAGACACTGAAAGTACCCCTACTGCTACCCACTCTACGTCCCTCAAGTGAGAGACTGAAAGTACCTCCATTGCCACCCACTTTATGTCCATCTCGTGAGAAATGAGACTTAAAGTACCCTCAATGCCACCCACTCTACATCTCTCTAGTGAGACACTGAAAGTGCCTCTACTGCCACCCACTCTACGTCCCTTTAGTAAGACAGTGAAAGTACCTCCTCTGCCAGACACTGTACATCCCTCTAGTAAGACAGTGAAAGCACTTCCACTGCCACCAATTATAAGTTCCTCTAGTGAGACACTGAAAGTACCTCTATTGTCACCTTTTCTGCATACTTCTAGTGAGACAGTGACAGTACCTCCACTGTCACCCACTCTACGTACCTCTAGTGAGACACTGAATGTATCCGTACTGCTACCCATTCAATATCCCTCTAGTGTGACACTGAAAGTACCCCCACCTCCACTCACTCTACGCCCCTCTAGTTATGCACTGAAGTTACCCCCACTGCCACACACTCTACGTCCCTCTAGTGAGACAATGAAAGTGCCCCCACTGCCACACTCTCTACATCCCTCTAGTGAGACAATGAAAGTACCACCACTGCCACACATTCTACATCCCTCTAGTGAGACACTGACAGTACCTCCACTGCCACCCAGTCTACATCCCTCTAGTCAGACACTAAAAGTACCTCCACTGCCACCCACTCTATGCCCCTCTAGTAAGACAATGAAATTACCTCCACTGCCACCCCTTCAATGCCCCCCTAGTGAGACAATGAAAGTACCACTACTGCCACCCACTCTATGTCCGTCTAGTAAGACAGTGATAGTACCGCCACTGCTAACCACTCTATGTTCCTCAAATGAAACAATGAAAGTACTTCCATTACCACCCACTCTAAATCCCTCTAGTGAGACACTGAATGTACCCCCACTGCCACCCACTCTACATCCCTCTAGTGAGACACTGAAATACCTCCATTGCCACCCACTCTAAATCCCTCTAGTGAGACACTGAAAATACCCCACTGCTACCCACTCTATGGCCCCTTAGTCAGACACTGAAAGTACCTCCACTGCCACCCCTTAATGTCCCCCAAGTGAGATAATGAAAATACCACTACTGCCATCCACTTTATGTCCCTCTAGTAAGATAGTGAAAGTACCTCCACTGCTAGCCACTCTACGTCCCTCTAATGAGACAATGAAAGTACTTCCATTGCCACCCACTCTGAATCCCTCTATTGAGACACTGAAAGTACCTCCACTCCCTCCCACTCTACATCCCTCTAGTGAGACACTGAAAGCACCTCCAATGTCACACACTCTACGTCCCCCTAGTAAGACTCTGAAAGTGCCTGCACTACCACCCACTCTAAATCCCTCTAGTGAGACACTGAAAGTACCTGCACTGTCACCTACTCTGCATCTCTCTAGTGAGACACTGAAAGTACCTCTACTGCAACCCACTCTATATCCCTCTCATGAGAAATTGTTAGTACCCCCACTGCTGCCAACTCTAAGTCCCTCTATTGAGACACTGAAAGTAGCTCACTGCCACCCAGTCTGCGTCCCTCTAGTGACACAGTGAAAGTACCCCCACTGCCACCCACTCTACACCCTTATGTTGAGACACTAAAAGTACCTCACTGCCATCCACTCTACATCCCTCTAGTGAGACATTGAAAGTATCTCTACTGCCACACACTCTAAATCTCTCTAGTAAAACACTGAAAGTACCTTCATTGCCACCCACTCTACATTACTCTAGTGAGACACTGAAAGTACCTCACTGACACCCAATCTCCATCCATCCAGTGAGACAATGAAAGTACCCCTACCGCCACCCACTCTACATCTCTCTATTGAGAGACTGAATGTACCTCCACTGCCACCCACTTTATGTCTATCTCGTGAGAAACAAAACTGAAAGTACCCAAACTGCCACCCACTCTACATCCCTCTAATGAGACACTGAATGTACCTCCACTAACACCCTCTCTAAATCCCTCTGGTAAGACACTGAAAGTATCTCCAGTGCAACACTGTACATCCCTCTAGTGAGATACTGAAACTACCTCCACTGCCAACTAATCTACATCCCTCTAGTGAGACACTGACAGTACCCCCACTTCTACTCATTCTATATCCCTCTAGTAAGACACTGAAAGTACCTCTGTTGTTACCTTTTCTACATCCCTCTAGTGAGACAATGAAAGTACCCCCACTGCTACCCATTCAATATCCCTCTAGTGAGACACTGCAGATACCTCCACTGCCACTCACTCTACATCCCTGTAGTGAGACACTGAAATTACCCCCACTTCCACCCACTCTATATCCCTCTAGTGAGACAGTAAAAGTACCCCCACTGCCACCCACTCGATGACCCTCTATTAAGACACTGAAAGTACCTCTACTGCCCTCACTTTATGTTCCTCTAGTGAGACATGGATAGTACCCCCACTGCCACCCACTCTACTTCCCTCTAGTCAGGCAATCAATGTACCTCCACTGTCACCCACTCTACATCCCTGTAGGGAGATACTGAAGGTACCTGCACTGCCACTCATTCTATGTCCCTCTAGTGAGACATTGAAAGTACCTCCACTCCCACCCATTCTACATCACTCTAGCGAGACACTGAAAGCACACCCACTGTCACCCACTCTACATCCCTCTAGTGAGACATTGAAAGTACCTCCACTCCCACCCATTCTACATCACTCTAGCGAGACACTGAAAGCACAACCACTGTCACCCACTCTACATCCCTCTAGTGAGACATTGAAAGTACCTCCATTCCCACCCACTCTACATCCCTTTAGTGAGACTCTGAAAGCACCTTCACTGACACCCACTCTACATCCTTCTAGTGAGACACTGAAAGTGCCTGGACTGCCACTCACTCTAAGTCCCTCTAGTGAGACACTGAAAGTATCTCCACTCCCACCCACTCTATGCCCTCTAGTGAGGGACTGCAGGTTCCTCCACTGCCACCCAGTGTATGTCCCTCTAGGGAGACACTAAAGTTATTCCCACTGCCACCTGATCTACGTCCCTTTAATGAGTCTGAAGCAGCACGTTCACTCAGTGACATATGTTGTTTTGTCAGCTATGATAACTTACTTTGAATGCAGATGTGATTGTGAACTATGTATAGATGGGGAAAGACTTTGCAGTAAGTATAGATTCAGAATCTACATGGTAGATGCTAGAAGTTTCTATGTGTCAGAAGTCTTTCAGAGCAAGTCATCCAAATTTTCCACACACACCTGGTTATATCAGTGGAGTTTACTAGTAACTAAGCCTTCTTAAACACCATAAGTGATAATTTTTCCAACTTCCTGCCTTGAATGCCAGAAGTTATATGTTTACCAACTTCCTGCCTTGAACATCAGAAGTCATGGGTTTACCACCTTACTGCCTTGAAAACCAGAAGTGATGTGTTTACCAACTTCCTGCCTTGAACATCAGAAGTCATAGGTTTACCACCTTACCTGCCTTGAAAACCAGAAGTGATTTGTTTACCAACTTCCTGCCTTGAACACCAGAGGTGATATGTTTACCAACTTCCTGCATCGAACACCATAGGTGATGTGTTAACAACTTCCTGTCTCACATACCAGGTGTGATGTGTTTACTAACTCCCTGCCTTGACTCCAGAGTGATGCGTTTACAACTTCCTGCCTCGAACACCAGAGGTGATGTGATTACCAACTTCCTGCCTTAAACACCAGAGGCGATGTGTTTACCAGCTTTCTGCATTGAGCACCAGATGTGATGTGTTTACCAACTTCCTGTGGCCCAGTCAGTGATGTACTGCAGCAGATATGACTCAAGTTAACAAGATTTCTGTATTGTATGTATGCATGGCTCTGTGTAGAGACTGTATTTGTATTACAATGGCTTAATATATATGATATACTTTATACTTTCTTTCCTCAGATTGTGGGGCACAGATGAGCTGCAGGGCCAATTATAATTGAGAAGTTGTGCACTTTGTTTTCTAATAATTTAAATAACAGAGGCAACAGAGGCCTTAGTTAGAGCCTAGGAGGATGAACCTAACAGAGTTTTGGACAGACTGTGAGTCTTGTGGGGGGATTACATGCAAGTTGATACTTTCTTTCCTTTAAGTTATTTCTTTATTTGTTCACTGGATAAGACTCAGGGAAGGAGGAACAATGAGTGACCAAGGAGCACTCATCTAGTTAAGTGATGTGCTTACAGTCAAACAGTATGGGAGAGGAGATTAAATGACACAAACCTAGGAATAATATAGTAAGCTTAATAGCACCTCTTAGCCCTAATTTTCTGTGCCCAATGCCACCTGGCATAAAAATACAATGACACCATAGATAGGCGCTGATTTCTTGGGTGGATGTTGTCTGACTCTGCAAGAAATATAGATAAATAAAATGATGGTGAAAGAGTAAGCAATTGCTAAGGGAAAGAGAGAAAAATTAATGAGAATCGCACAATTAAAATTTGTAAGAGTGCCAGAGAGAAGAAAAGCGAGGAATCTGGACAAAAAATGTAAAAGATAGGGGAAGGAAGATGTCAAAGGTGCAGCAGAGGAACGCAGCATTATAGAGAGGGAAAAACATTAGGGGAGAGCCATGTACAATAAGGATGGGGGCTCACGGATGGAGAGAAGAAATAGACACTTGGCAAAACACTTGAATGTTAAATGCTAAAACTGAAAAGTTGTGACTTTTCTCCTCCCCTCAGCTCATTTCCTTTCTTTATAAAAAAAAACAGCTGTATTAAAAAGGATCAGAGCCTTTGAAGGGGAAGCACATGGATATGAGGTTACCAGTATTAAAAAGAATCATTGTCTTTGCAGTGGAAATCCAGGGATGTGAGGGTAGGAAGCAAGAAGCTCAGAGACTTAAACATGGAAGTAAACAGTGTGGGAAGAAATAGCTAGGGAATTGTTATGGCTAGGCTTGTATAGGCACTAGGGCTGAAAGCCTAGTACCAACCTATGAACCTATGAATGGAGAATCAAATTTATTGAAGGTGAGAGGCAGGGAATGAAGGTGGGGGATGAATTAAGGGGTAGGAGGGAAAAAAGGATGGAAATTGAGAAAGGAATTGATGCAGAGGAGAAAAGCGTGTGAGTACGAGAAAAAGGACTGGAACTAAGGGGCTAAAGAAGGTAGGACTGAGATGTAAAGGATAGTGTGAATGAACTGAGGAAAAGGAGAAGGAGGATGTACCCCAAAATGTAAAGGGATGGAGGTAACAGGCCAGGAGGATGTACCCTGAAATGTAAAGGGATGGAGGTAAAAGGCCAGGAGGATGTACCCAAAAATGTAAAGGGATGAAGGTAAAAGGCCAGGAGGATGTACCCCAAAATGTAAAGTGATGGAGGTAAAAGGCCAGGAGGATGTACCCTGAAATGTGAAGGGATGGGGGTAACAGGCCAGGAGGACGTACCTCGAAATGTAAAGGGATGGAGGTAACAGGCCAGGAGGATGTACCCTGAAATGTAAAGGGATGGAGGTAACAGGCCAGGAGGATGTACCCTGAAGTGTAAAGGGATGGTGGTAACAGGCCAGGAGGACGTACCTCGAAATGTAAAGGGATGGAGGTAACAGGCCAGGAGGATGTACCCTGAAATGTAAAGGGATGGAGGTAACAGGCCAGGAGGATGTACCTTGAAATGTAAAGGGATGAAGGTAACAGGCCAAGAGGATGTTCCTGAAATGTAAAGGGATGGAGGTAACAGGCCAGGAGGATGTACCCTGAAGTGTAAAGGGATGGTGGTAACAGGCCAGGAGGACGTACCTCGAAATGTAAAGGGATGGAGGTAACAGGCCAGGAGGATGTACCCTGAAATGTAAAGGGATGGAGGTAACAGGCCAGGAGGATGTACCCTGAAGTGTAAAGGGATGGTGGTAACAGGCCAGGAGGATGTACCCCGAAATGTAAAGGGATGGATGTAACAGGCCATGAGGATGTACCCTGAAATGTAAATGGGTGGAGGTAAAAGGCCAGGAGGATGTACTCCGAAATGTAAATGGATGGAGGTAAAAGGCCAGAAAGATGAACCCTGAAATGTAAAGTGATGGATGTAAAAGGCCAGGAGAATGTACCCTGAAATGTAAAAAATGGAGGTAAAAGGCCAGGAAGATGTACCAACAAATGTAAAGGGATGGAAGTAAAAGGACAGCAGGCTGTACCCTGAAATGCAAAGGGATGAAGGTAAAAGGCCAGGAGGATGTACCCTGAAATGTAAAGGGATGGAGGTAAAAGGCCAGCATGCTGTACCCTGAAGTGTAAAGGGGTGGCAGTAACAGGCCAGGAGGATGTACCCTGAAATGTAAAGGGATGGAGGTAACAAGCCAGGAGAATGAACCCTAAAATGTAAAGGGATGGAGGTAACAGGCCAGGAGGATGTACCCTGAAATGTAAAGTGATGGAGGTAAAAGGCCAGGAGGATGTACCCTGAAATGTAAAGGGATGGAGGTAACAGGCCAGGAGGATATACCCTGCAATGTAAAGGGATGGAGGTAACAGGTCAGGAGGGTGTACCCAGAAATGTAAAAGGATGGAGGTAAAAAAACAGGAAGATATACCGTGAAATGTAAAGGGATGGAGGTAAACGGCAAGGAGGATGTATCCTGAAATTTAAAGGGATGGAGGTAAACGGCCAGCAGGATGTACCCCAAAATGTAAAGGGATGGAGGTAACAGGCCAGGAGGATGTACCATGTAAAGTAAAGGGATGGAGGTAATAGGCCAAGAGGACGTACCATGAAATATAAAGGGATGGAGGTAAAAGGCCAGGAGGATGTACCCCAAAAATTAAAGGGATCGAGGTAAAAGGCCAGGAGGATGTACCCTGAAATATAAAGGGATGGAGGTAAAAGGCCAGGAGGATGTACCCTGAAATGTAAAGGGATGGAGGTAACAGGCCAGGAGGATGTACCCTGAAATGTAAAGGGATGGAGGTAACAGGCCAGGAGGATGTACCCTGAAATGTAAAGGGATAGAGGCAACAGGCCAGGATGATGTACCATTAAATGTAAAGGGATGGGGGTAACAGGCCAGGAGGATGTAGCCTGAAATGTAAAGAGATGGAGGTAAAAGGCCTGGAGGATGTACCCTGAAATGTCAAGGGATGGAGTTAACACGCCAGGTTAATGTACCCTGAAATGTAAAGTGTTGGAGGTAAAAGGCCAGGAGGATGCACCCTGAAATGTAAAGGGATGGAGATAAAAAGGCCAGGAGGATATACCCTGAAATGTAAAGGGATGGAGGTAACAGGCCTGGAGGACGTACCCCAAAATGTAAAGGGATGGAGGTAAAAGGCCAGCAGGATGTACCCTGAAATGTAAAGGGATGGAGGTAAAAGACCAGCAGGATGTACCCTGAAATGTAAAGGGATGGAGGTAAAAGGCCAGGAGAATGTAGCCTGAAATGTAAAGGGATGGAGGTAAAACGCCAGGAGGATGTACCCTGAAATGTTAAGGGATGGAGGTAACAGGCCAGGAGGATGTACCCTGAAATGTAAAGGGATGGAGGTAAAAGACCACCAGGCTGTACCCTGAAATGTAAAGGGATGGATGCAACAGTCCAGGAGGATGTACCCTGAAATGTAAAGGGATGGAAGTAACATGCCAGGAGGATGTACCCTGAAATATAAACGGATGGAGGTAAAAGTTCAGGAGGGTGTACCCTGAAATGTAAAGGGATGGAGGTTAAAGGCCAGGAGGATGTATACTGAAATGTAAAGGGATGGAGTTAAAAGACCAGGAGGATGTACGATGAAATGTAAAGGGATGCAGGTAAAAGGCCAGGAGGATGTACCCTGAAATGTAATGGGATGCAGGCAATAGGCCAGTAAGATGTACCCTGAAGTGTAAAGGGATGGAGGTAACAGGCCAGGAGAATGTACCCTGAAATATAAAGGGATTGAGGTAACAGTCCAGGAGGATGTAACCTGAAATGTAAAGGGATGGACGTAAAAGGCCAGGAGGATGTACCCTGAAATGTAAAGGGATTGAGGTAAAAGGCCAGGAGGATGTACTCTGAAATGTAAAGGGATGGAGGTAAAAGGCCAGGAGGATGTACCCTGAAATGTAAAGGGATGGAGGTAAAAGGCCAGGAGGATGTACCCTGAAATGTAAAGGGATGGAGGTAATAGGCCAGGAGGATGTACCCTGAAATGCAATGGGATGGAGGTAAAAGGCCAGGAGGATGTGCCCTGAAATGTAAAGGGATGGAGTTAACAGACCAGGAGGATGTACCATGAAATGTAAAGCGATGGCGGTAACAGGCCAGGAGGATGTACCCTGAAATGTAAAGGGATGCTGGTAAAAGGCCAGGAGGATGTACCCTGAAATGTAAAGCGATGGCAGTAACAGGCCAGGAGGATGTACCCTGAAATGTAAAGGGATGGAGGTAAAAGGCCAGGAGGACATACCCTGAAATGTAAAGGGATGAAGTTAATAGGCCAGGCGTATGTTCCCTGAAATGTAAAGGGATGCAGGTAAAAGGCCAGCAGGATGTACCCTGAAATGTAAAACAATGCAGGCAAAAGGCCAGACAGATGTACCCTGAAATGTAAAAAGATGGAGGTAAAAGGCCAAAAGGATGTACCCTGAAAAATAAAGGGATGGAGGTAAAAGGCAAGCAGGCTGTGCCCTGAAATGTAAAGGGATGGGGGAAACAGGCCAGGAGGATGTACCCCAAAATGTAAAGGGATGGAGGTAAAAGGCCAGGAGGATGTTCCCTGAAATGTAAAGGGATAAAGGTAAAAAGGCCAGGAGGATGTACCCTGAAATGTAAAGGAATGGAGGTAACAAGCCAGGAGGATGTACCCTGAAATGTAAAGGGATGGAGGTAAAAGGCCAGGAGGATGTACCCTGAAATGTAATGGGATGGAGGTAACAGGCCAGGAGGATGTACCCTGAAATGTAAAGTGATGGAGGTAAAAGGCCAGGAGGATGTACCCTGAAAGGTAAAGGGATGGAGGTAACAGGCCAGGAGAATGTACCTCGAAATGTAAAGGGATGGAGGTAACAGGCCAGTAGGATGTACCCTGAAATGTAAAAGGATGCAGGTAACAGGCCAGGAGGGTGTACTCTGAAATGTAAAGGGATGGAGGTAACAGGCCAGGAGGATGTACCCTGAAATGTAAAGGGATAGATGTAACAGGCCAGGAGGATGTACCCTGAAATGTAAATGGGTGGAGGCAACAGGCCAGGAGGATGTACCCTGAAATGTAAAGAGATGGAGGTAACAGGCCAGGAGGATGTACCCTGAAATGTAAAGGGATGGAGGTAACAGGCCAGGAGGATGTACCCTGAAATGTAAAGGGATGGAGGTAACAGGCCAGTAGGATGTACCCTGAAATGTAAATGGGTGGAGGCAACAGGCCAGGAGGATGTACCCTGAAATGTAAAGAGATGGAGGTAAAAGGCCAGAAGGATGTACCCTGAAATGTAAAGGGATGCAGGTAAAAGGCCAGTAGGAAGTACTCTGAAATGTAAAGGGACGGAGGTATCAAGCCAGGAGGATGAACCCTAAAATGTAAAGGGATGGAGGTAACAGGCCAGGAGGATGTACCCTGAAATGTAAAGGGATGGAGGTAACAGGCCAGGAGGATGTACCCTGAAATGTAAGGGATGGTGGTAACAGGCGAGGAGGATGTACGCTGGTGTGTAAAGGGATGGAGATAACAGGCCAAGAGGTTATACCCTGAAATGTAAAGGGATGGAGTTAACAGGCCAGGTTAATGTACCCTGAAATGTAATAGGTTGGAGGTAAAAGGCCAGGAGGATGTACCCTGAAATGTAAAGGGATGGAGGTAAAAGGCCAGCAGGATGTACCCTGAAATGTAAAGGGATGGAGGTAACAGGCCAGGAGAATGAACCCTAAAATGTAAAGGGATGGAGGTAACAGGCCAGGAGGATGTACCCTGAAATATAAATGGATGGAGGTAAAAGTTCAGGAGGGTGTACCCTGAAATGTAAAGGGATGGAGGTTAAAGGCCAGGAGGATGTATATTGAAATGTAAAGGGATGGAGGTAACAGGCCAGGAGGATGAACCCTGAAATGTAAAGGGATGGAGGTAACAGGCCAGGAGGATGTACCCTGAAATGTAAAGGGATGAAGGTAAAAGGCCAGGCGTATGTTCCCTGAAATGTAAAGGGATGCAGGTAAAAGGCCAGCAGGATGTACCCTGAAATGTAAAACAATGCAGGCAAAAGGCCAGACAGATGTACCCTGAAATGTAAAGGGATGGAGGTAAAAGGCCAAGAGGATGTACCCTGAAATGTAAAGGGATGGAGGTAAATGGCCAGCAGGATATACCCCAAAATGTAAAGGGATGGAGGTAACAGGCCAGGAGGATGTACCCCGAAATGTAAAGGGATGGAGGTAACAGGCCAGGAGTATGTACACTGAAAAAACAAGTAATCTCCGTGGTATCCCCGAAGTCTCAAAACAACCCACTAAAGTATAGTGGGTCTAAAAACAAAACAGTGTAAGAAACTTCTCTGTGTGGAAGATTTTCAGTCCATATATTTCTAGTTAATAGGTTCATAGGTTTATACTAGGCTATCTTCCCTAGTGCATTTATAAGCCTAGCCAGAATGTGTTTGGCTTTCGCCACCCATTTTAAATTTATTTTGCTATGCCCTTTTTTGAGGTTAGTATACTGTGCCTCTGTCTAACAGTGACACAGAAGTGATACCCGGGGTAAACCTACGATCTCCCATCCACTCACCAAGATTCCTCTTGAAGAGAGTCAATGAGGGACTCTGCCTAACCTGGACTGGAATTTTATTCCAGAGTGAAGGGAGCCTCTGGGTTATGAATCTGTCCCTCCAGCATGTCCTATTTATTTCAGTGCTGAGGTTCAAGTCTCTCGAGCGTAGCTCGATGGGATTTGGATTTTCTGAGGTGCAGCATGTCCATTAATTCCGGGTTGGACATGGCTTTATACATCAGGCACAGATCGCCTCTGAACAGGCGGTATGCCACTAAGTAGAGCTGGAGTTTCTTTAACCGGGCAGCATATGGCATCTGTTTGAGCCCTTTGATCCTCTTGGTGAGGTACTTTTGGGGTCTTTCCAGTTGCTGCAGGTGTCTGGTAAGGTACATCCCAAAAGGGGCATTGTACTCAATTATGGGCCTGATGAGGGATGAGTAAAGAGGCACGATGACCTCCCCTGATTTAGATGTGAATCCCTTTATGATTAGGTTGGCTATATAAAATGTTTTTCTAACCACTTTGGCCACGTGGTTGTCAAATGAGAGATTGCTATCATGTTGGGTCCCCAGGTCCCTAATTACTTCTTTTGTACTTAATGGATTACCACCTATGTGGTAATTTGTGGGCACTTTATTTTTGCCAAAGGGGATGACTATACACTTTTTGGCATTTAGCTTGAGGCCATGGCTCTGGCACCAGTTGTCTGTTTCTATGAGGCCCTTTTGGAGGATGCTTGTGTCAGCTGGAGAGTTGATTATGGCGCCCAGTTTGCAGTCATCTGTGAACTTGGTCAGCCACAGTCCTTCCGTGTTGGCCTGTACCTCCGAGAAATATATACCGAACAAGAGAGGTCCCAGGACTGAGCCTTGTGGGACACCACTTGTAACTGGTTTGGAGTCTGACATGGCTCCAGCAATTCTAACCATGTGGGTTCTGTCCTTGAGCCAGTTTGCAATCCATCTAGTGACATATGGGTTTATATTTAAGCTGGTGAGCTTATCTATAATGCCCGAGTTGGGTATTGTATCGAAGACTTTTGCGAGGTCCAGGTAGGCTGTGTGGACCACCTTCCCCTTGTCAATCGCCTTGGTGACTGTTTCAAAGAAATCAACCAGGTTTAAGAGGCAGGATCTGCCCTTAACAAAGCCGAACTGGGTAGGATCCAGTGTCTGTAGGCCCCCAATATATTTATTTATGAGGTCCATGATGATCCTTTCCATAGCTTTGCAGACCAAGCTAGTCAGGCTTATGGGGCGATAGTTTCCAGGATCCGTTGAGGCACCACCTTTATGGAGAGGGACCACTGTTGCTGTACGCCACTCTTTGGGCACATATCCTGTAGTAAGGCTGAGATTGAACAGTAGTTTTATGTTTGGGTTTAGCTCTTCTTGGAGTTCATGTAGGACGCAGCCCGGGACACTGTCTGGTCCCATTGATGCTGTGTTTTTTGCTTTGGAGAGGCCGGCTCTTACCTGAGCATCTGAGATGTCAGAGGGGCAGCACTCTGCTGGGATAGATATTTGCCCTTTTGGTGGGGAGGGGGGGGTTTGCACTGAACCTGTCAGCTAGGATGTTGGCATTGTCTGTGGGTTCAGTGTATTTTTTGTCCTTTTGGACTAATTCTGAGCATATCTGGGAATTACCACCCAGGTTCCTAACATAACTAAAGAAAGCCTTGTGATTATCTTTAGTGTCCTGTGCAATTATTCTCTCGAAGCTGGCCTTAGACAATTTTATGAGTGCCCGTAGTTTTTTGCTAATACTGATCAGTGATGCCTTCCCTTTTTTGGATTTTGCTCTATCATTTAGTAGCTTCCTCCTTCTATTGTATAGTCTGTTTACGGCTGGGGTCCACCAGACAGGACGTCTGCCTTTTGAGGATTGGTTCTTGGTTTTATTTGGGATCGCATGATCCATGCATTCCTGAAGGTGTTCATAGAATGCATCTATAAAGGATTCTGCGGTCTGGGCCGTATTTTCCACAGGCCCGGGGGCTTTGAAGGATTCCACCTCGGTTTTGAGGAGTGTGAAATTTGCTTTAGAGAAGTTTTTCACTGTGGTTTTCTGGGCAGGGGCTGGGGTCGGGATGTGAATATCCAGTGAGATTAGTTTATGTTCTGATCTTACCAGTGAGGGATACACTTCTGGTTTGGAGCATAGAGTCCCCATGTTGGTGATGATCAGGTCCAGTTTGTTTTCCCCTCTTGTGGGAGTGGTAACAAGTTGTTCCATAGCATTTGAGTTTATAAATTCTAGGAACCTTTGGGCTAGGGTGTTGGAGCTAGAGTAATGCTCCCAGTCTATGTTTGGGTAGTTGAAGTCGCCCAATATAATGGTGTTTGGAGAGACCTTCATATTTTCCAGTGTTCTCAGGAAGGCCAAGTGGGGTTCCTGGGTGTGGGAGGGTGGTCTGTAGCAGGCTATAAACTGGAAGGCAGTTTTACCCACTGTTAGTTGCACATGGATAGTCTCGGATGCTTCGTGCTTTGCCACCAACCTGGAGGTGTGGGTATCTTTGATGAATATCGATACTCCCCCTCCTTTTGTGGTTCAGTCCAAGTTTTGGGGCTGAAAAGCATGGTATGAGGTATAACCTGGTAGTGCTGGGGTGCTCTCGGGAGCCCTGAACCAGGTTTCTGTTACTGCACAGATATCGATGTTCTCCATGCTAAGGAGAGTTTCGAGTGCATCTTGAGGTTTAGACTTCTGGCGTTGAGTAGCATTACTCTTAGTTTCTTATCCCTTGTGATACCTATGGAGGTGGGTTTGTCTTTTGAGCCTTGCCTAAAAAAGGCACTATGAGGGTAGCAAGAGCTTTTGCCAATATCTGAAAGCCCAGGGGTGACAGGTGCAAGCCATCCCTAGCGAAGCATCGTGGCTTGTCGAGCATATCTTCCCAAGCTGACAGGCATTGGATCCCCTTTGAATGACACCAGTACTTAAGCCAATTGTTGAAATTGATCATCTTGTCTTCATATTGTGGCTCTTGTACAGTGATATTGTTATCACTGTATATTAATCAGATCAGACAATAGTAGTAGAAGTAGCGAACGTAAACTCATCAAGTCAAAAAGTAATAATAGAAAATATATAATTCTACAGTATTACTAAGTATTCAAAAGTAATCCAAGCAAGGCAGGCAGTCTGTTTCCAGTCGAAAATCCTTTATTAAGTACACAGACAAGCGATCCAAGTAAAACAAAAATAGAGTAATAATTTCCTCACAAGCTTTCTAAATATATATATACTTTTTATCAGGCATGGGAGTGGTTTACTGTGCTGTAAAACAAAGTGTTATTGGTACACATGTTAAATTCACATCCCTTCCCCATCAGTGTGACATTCGAGCTGGTCCTGCCGTACCTAGTAGCTGTCATAATAATATATAGCCCTAATGTACTTTAATGGTACATCTTATTTAACCAAATTATTAAGTCTGTGATTTTATACAAGGCAATATACTACATGGCTGGAAATATATCAACCTTAGTTCATTTTGCGATCAAAAATTATATATAAATATATACATATACATTTTGCATGTAAAAATCAGTTTCTGTTTTCATAACCTATTGTTAACAAAGATCGCTTTCGTCCTTCTAGACTTCTTCAGGTCTGTGTACAAGAACCCTAAAAAACCTATATAATTGTATAATTAGTTAGTATTGTTATTACCATCATTTTGAATAAAGTGGAAAAAAGAACCAGAAAAAAGTAAAAAAATATATGTATGATGGAAACAAAATATACACTTAAATGTCAAATGATTTAAAATAGTATTTAAAACCAATTTGTAGAAAAAAATAAAATAAAATACACTTAGTCATGTAAACAATGTGGCAATTTTCTAAGTTCTAGTGCACTTTTAATTGAACAGTAGTAGTTTAGTCCAGGTTTTCTAAAAGAGTTCAGCTTTAATTGCCACATGAGTTCCTGTTTCTCCAGAATATTCGGGATGTCTCCTTCAAGATCACCCATGTCTATGCGATCCAGGATCTGGAACTTAAAACCTGTGTGTCTTTTATGAAGAGAAAGGTGTTTGGCTAGTGCATTATTTTTACATCCAGAGCGGATTTCTGACAGATGACATGAAATCCTTCGCTTGAGTTTATTTACAGTCTTGCCCACATAGAATGCATCACATTCATTGCACTGTGCCCTGTAAATTACTTTTTTAGTGTTACAATCACCCCCTGCACTGGTTTTAATGATCTTCTTTAAATAAGGGCAATAAAAACTATCACCTTGCTGTATAAATATACAAAATGTACAATTAGTTTCACATCTTTTAGTGCTTTTCTCATATGGTCTAGGTTTAAATTCAGCAAAACTTCTAATATTCCTGGCCTTCCTATAAACAAATGATGGGGCTTCACCTAAGATATTAATCAGAAAAGGGTTTCCTGTGACAATGTCCCAGTTTTCTTCAATAATATTTTTGATACTCTGATAATCCAAAGTGTATGTCAGGATGCAGCTATTTTTGCATTTGTTATTCTCTGTGGGATTACTTAACATTTTTCTACTGGGGAGGTTGAGTGAAGGTGCTTCAGTCCTTTTCAGTTCTATAATGGGTTCCAGGATGTTTTTTAACATCTGACTTTCATAGCCTCTCACTAGAAAATCATTCTCTAAGTTGTTCAGGTTTCTCAAAAATGGTTCCATCTCTGTGGTAATTCGAGCTAATCTATAGCACTGGGACTTCACTACATTATACTTGTTTTTTGTAGGATGTAGACTTTTACTGTGGACTAATAAGTTAACCCTCGTTGGTTTTCTGAATAGATCAGTGGTGATCCTGTTATTGTTGGTGTCCTTGGAAATCTGCATATCTAAGAAAGTGGTTAAAGTACAGCTATGGGAAGAGGTAAACTTCAGGAAGGGGGTTGTTTGATTGAGATAAGTGATAAAATCTCCAAGCTGCAAGGTGGCGTGTAATGAAGGCAGACAAGGGAGGAGGTATACTTGTGACTGATACCACTAGCTACAACCAAAAGATAGAGAACATGCTGGAGGATAACAGATTTTATGAGTTATTTACCATGGATGACATAAAAAGAGCATATGATTTATGGAACACTAACCTCACCACATTATGGGAAAAAAACTTATCACTGAAAATCCTTATAATTATTTATGGAGCCCATGCCCATGTTTACCTTACTTTTTTGGAATACCAAAGCCACACAAGAACAGAGAAGACCCACCTTATAGACCGGTGGTAGCAAGTGGAGGTTCCTTTACTGAAGCCACAGCCATTTACCTTGATTACTTGCTGAAACCTCTAGCAGAAAAGAATAAGTCATACATAAGAGATTCAATGGATTTTTTGAAGAAAATAAAAAACATTACAGTGGAAGCTGACAGTATTTTGGTAACTATTGATGTGGAATCCTTGTACACAGTGCTCCCTCACAATTACTATATAACAGCGGCTATGGAGTCTTTTAAGAAACATAGTCAGGGTACACAGGCACAACTGCAAAAGTTAAGCAAGCTCATTAATCTTGTACTGGACTTCAATTTCTTTACTTATAGGTTCATAGGTTTATACTAGGCTATCTGCCCTAAGGCATTTATAAGCCTAGCCCAAATTTTTGTGGCTTACGCCACCCCTTATATGAAAAAATACTGTGCCCATTAGTTTGTTGTGCCTCTGTCCAGCAGTGACACAGAGATGATTCCCGGGACAAACCTACGATCTCCCATCCACAGGTCAAGATTTCTCTTGAACAGAGCCAGCGAGGTGCTCTGCCTCACATGGATCGGGATTTTATTCCACAGCATAGGGAGTCTCTGAGTGATAAATCTATCCCTCCAGCACGTCCTATTTATATCCGTGCTAAGGTTTAAGTCACTTGCTCTAGTGGTTTTGGTGGATTTGGATTTTTGAGGTGGAGCATGTCCATTAATTCCGGGTTGGACATGGCCTTGTATGTCAGGCACATGTCACCTCTGAGCAGACGGTATGCAACTGAATAGAGCTGGAGTTTCTTCAATCTGGCAGCATATGACAGATTTTGGAGTTCCTTTATCCTTTTGGTGAGGAACTTTTGGGGTCTCTCCAATTGCTGCAGATGTCGGGTGAGATACATCCCGAATGGGGCATTGTACTCGATCATTGGTCTGATAAGTGAAGAGTACAGGGAACAATGACCTCACTAGATCTGGATGTGAATCCCTTCATGATCAGGTGGGCAATGTAGAAGGTCTTTCTAACCACTTTAGCAACATGAGTGTCAAAAGAAAGGCCACTGTCAACCTGGGTCCCCAGGTCCCTGATAACCTCTTCTGTGCTTAGTGGATTGCCACCTATATGGTAGCTTGGGGTTACCTTGTTTTTCCAGAAGGGTATGACTATACATTTTTTGGCGTTTAACTTCAGGCCATGGTTCTGGCACCAGCTATCTGTTTCCGTGAGTCCCTTCTGCAGGATATCCGTGTCCGATGCACTTTCCACTATGGCGCACAGTTTGTAGTCGTCTGCAAACTTTGTCAGCCAAAGTCCTCCCATGTTGGCCTGTACTTCTGAGAAGTAGATGCCGAACAATAGGGGGCCAAGGACCGAGCCCTGTGGGACACCACTTGTGACCGGCTTGGAGTCTGACATAGCGCCAGCATCTCTAACCCTGTGGGTTCTGTCCTTAAGCCAGTTTGCAACCCATCTTGTGACATATGGGTTTACATTTAAGCTGGTAAGTTTTTCTACAATACCTGAGTGGGGTATTGTGTCGAAGGCCTTTGCAAGGTCAAGGTAGGCTGTATGGACTGCCTTTCCCTCATCAATGGCCTTGGTGACTGTTTCGAAGAAGTCGACCAAGTTCAAAAGGCATAATCTGCCCTTGACGAAGCCAAACTGGGTCGGGTCCAATGTCTGCAAGTCCCCTATATCTTTGTTTATGAGCTCCATTATGATCCTCTCCATAGCTTTGCAGACTAGACTTGTTAAGCTTATAGGGCGGTAATTACCAGGGTCCGTAGAGGCACCGCCTTTGTGGAGTGGGACCACAGTTGCCGTATGCCACTCCTTGGGCACGTATCCTGTGGTAAGGCTGAGATTAAACAGCTGCCTTATGTGCGGGTTTAATTCCTCATTTAGCTCATGTAGCACACAGCCGGGGACACCATCCAGTCCCATTGATGCTGTGATTTTAGCTTTAGAGAGAGCAGCTTTCACCTGCACATTTGAGATGTCTGGGAGGCTACACTCTGCTGGGATAGTTATCTCTCCTTTAGGGTGGAGAGGGGGGTGAAGTTTGCACTGAACCTGTCTGCCAGTATGTTGGCAAAGTCTGTGGGTTCAGTGATTTTTGTATCATTTTGGACTAATTCTGAGCATATCTGGGAGTTTTCACCCAGGTTCCTAACATAGCTGAAAAAGGCCTTATGATTGTCCTTTGAATCCATGGCAATTTTTCTCTCAAAATTGGCCTTAGTTGATTTTATGAGTGCTCATATTTTTTACTAATAATGATCAGGGTGACTTCCCTTTTATGGATTTTGTTCTATCATGTAATAGCTTTCTCCTCTTATTGTAAAGTTTGTTAATGGCTGGAGTCCACCAGACTGGACGTTTGCCCTTTGTGGAAAGAGTCTTGGTTTTATTTGGGATTGCCTGATCCATGCAGTCCTGGAGGTGTTCATAGAAGGCATTTGTAAGGGCTTCCGCAGCTTGGGTTGTGGTTTCCACTGGCTCAGGGGCCTTGAAGGATACCACACGAGTCTTGAGTAGTGTGAAGTTTGCTCTAGAGAAGTTCTTCACTGTGGTCTTTTTTGTTTGGGGTGGGGGCGGGATGTGGATTTCCAGTGAGATTAGTTTATGATCAGATCTCACCAATGAGGGATATACTTCCGGTGTGGAGCATTTTGTCCCCATGTTTGTGATAATGAGATCTAGTATATTTTCTCCTCTCGTGAGAACAGTGACTAGCTGTTCCATGGCATTTGAATTTATGAACTCCAGGAACCATTGGGCTAGAAAGTTAGGGCTTGAGTAATGTTCCCAGTCTATATTCGGTAGTTGAAGTCACCCAATATGATGGTGTTTGGAGATACATTTATACCCTCCAGTGTCTTCAGGAAGGCTGTGTGGGGTTCCTGAGTTTGAGAGGGTGGCCTGTAGCATGCTACAATTTGTAGAGCAGTTTTGCCTATGGTTAGTTGCACCTGGATGGTTTCAAGCTTTGTGCATTGCCACCAACCTGGAGGTGTGGGTATCCTTTATGAATATGGATACACCCCCTCCTTTTGTGGTGTGGTCCGGGTTTTGGGGCCGGAACGCATGATATGAGGTAAAACCTAATAGTGCCGGGGTGCTCTCAGGAGCCTTGAACCAGGTTTCAGTTACAGCACAGACATCGATGTTCTCCATACTTAGAAGGGCCTCGAGTGCGTGCATTTTGAGATTTAGACTTCTGGCATTGAGCAGCATTACCCTCAGTTTCTTCCCATTTTTGTTTTCTAGGGTGGTAGGTTTAGAATTTGAGCCTGGGGGTGGCAAGAGCCTTAGCCAATATCCGGAATCCCAGGGGTGACAGGTGCAAGCCGTCCCATGCAAAGCAGCGTGGCTTGTCAAGCATGTCTATCAGGCAGACAGACACTGGATCCCCTTTGAATGACACCAGACATTAAGCCAATTGTTAAAGCTGATCATCTTGTCTCTATATTGTGGCATCATTCTTGGTGAAGGAAGGATACTGCTCAGGGTCAGGGTCATACCTGCCTGGGCTACATAATCAGAGAGCTCCTCTATGTCTCTTTTCATGTAGTCCAGGGAGGTACGTCTCAGGTCGTTCACACCAGCATGGACAATGACTGTGTCATATTTGTACTTGCCGTGGAGTGACCAGAGTGCTTGTGTTATGTGGCGGATTCTAGCGCCCGATAGGCAGCTTACTGTGACCCTCTCCTTGTTCAGCCTGGTGAGTGGGACGTCAGTGTGTCTGACTATGGAGTCACCTATGACAAGTATGTTTGGTGTTGTATTTGGCCTTAAGGGCTGTGACTGCTTTGCACACTGCTTTTGTGGTTTATGTGTTGCTTGTGGGGTGTCTTGAGGTAGCAGTTGTTTGGGTGTCTGCTTTGGAGGCCTCTGCTGTTTAGGTAAATTTTTACTCAGAGCCTCCGAGTATGTCTTTGTATGTTTATGTGTTTGATTCAGTGGTGTGGTAGCATTATGTGAGGCTGGTTTTATGGTGTGTGTAGTTGCCTTCTCCTCCTGTCTGGTCTTGCCAGTCCTGAGTTGAGAGAGCTCAGACTCCAGTTTGGCTAAATAGCTGCATCTCTCGCAAGTATTTGTGTTATGTGGGAGTAGGAGAGGGTTGTCTGTGTACATGAGGCAGTTATAACATTGCCTCAAGATTCCCAGATTCACCAGCTGGACCGGAGAGGAGATTGACAACTGACCTTTGGACATGCTAGAATAATATTGGGAATTCCTTAATAATTGAAAACAAGGGCCAGTGGGGAGTGAGGGTGTAGTGCTTTTAATTTTTAGTGCTGACTTATATAATTGCTATAGTGAGCAAGTGCCAGGTAACTTGAGTGCAATGTGTTACAAGTAACTAAATGCAAAAACGACAAACAGTAACTTTCTTTCAAGTGAAACAAGGAACTAGTACAGTAAGCAATGCAGATATCACTAGTGATTAACTTTCAATGGCAAACACTACAAACAAAAAACTGGTATAGCAATGGGGGCTGCCATGGCTCCCAGCATAGCTAACATAGCCCTGGGCAAATGGGAGGAGGACTTTGTGTTAAACAACACAGACTACATGCAGCATATCACATGCTATTTATGTTTTATTGATGATGTCTTTATTGTGTGGGAAGGTGACACCTTGCAGCTTGGAGATTTTATCACTTACCTCAATCAAACAACCCCCTTCCTGAAGTTTACCTCTTCCCATAGCTGTACTTCAACCACTTTCTTAGATATGCAGATTTCCAAGGACACCAACAATAACAGGATCACCACTGATCTATTCAGAAAACCAACAAGGGTTAACTTATTACTCCACAGTAAAAGTCTACATCCCACAAAAACCAAGTATAATGTAGTGAAGTCCCAGGGCTATAGATTAGCTCGAATTACCACGGAGATGGAACCATTTTTGAGAAACCTGAACAACTTAGAGAATGATTTTCTAGTGAGAGGCTATGAAAGTCAGATGTTAAAAAACATCCTGGAACCCATTATAGAACTGAAAAGGACTGAAGCACCTTCACTCAACCTCCCCAGTAGAAAAATGTTAAGTAATCCCACAGAGAATAACAAATGCAAAAATAGCTGCATCCTGACATACACTTTGGATTATCACAGTATCAAAAATATTATTGAAGAAAACTGGGACATTGTCACAGGAAACCCTTTTCTGATTAACATCCTTAGGTGAAGCCCCATCATTTGTTTATAGGAAGGCCAGGAATATTAGACGTTTTGTTGAATTTAAACCTAGACCATGTGAGAAAAGCACTAAAAGATGTGAAACTAATTGTACATTTTGTATATTTATGCAGCAAGGTGATAGTTTTTATTGCCCTTATTTAAAGAAGATCATTAAAACCAGTGCAGGTGGTGACTGTAACACTAAAAACGTAATTTACAGGACACAGTGCAATGAATGTGATGCATTCTATGTGGGCAAGACTGTAAATAAACTCAAGCGAAGGATTTCATGTCATCTGTCAGAAATCCGCTCTGGATGTAAAAATAATTCACTAGCCAAACACCTTTCTCTTCATAAAAGACACACAGGTTTTAAGTTCCAGATCCTGGATCGCATAGACATGGGTGATCTTGAAGGAGACATCCTGAATATTCTGGAGAAACAGGAACTCATGTGGCAATTAAAGCTGAACTCTTTTAGAAAACCTGGACTAACCTACTACTGTTCAATTAAAAGTGCACTAGAACTTAGAAAATTGCCACATTGTTTACATGACTAATTGTATTTTATTTTATTTTTTTCTACAAATTGGTTTTAAATACCATTTTAAATCATTTGACATTTAAGTGTATATTTTGTTTCCATCATCATACATATATATATATATTTTTTTTTTCTGGTTCTCTTTTTTCCACTTTATTCAAAATGATGGTAATAACAATACTAACTAATTATACAATTATATAGGTTTTTAGGGTTCTTGTACACAGACCTGAAGAAGTCTAGAAGGACGAAAGCGATCTTTGTTAACAATAGGTTATGAAAATAGAAACTGATTTTTACATGCAAAATGTATATGTATATATTTATATATAATTTTTGATCGCAAAATGAACTAAGGTTGATATATTTCCAGCCATGTAGTATATTGCCTTGTATAAAATCACAGACTTAATAATTTGGTTAAATAAGATGTACCATTAAAGTACATTAGGGCTATATATTATTATGACAGCTGCTAGGTAGGGCAGGACCAGCTCGAATGTCACACTGATGGGGGAAGGGATGTGAATTTAACATGTGTACCAATAACACTTTGTTTTACAGCACAGTAAACCACTCCCATGCCTGATAAAAAGTATATATATATTTAGAAAGCTTTTGAGGAAATTATTACTCTATTTTTGTTTTACTTGGATCGCTTGTCTGTGTACTTAATAAAGGATTTTCGACTGGAAACAGACTGCCTGCCTTGCTTGGATTACTTTCGAATACTTAGTAATACTGTAGAATTATATATTTTCTATTATTACTTTTTGACTTGACGAGTTTACGTTCGCTACTTCTACTACTATTGTCTGATCTGATTAATATACAGTGATTAACTAGAAATATATGGACTGAAAATCTTCCACACAGAGAGGTTTCTTACACTGTTTTGAGGATGTACCCTGAAATGTAAAGGGATGGAGGTATCAGGCCAGGAGGATGTACCCTGAAATGCAAAGGGATGGAGGTAAAAGGCCAGCAGGATGTACCCTGAATTGTAAAAGGATGGAGGTATAAGGCCAGGAAGATGTACCCTGAAATGTAAAAGGATGGAGGTATAAGGCCAGTAGGATGTAACCTGAAATGCAAAGGGATGGAGGTAAAAGGCCAGCAGGATGTACCCTGAAATGTAAAAGGATGGAGGTATAAGGCCTGGAGGATGTAGCCTGAAATGTAAAGGGATGGAGGTAAACAGCCAGGAGGATGTACCCTGAAATGTAAAGGGATGGAGGTAAAAAGGCCAGCAGGATGTACCCTGAAATGTAAAAGGATGGAGGTATAAGGCCTGGAGGATGTAGCCTGAAATGTAAAGGGATGGAGGTAAACAGCCAGGAGGATGTACCCTGAAATGCAAAGGGATGGAGGTAAAAGGCATGGAGGATGTACCCTGAAATGTAAAGAGATGGAGGTAAAAGGCATGGAAGATGTACCCTGAAATGTAAAGAGATGGAGGTAACACACCAGGAAGATGTAGTCTGAAAAGTAAAAGGATGGAGCTAAAACGCCAGGAGGACGTACCCTGAAATGTAAAGGGAGGGGGGTAACAGGCCAAGAGGATGTGCCCTGAAATGTAAAGGGATGGACGTAAAAGGCCAGCAGGATGTACCCTGAAATTTAAAGGGATGTAGGTAAAAGGCCAGGAGGATGTACCCTGAAATGTAAAGGAATGAAGGTAAAAGGCCAGGAGGATGTACCCTGAAATTTAAAGGGATGGAGGTAAAAGGCCAGGAGGATGTACCCTGAAATGTAAAGGAATGAAGGTAAAAGGCCACGAAGATGTAGCAACAAATGTAAAGGTATGGAAGTAAATGGACAGCAGGCTGTACCCTGAAATTTAAAGGGATGGAGGTGAAAGGTCAGGAGGATGTACCTTGAAATGTAAAGGGATGGAGGTAACAGGCCAGTAGGATGTACCCTGAAATGTAAAGGGATGGAGGTAAAAGGTCAGGAGGGTGTACCCAGAAATGTAAAGGGATGGAGGTAAAAGGTCAGGAGGATGTACCCTGAAATGTAAAGGGATGGAGGTAACAGGCCAGTAGGATGTACCCTGAAATATAAAGGGATGGAGGTAAAAGGCCAGGAGGCTGTACCCTGAAATGTAAAGGGATGGAGGTAAAAGGTCAGGAGGATGTACCCTGAAATATAAAGGGATGGAGGTAACAGGCCATTAGGATGTACCCTGAAATGTAAAGGGATGGAGGTAAAAGGCCAGCAGGCTGTACCCACAAGTGTAAAGGGGTGGAGGAAACAAACCAGGAGGATGTACCCTGAAATGTAAAGGGATGGAGGTAACAGGCCATTAGGATGTACCCTGAAATGTAAAGGGATGGAGGTAAAAGGCCAGCAGGCTGTACCCACAAGTGTAAAGGGGTGGAGGTAACAAACCAGGAGGATGTACCCTGAAATGTAAAGGGATGGAGGTAAAAGGCCAGGAGGATGTACTTTAAAATTTAAAGGGATGCAGGCAAAAGGCCAGCAGGATGTACTCTGAAATGTAATAAAATGGAGGTAAAAGGCCAGGAAGATGTACAAACAAATGTAAAAGGATGGAAGTAAAAGGGCAGCAGGCTGTACCCTGAAATGTAAAGGGATGGAGGTAAAATGCCAGAAGGATGTACCCTTAAATGTAAAGGGATGGAGGTAAAAGGCCAGCGGATTGTACTGTGAAGTGTAAAGGGGAGGAGGTAACAGGCCAGGAGGATGTACCCTGAAATATAAAGGGATGGAGGTAAAAGGCCAGGATGATGTACCCTGAAATGTAAAGGGATGGAGGTAACAGGCCAGGATGATGTACCCTGAAATGTAAAGGGATTGAGGTAACAGGCCAGGAGGATGTACCCTGAAATGTTAAGGGATGAAGGTAACAGGCCAGGAGAATGTACCCTGAAATGTAAAGGGATGGAGGTAAATGGCAAGGAGGATGTATCCTGAAATTTAAAGGGATGGGGGTAAATGGCCAGCAAGATATACCCCGAAATGTAAAGCGATGGAGGTAACAGGCCAGGAGGATGTACCCTGAAATGTAAAGGGATGGATGTAAAAGGCCAAGAGGATGTACCCTGAAATGTAAAGGGATGGAAGAAAAAGGCCAGGAGGATGAAGCCTGAAATATAAAGGGATGGAGGTAACAGGCCAGGAGACGTACCCTGGTGTGTAAAGGGATGGATAAAACAGGCCAGGAGGATGTACCCTGAAATGAAAATGGATGGAGGTAACAGGCCAGGAGGATGTACCCTGAAATGTAAAGGGATGGAAGTAAAACGCCAGGAGGATGTACCCCGAAATGTAAAGGGATGGAGGTAAAAGGCCAGGAGGATGTACACGAAAATGTAAAGGGATGGAGGAAAAAGGCCACCAGGCTGTACCCTGAAATGTAAAGAGATGACGGTAACAGGCCAGTAGGATGTACCCTGAAATGTTAGGGGATGGAGGTAAAAGGCCAGGAGGGTGTACCCTGAAATGTAAAGGGATGGCGGTAAAAAGCCAGGAGGATGTACCCTGAAATGTAAAGGGATGGAGGTAACAGGCCAGGAGGATGTACCCTAAAGTGAAAAGGGATGGAGGTAATAAGCCAGGAGGATGTACCCTGAAATGTAAAGCGATGGAGGTAACAGCTCAGGAGGACTTACCCTAAAATATAAAGGGATTGAGGTAACAGGCCAGGAGGATATACCCTTAAATGTAAAGAGATGGAGTTAAAATGCCAGGAGGATGTACACTGAAATGTAAAGGGATGGAGGTGAAAGGCGAGTAGAATGTACCCCGAAATTTAATGGGATGGAGGTAGAAGGCCAGGAGGATGTACTCTGAAATATAAAGGGATGGAGGTAACAGGCCAGGAGGATGTACCCTGAAATGTAAAGAGATGGAGGTAAATGACCAGGAGGATGTACCCTGAAATGTAAAGGATTGGAGGTAAAAGGCCAGGAGGATGTACCCTGAAATGTAAAGGGATGGAGGTAACAGGCCAGGAGGATGTACCCTGAAATGTAAAGGATTGGAGGTAAAAGGCCAGGAGGATGTGCCCTGAAATGTAAAGGGATGGAGGTAACAGGCCAGTAGGATGTAACCTGAAATGTAAAGGGATGGAGGTAACAGGCCAGGAGGATGTACCCTGAAATGTAATGGGATGCAGGCAACAGGCCAGGGGGATGTAACCTGAAATGTAAAGGGATGGAGGTAAAAGGCCAGGAGGATGTACCCTGAAATGTAAAGGGATGGAGGTAAAAGGCAAGGAGGATGTACTCTGAAATTTAAAGGGATGTATGTAAAAGGCCATGAGGATGTACCCTGAAATGTAAAGGGATGGAGGTAACAGGCCAGGATGATGTACCCCAAAATGCAAAGGGATTGAGGTAGCAGGCCAGGAGGATATACCCTGAAATGTAAAGGGATGGAGGTAAAATGCCAGGAGGATGAGCCCTGAAATGTAAAGGGATGGAGGTAAAAGGCCACCAGGCTGTACCCTGAAATGTAAAGGGATGGAGGTAAAAGACCAGGAGGATATACCATGAAATGTAAAGGGATGGAGTAAACGGCAAGGAGGATGTATCCTGAAATTTAAAGGGATGGGGGTAAATGGCCAGCAGGATATACCCCGAAATGTAAAGCGATGGAGGTAACAGGCCAGGAGGATGTACCATGAAATGTAAAGGGATGGAGGTAACAAGCCAGGAGGATGTACCCTGAAATGTAAAGGGATGGATGAAAAAGGCCAGGAGGATGTCCACGGAAATGTAAAGGGATGGAGGAAAAAGGCCAGGAGGTTGTTCCCTGAAATATTAAGGGATGAAGGTAACAGGCCAGGAGGATGTATCCTAAAATGTAAAGGGATGGAGGTAACAGGCCAGTAGGATGTACCCTAAAATGTAAAGGGATGGAGGTATCAGGCCAGGAGGATGTACCCTGAAATGTAAAGGGATTGAGGTAACAGGTCAGGAGGATTTGCCCTGAAATATAAAGGGATGGAGTTAACAGGCCAGGAGGATGTACCCTGAAATGTAAAGGGATGGAGGTAAAAGCCCAAGAGGATGTACCCTGAAATGTAAAGGGATGGATGTAAAAGGCAAGGAGGATGTACTCTGAAATTTAAAGGGATGTATGTAAAAGGCCATGAGGACGCATCCTGAAATGGAAAGAGATGGAGGTAACAGGCCAGGAGGATGTACCCTGAAATGTAAAGCGATGGAGGTAACAGGCCAGGACGATGTACCCTGAAATGTAAACGGATGGAGGTAAATGGCAAGGAGGATGTATCCTGAAATTTAAAGGGATGGGGGTAAATGGCCAGCAGGATATACCCCGAAATGTAAAGCGATGGAGGTAACAGGCCAGGAGTATGTACCATGAAATGCAAAAGGATGGAGATAACAAGCCAGGAGGATGTACCCTGAAATGTAAAGGGATGGATGTAAAAGGCCAGGAGGATGTGCACGGAAATGTAAAGGGATGGAGGAAAAAGGCCAAGAGGATGTACCCTGAAATGTTAAGGGATGAAGGTAACAGGCCAGGAGGATGTATCCTAAAATGTAAAGGGATGGAGGTAACAGGTCAGTAGGATGTACCCTGAAATGTAAAGGGATGGAGGTATCAGGCCAGGAGGATGTACCCTGAAATGTAAAGGGATTGAGGTAACAGGCCAGGATGATGTACCCCGAAATGTAAAGGGATTGAGGTAACAGGCCAGGAGGATGTACCCTGAAATGTAAAGAGATGGAGGTAAATGACCAGGAGGATGTACCCTGAAATGTAAAGGATTGGAGGTAAAAGGCCAGGAGGATTTGCCCTGAAATGTAAAGGGATGGAGGTAACAGGACAGTAGGATGTAACCTGAAATGTAAAGGGATGGAGGTAACAGGCCAGGAGGATGTACCCTGAAATGTAATGGGATGCAGGCAACAGGCCAGGGGGATGTAACCTGAAATGTAAAGGGATGGAGGTAACAGGCCAGGAGGATGTACCCTGAAATGTAAAGGATTGGAGGTAAAAGGCCAGGAGGATTTGCCCTGAAATGTAAAGGGATGGAGGTAACAGGCCAGTAGGATGTAACCTGAAATGTAAAGGGATGGAGGTAACAGGCCAGGAGGATGTACCCTGAAATGTAATGGGATGCAGGCAACAGGCCAGGGGGATGTAACCTGAAATGTAAAGGGATGGAGGTAAAAGGCCAGGAGGATGTACCCTGAAATGTAAAGTGCTGGAGGTAAAAGGCAAGGAGGATGTACCCTGAAATGTAAAGGGATGGAGGTGAAAGGCGAGTAGAATGTACCCCGAAATTTAATGGGATGGAGGTAAAAGGCCAGGAGGATGTAATCTGAAATATAAAGGGATGGAGGTAACAGGCCAGGAGGATGTACCCTGAAATGTAAAGAGATGGAGGTAAATGACCAGGAGGATGTACCCTGAAATGTAAAGGATTGGAGGTAAAAGGCCAGGAGGATTTGCCCTGAAATGTAAAGGGATGGAGGTAACAGGACAGTAGGATGTAACCTGAAATGTAAAGGGATGGAGGTAACAGGCCAGGAGGATGTACCCTGAAATGTAATGGGATGCAGGCAACAGGCCAGGGGGATGTAACCTGAAATGTAAAGGGATGGAGGTAACAGGCCAGGAGGATGTACCCTGAAATGTAAAGGATTGGAGGTAAAAGGCCAGGAGGATTTGCCCTGAAATGTAAAGGGATGGAGGTAACAGGCCAGTAGGATGTAACCTGAAATGTAAAGGGATGGAGGTAACAGGCCAGGAGGATGTACCCTGAAATGTAATGGGATGCAGGCAACAGGCCAGGGGGATGTAACCTGAAATGTAAAGGGATGGAGGTAAAAGGCCAGGAGGATGTACCCTGAAATGTAAAGTGCTGGAGGTAAAAGGCAAGGAGGATGTACCCTGAAATGTAAAGGGATGGAGGTAAAAGGACAAGAGGATGTACCCTGAAATGTAAAGGGATGGAGGTAACAGGCCAGGAGGATATACCCTGAAATGTAAAGGGATGGAGGTAACAGGTCAGGAGGGTGTACCCTGAAATGTAAAGGGATGGAGGTAAAAGGCCACCAGGCTGTACCCTGTAATGTAAAGGGATGGAGGTAAAAGACCAGGAGGATATACCATGAAATGTAAAGGGATGGAGGTAAACGGCAAGGAGGATGTATCCTGAAATTTAAAGGGATGGGGGTAAATGGCCAGCAGGATATACCCCGAAATGTAAAGCGATGGAGGTAACAGGCCAGGAGGATGTACCATGAAATGTAAAGGGATGGAGGTAACAAGCCAGGAGGATGTACCCTGAAATGTAAAGGGATGGATGAAAAAGGCTAGGAGGATGTCCACGGAAATGTTAAGGGATGAAGGTAACAGGCCAGGAGGATGTATCCTAAAATGTAAAGGGATGGAGGTAACAGGCCAGTAGGATGTACCCTAAAATGTAAAGGGATGGAGGTATCAGGCCAGGAGGATGTACCCCGAAATGTAAAGGGATTGAGGTAACAGGTCAGGAGGATTTGCCCTGAAATATAAAGGGATGGAGTTAACAGGCCAGGAGGATGTACCCTGAAATGTAAAGGGATGGAGGTAAAAGCCCAAGAGGATGTACCCTGAAATGTAAAGGGTTGGATGTAAAAGGCAAGGAGGATGTACTCTGAAATTTAAAGGGATGTATGTAAAAGGCCATGAGGACGCATCCTGAAATGGAAAGAGATGGAGGTAACGGGCCAGGAGGATGTACCCTGAAATGTAAAGGGATGGAGGTAAAAGGACAGGAGGATATACCCTGAAATGTAAAGCGATGGAGGTAACAGGCCAGGACGATGTACCCTGAAATGTAAAGGGATGGAGGTAAACGGCAAGGAGGATGTATCCTGAAATTTAAAGGGATGGGGGTAAATGGCCAGCAGGATATACCCCGAAATGTAAAGCGATGGAGGTAACAGGCCAGGAGGATGTACCATGAAATGCAAAAGGATGGAGATAACAAGCCAGGAGGATGTACCCTGAAATGTAAAGGGATGGATGTAAAAGGCCAGGGGGATGTGCACGGAAATGTAAAGGGATGGAGGAAAAAGGCCAGGAGGATGTACCCTGAAATGTTAAGGGATGAAGGTAACAGGCCAGGAAGATGTATCCTAAAATGTAAAGGGATGGAGGTAACAGGTCAGTAGGATGTACCCTGAAATGTAAAGGGATGGAGGTATCAGGCCAGGAGGATGTACCCTGAAATGTAAAGGGATTTAGTTAACAGGCCAGGATGATGTACCCCGAAATGTAAAGGGATTGAGGTAACAGGCCAGGAGGATATACCCTGAAATGTAAAGGGATGGAGGTAAAATGCCAGGAGGATGTACCCTGAAATGTAAAGGGATGGAGGAAAAAGGACAGGAGGATAAACCCTGAAATGTAAAGGGATGGAGGTAAAAGGACAGCAGGAAGTACCCTGAAATTTAAAGGGATGTATGTAAAAGGCCAGGAGGATGCACCCTGAAATGTAAAGGGATGGAGGTAACAGGCCAGGAGGATATACCCTGAAATGTAAAGGGATGGAGGTAAACTGCCAGGAGGATGTATCCTGAAATGTTAAGGGATGAAGGTAACAGGCAAGTAGGATGTACCCTGAAATGTAAAGGGATGGCGATAACAGGCCAGGAGGATGTACCCCGAAATGTAAAGGGATCAACGTAACAGGCCAGGAGGATATACCCTGAAATGTAAAGGGATGGAGGTAAAAGGCCAGGAGGATGTACACGGAAATGTAAAGGGATGGAGGAAAAAGGCCAGGAGGATGAACCCTGGAATGTAAAGGGATGGAGGTAAAGGCCACCAGGCTGTACCCTGAAATGTAAAGGGATGGAGGTAACAGGCCAGGAGGATGTACCCTGAAATGTAAAGGGATGGAGGTAACCGGCCAGGAGAATCTACCCTGAAATGTAAAGGGATGGAGGTAAAAGGCCAGGAGGATGTGCCCTGAAATTTAAAGGGATGAGGTAGCAGGCCAGGAGGATGTAACTTGAAATGTAAAGGGATGGAGGTAACAGGCCAGGAGGATGTACCATGAAATATAAAGGGATGGAAGTAACAGGCCAGGAGGATGTACCCTGAAATGTAAAGGGATGGAGGTAACAGGTCAGGCAGATGTACCCTGAAATGTAAAGGGGATGGAGGTAAAAGGCCAGGAGGATGTAGCCTGAAATGTAAAGGGATGGAGGTAAAAGCCCAGGAGGATGTACCCTGAAATGTAAAGGGATGGATGTAACAGGCCAGGAGGATGTACCCTGAAATGTAATGGGATGCAGGTAAAAGACCAGGACAATGTACCCTAAAATGTAAAGGGATGGACGTAACAGGCCAGGAGGATGTACCATGAAATGTAAAGGGATGGAGGTAAAAGGCCAGGAGGATGTACCCTGAAATGTAAAGCGATGGAGGTAACAGGCCAGGACGATGTACCCTGAAATGTAAAGGGATGGAGATAAATGGCAAGGAGGATGTATCCTGAAATTTAAAGGGATGGGGGTAAATGGCCAGCAGGATATACCCCGAAATTTAAAGCGATGGAGGTAACAGGCCATGAGGATGTACCATGAAATGTAAAGGGATGGAGGTAACAAGCCAGGAGGATGTACCCTGAAATGTAAAGGGATGGATGTAAAAGGCCAGGAGGATGTACATGGAAATGTAAAGGGATGGATGTAAAAGGCCAGGAGGATGTACACGGAAATGTAAATTGGTGGTGGTAACAGGCCAGGAGATGTACCCTGGTGTGTAAAGGGATGGATAAAACAGGCCAGGAGGATATACCCTGAAATGTAAATGGATGGAGGTAACAGATCAGGAGGATGTACCCTGAAATGTAAAGGGATGGAGGTAAAAGGCCAGGAGGATGTACCCTGAAATGTAAAGGGATGGAGGTAAAACGCCAGAAGGATGTACCCCAAACTGTAAAGGGATGGAGGTAAAAGGCCAGTAGGATGTACACGGAAATGTAAAGGGATGGAGGAAAAAGGCCAGGAGGATGAAGCCTGAAATGTAAAGAGATGAAGGTAACAGGCCAGGAGGGTGTACCCTGAAATGTAAAGGGATGGAGTTAAAAGGCCAGGAGGATGTACCCTGAAATGTAAAGGGATGGAGGTAACAGGCCAGGAGGATGTACCTTAAAATGTAATGGGATGCAGGCAACAGGCCAGGAGGATGCAACCTGAAATGTAAAAGGATGGAGATAACAGGCCAGGAGGATGTACCCTGAAATGTAAAAGGATGGAGGTAACAGGCCAGGAGGATGTACCCTGAAATGTAAAAGGATGGAGGTAAAAGGCCAGGATGATGCACCATGAAATGTAAAGGGATGGAGGTAACAGGCCAGGAGGATGTACCCTGGTGTGTAAAGGGATGGAGAAAACAGGCCAGGAGGATGTACCCTGAAATGTAAATGGATGGAGGTAATAGGCCAGGAGGATGTACCCTGAAATGTAAAAGGATGGAGGTAAAAGGCCAGGAGGATGTGCCCTGAAATGTAAAGGGATGGAGGTAAGAGGCCAAGAGGATGTACCCTGAAATGTAAAGGGATGGAGGTAAAATCCCAGGAGGATGTACACGGAAATGTAAAGGGATGGAGGTAAAAGGCCAGGAGGATGAACCCTGAAATGTAAAGGGATGGAGATAACAGGCCAGGAGGATGTACCCTGAAATGTAAAGGGTTGGAGGTAAAAGGCCAGGAGGATGTGCCCTGAAATGTAAAGGGATGGAGGTAAGAGGCCAGGAGGATGTACCCTGAAATGTAAAGGGATGGAGGTAAAATCCCAGGAGGATGTACACGGAAATGTAAAGGGATGGAGGTAAAAGGCCAGGAGGATGAACCCTGAAATGTAAAGGGATGGAGATAACAGGCCAGGAGGATGTACCCTGAAATGTAAAGGGATGGAGGTATCCAGCCAGGAGAATGTACCCTGAAATGTAAAGAGATGGAGGTAAAAGGCCAGGAGGATGTACCCTGAAATGTAAAGGGATGGAGGTAACAGGCCAGGAGGATGCAACCTGAAATGTAAAAGGATGGAGGTAAAAGCCCAGGAGGATGTACCCTGAAATGTAAAGGGATAAAGGTAAAAGGCCAGGAGGATGTAATCTGAAATGTAAAGGGATGGAGGTAACAGGCCAGGAGGATTTACCCTGAAATGTAAAAGGATGGAGGTAAAAGCCCAGGAGGATGTACCCTGAAATGTAAAGGGATAAAGGTAAAAGGCCAGGAGGATGTACTCTGAAATTTAAAGGGATGTATGTAAAAGGCCAGGAGGATGCACCCTGAACTGTAAAGGGATGGAGGTAACAGGCCAGGAGGATGTATCCTGAAATGTTAAGAGATGGAGGTAACCGGCCAGGAGGATGTACCCCAAAATTTAAAGGGATGGAGGTAAATGGCCAGGAGGATATACTTTGAAATGTAAAGGGAGGATATACTTTGAAATGTAAAGGGATGGAGATAAAAGGCCATGAGGATATACCCTGAGATGTAAAGGTATGGAGAGAAAAGGCCAGGAGGATGTACCCCGAAATGTAAAGGGATGGAGGTAAAAGGCCAGGAGGATGTACCCTGAAATGTAAAGGGATGGAGGTGAAAGGCCAGGAGGATGTACCCTGAAATGTAAAGAGATGGAGGTAACAGGCCAGGTGGATATATTCTGAAATATAAAAGGATTAAAATTAAAGGCCAGGAGGATGTACCCTGAAATGTAAAGGGATGGATGTAAAAGGCCAGCAGGATGTAATGTGAAATGTAAAGGGATGGAGGTGAAAGGCCAGGAAGATGTACCCTGAAATGTAAAGGGATGGAGGTAACAGGCCAGGACGATGTACCCTGAAATGTAAAGGGATGGAGGGAAAATGCCAGTGGTCTTAGATGGACGGAACATGGGAGGTAGGCAGAATACCCTAAAACATACAGGGATAGAGGTTTAGGGCCAATGGCCTGAGTTGGAGGGAACAACAGAGGAAGGTAGAAGAGACAGAAGGTAGGAAAAATAGTCTAAGGGAAGAAAAGAGGTGCAATTGGAAACCATTGAAGAGTGATGTACTCAATCATAAGGATAATGGATACAGCCTGGGGGGGTGGTTGTCTGAGGAGAAGGGGACTGGAACTGTGGAGAATGACTAAAAGGGAAATTTGATTGTTCTACAGCAGTAAGGAGCTGAAGGGAGGGGGTGCAGTCTAAGGACTGGGGTTAAAAGGGAGGGGAAGAGGATTAAGTCCACCGGTAAGGCAGTTGGTTAGATCTGAGAGGAAGGATTAGAAGACAGAACGAAAACAATGGACAGAATGCTAATGACCCTAAAAGGTAGGGATAAGGCAATGAGGGGACAGAAGTGGTGAATTGTTAATGAATCAGTGATGGATGGCAAGAGACTGACAATGGGCAGGGGACTGATGTGTTAGTGTAAGAGATTTTGGGAGAGACGGAGGTACTGATGAGAGGGGCTGAAAGGGTGAGGAAGAAAATGAAGTCTAAGGATATGGAACTGATTGGGAGGGATAAGAACTGATGGGGAGGGATTAAGGAACTGATGTGGTAGGATAAATAAATTGATGGGGAGGGATAAAGAAACTGATGGGGAAGGATAAAATAGCTGATGAGGAGGGATAAAGGAATTGTTTGAGGAGGGATAAAATAACTGATGGGGATGTGGGGAGTGATAAAGGAACTGATGAGGAGGGAAAAATTAACTGATGGGGAAGAATAAAGGAACTGATGGGGAGAGATAAGAACTGATGGGGAGGGATCAGAACTGATGGGGGGGGGTAAAGGAACTGATGGGGAGTGATAAAAACTGATGGGGAGGGATTAAGGAACTGGTGGGGTAGGATGAATAAACTGATGTGGAGGGATAAAGGAACTGATAGGGAAGGATAAAATAACTGATGGGGAGGGATAAAGGAATTGTTGGAGAGGGGTGAAATAACTGATGGGGAGGGATAAGAACTGATGGGAAGGGATAAGAACTGATGGGGAGGGATAAAGGAACTGATGGAAATGGACAAGAACTGATGGAGCTGGATAAAGGAACTGATGGGGAGGGATAAGAACCGATGGGGAGGGATAAAGGAACTGATGGAAATGGACAAGAACTGATGGAGCAGGATAAAGGAACTGATGGGGAGGGATAAGAACCGATGGGGAGGGATAAAGGAACTGATGGAAATGGACAAGAACTGATGGAGCAGGATAAAGGAACTGATGGGGAGGGATAAGAACCGATGGGGAGGGATAAAGGAACTGATGGAAATGGACAAGAACTGATGGAGCAGGATAAAGGAACTGATGGGGAGGGATAAGAACTAAAGGGGAGGGATAAAGAAACTGATGGGGAGAGATAAGAGCTAATCGGGAAGGATAAAGGAACTGTTGGAGAGGGATAAAGGAATTGTTGGGGAGGGATAAAGGAACTGATGGGAAGGGATAAAGGAACTGATGGGAAGGGATAAGAACTGATGGGAAGGGATAATAATTGATGAGAAGGGATGAAGAAACTGGTGGGGGGATAAAGGAACTGATGGGGAGGAACAAGAACTGATAGGTAGAGATAGGAACTGATGGGGAGGTATAAAGGAACTGATGGTTAGGGATAAGAACTGATGGAGAAGGATAAAGGACCTGATGGGGAGGGATAATAACTAAAGGGGAGAGATAAAGAAACTGATGGGGAGAGATAAGAACTAATGGGGAGGGATTAAGGAACTGTTGGGGTGGGATAAAGGAATTGTTGGGGAGGGATAAAGGAACTGATGGGCAGGGAAAAAGGAACTGATGGGGATGGATAAGAACTGATAAGAAGAGATAAGAACCAATGGGGAGGGATAAAGGAACTGATGGGGAGGGATACATAGTTGATGGGGAGGGATAAAGGAACTGATGGGGTGGGATAAGAATTGATGAGAAAGGATAAAGGAACTGATTGGAAGGGATAATAATTGATGAGAAGGGATGAAGGAACTGGTGGGGAGGGATAAGGGAACTGATGGGGAGGGATAAGAACTGATAGGAAGAGATAAGAACTGATGGGGAGGTATAAAGGAACTGATGGGGGGGATAAGAACTGTTGGGTAGGGATAAAATAATTGATGGGGAAGGATAAAATAACTGATGGGGAGGGATAAGAACTAAGGGGGAGGGATAAAGGAACTGATGGGGAGGGATTAGAACTGATGGGGAGGGATTAAGGAACTGAGGAGTAGTAGTAAGGAAGTGAGGAGGAAGGAAGAAGAACTGAACTAAAACAGGAGATGGCACTGATGGGGAGAGGGCAGAGGCTGAAGGGAGTATCAGAAGAACAGAATCAACTGAAGAGGAGAGAGCAGGGTCTGAGGGATAGAGAGTAAATGGAGAAGAAACTGATGAGAAAAACAGATATAGTATGAACTGGGAACATCTTGCAGGGTAAAGGTTGAGTGGGTAAGGAACTGAGGAGGAAGGAAATTAACTAATTGAGACATATGGGGGAATGAGATGCAGATCCTGAATATGGGGAGAGACTGACAAGGAGAAGGGATGAAATGGGAGATGGCAGAGAATGAGGGGTGGAGCATGAACAGGGGAGGGACTGTTGAGAAGGAATAGGAGGGACTGAAGGGGAGGGGGTGGAGACTAAAGGGTGGGTAGTAAATGGAGGAGAGACTGACTAGAAAGAGAAGAAATTGAAAGAGAGATGGTAGGAATTAAAGGAAGGGACTGAACTGGGGCGGGATTATGGGTAAGGACTGAATGTCTGAAGACCTCAAGATGAGGAGGAAGGAAATGTCCTGATGATAAGATGGCAGAGAAAGATGGGCAGAGTCTGCATAGAGGTGAGGTGCTGACAAGAAAGAGAATGAGAAGAGACTGAGGGGGGAGAGGGCAGAGGCTAAAAGATAAGGAGTAAATGGATAAGAAACTGATGAGAAAGAGCGATGGTAGGAACTAAGGGCAAGGGACTGAACTGGCTAAGGATCATGGGTAGGGACTGAATGGCTGAGAAACTTCAAAGGATGAGGAGGCAAATGACCTGAAAGGAAGACGGTATGGAATGATGATCAGAACCTGTATGGGGGGACGGACAAGAAGGAGGAGAAGGGACTGAAGGGGAAAGGGCACCGAGGAGAAAACTGATGCGAAGAAACTCGAGAGGTGGTAGAAGTGACTTTTAAGGTGCTGAAATGGAACGGAAAAGAATGAGAGGCAAAGACATTAAGGGGGTGAACGGATGTGCAGAAAGAGAGAAACTAAAGTTACAAGGATAAGGAACTGAGCTTGGAGGAAAAGGGGACTGAGAGCGGAGAGACTGAATTATAGTGAACGGAAAAAAGGATGTTAAAGGAATTGAATGAAAAAAGACTGAGGTAGAGAGACTGACGTTTGAGGGTAAGACACTGAGGGACGACATGGTAAAGATGCAAGGGTCAGGGACTGAGGCATGGTGGGGAAGAAATAAGAACAAACTGAGCTACAAGAGGAAAGGGTGATGGATCTGAAATATGGGCAGTGACTGAGGAAGAGTGAAAAGGCACTGAAGCAGAGTACAGGCGCTAGTAGTAAAGTGTAATGAGATGGTGGAGGTGAAAGAAAAAGGGAAACAGGAGAAATGAGACAAGAGGCAAACTGCAAAGGTGTGCAAAAATATATGAGAAGGAGTTCCAGGTTACTAAACCAGGCTGAGGAGAGGGGCAGGGGAGAAGATGTAATGTGACAGGGATTGACACAGAAAGGAAATAAAATCGAAGGGTGTATGATTAAGGACAAGTGAGGGAGTGAAAATCATAAGGGCAAGATGGAGAAAAAACAGAATAGGCTACGGAAAGAAAGTAAGAGTACGAGTGACAGGAGAGAGAAGGGGTAGCCTGAGACAGAGACTGAGAAAGGAGGTAGTAGTTAGAAAACCTGATGGTTACCATAGCAACAGACAATATATAATATCAGGTACCTCTTTATGAGAATGTTTTCTGCATGATGCTGAATACTGTAACAGTACCTCTGTACTGTGGGATCAGTTTACTGTTCCCAAAGGAAGCCATTTAACCTAAATATCAACATGGATTCCAAGATTAATGAGATTGGGATGTCAAAGGATGATATGCATGGACTGGGGTGTCAAAGGATGATATGCATAGATTGGGGTGTCAAAGGATGGATTGGGGTGACAAAGGATGATATGCATGCAGAGACAGATCTTATGAATGACACAAAATAATGTTGCTCATAGCACTGTAGCTTGACTTATTTCAAACAGTTTATTGGTGTGGTGTTTTGTGATGTACAAAAGAGGGAGCTGAAGATGCCATCCAAGACTTTCAAACCCATCTGTTGGAAATATCAGTCAGTAAAACAGCAGGCATCAGAGATGGTTGTTCAACAAAGAGTGTATTACCATTAATAATAGGCCATACTGGTGATGGCACATACTGGTGGTGAACACTGAAGTAAGTTGGGTGTATATCAGTAACAGTTCATAATAGTGTTGGTACCTAATGGTGAAAATACAAGTTGATGGGCATACAAACTTTTGACGTTTCATAGCAGTAACAGCCAATACTGGTGATAGTAATTATTGTGCTCCTACTCTCTGACATTAAATACCCTGAAAAGTATGCATTGGTGACTTTAAATGTCAGTTGCCACTCTGTGCTGATGGGCATACATAGTGACAGGCTGTAGATGTGTGCCTGTGCCATAAAGATTAATTCTTATCTAACTGAATAGACAGACCAGTGTCTTGTAATGTGAACCGTAAGTGAGCAAGGCAGAAAGACACATGTACGTGCACAAGGCACAAACACACATACACATGCCCAAGGCACAAACACACATACACATGCCCAAGGCACAAACACACATACATGTGCAAAAGGCAGAAGGACACATGCACATGCACAAGGCAGAAACACACATACATGTGCAAAAGGCAGAAGGACACATACACATGCCCAAGGCACAAACACACATACACATGCCCAAGGCACAAACACACATACATGTGCAAAAGGCAGAAGGACACATGCACATGCACAAGGCAGAAACACACATACATGTGCAAAAGGCAGAAGGACACATACACATGCCCAAGGCACAAACACACATACACATGCCCAAGGCACAAACACACATACACATGCACAAGGCAGAAACACACATACATGTGCAAAAGGCAGAAGGACACATACACATGCCCAAGGCACAAACACACATACACATGCACAAGGCAGAAATACACATCCACATGCACTTAGCAATTATAGTGATCTAATGATAAACTGAAATGTCTTGCCAGAAATATTCCTTTTTTCCTTAAAGAAATTTTTACCCATAAAATGCACAGTGGAAAAATAACTGATTATATTTCAAAAGGATCCAAATATGCATAATACTCTTAATTAAAATAAATGACCAGTTCTGAAGCCACAGTCCTTAGGACAAGAGTTACCCATTTGTGTGTTTGAGTAGTAACAGTGAGAAATTAACAACAATTACTTCGTCTTCAATTTCAGAGGAAGTCCCTGCGAGACAGATGGCTGATGGAAGGAACGGCCCCACCCACTGAAGAAGATATCCTGTCATCGCCTCTAGGGAAAGCCCAGTCCCGGGTACAACAGCTTGAGGAGAACATTGCCAGGTAAGACAGAGCCTTAGCTAACTTTATTTTTGTGTTTTTATTAATGTTTTTTGACTCCCTGTATTTGTAGTTTTGGAATAAATGAAGCAGACACAGGTGAACTGCACACAATGAGGACATAAACACTATTTTGTGAGTCAGGACATTTGGACATTGGCAAGAGTTAAATTACTTGTTTGTCATAAGTTACCAAACCAGTTTTAAAAGGGTTTTCTTTTGTGATTCTCAGCTGTAGAACTATGCTGATCTTTGGGAGTTTTCTAAGAGCCATTGTATCTCATAATTCAAACTGTTACATGAAGCCATGTGCAGTGTGAATATACTTATAGCTAAGTTTTCCTTGTGTTCTGTATGTAGATTGATGCTTTAAAGACGTTTAAACTATTATTGGACACTACTGCTAGGTTCTGAACCTGATGGTTTGGTGTTTGTTTTAAGTTACAGGGTTTCTTTTATTGCATTACTTTCCCTATATTAGGAGCACATTCTTCCTCCTACGCCTCCCTGTTTAGAGAAGGCATTTTACTCACTTTTAATAAAGATGTAAACCATGTAGTATGTTTAATATTTGCATTTTATGCTGCAGTATTTGTTTAAACTTTAAATGTCACATTACATGCACGGCAGAATGTTAATTGCTCTCCCAAATGTGGTTAATAATTAACTATATTAAAAGAGAGATATGGCATCTTACATCCTTGAGATCTCCTTTAGTAATTTACTAGATAAAGAGAGCAACATTGTCTAAAGTGAATTTAGATGTGAGGAGGGGGACAGCGGTTGCAATAGGTTCCAACTGATATACAGGCCTGAGTTAAATATTACGGCTTGGAAGATCTGTACTAAAACCTAATAGGAATGATAAAAGAGTTTACAAGAAAACTGACCTCTTGGGTCAGCACATGGTACTGCCATGACACTAAGCTCCAGAAGGAGTGCATTTAACAGTAGGGTGAGCATTCATTTTATTCATTCATTTATTTATTGATACTTTTTTATGCTATTTAGGGTCAGAGAGGACCCACATTCTATCCCAGTAGTCAGTGAGCATAATGCAGAATCAGTTCTTGGACAGACCCCAGATTATCACAAAATGCAGACATGAAAATAATTCCTCATGCACACAGTTCCAGTACACCTAAAGGCAGTTTACCAAATTGCAAGTTCAGAGAGACACAGAGAGGATGTACAGACATTGTACAGAAAGCACATTTATAGTAGCCTTTAATCACTCCACTGGTAAAGCACATTTTCTACTAATCCTTAATTGCTTATGACCTTGGTCACTTTTTTTCTTTTTTAATTTATCTGTATGTTTGCTAAGCTGTGTTAGTCCACTGAACCTTCAGATCTGTTTTCATACACAAATCCAAAATACAGAGAATATATTGAAAATATTAAACATATAATGTCCAAGCTAACAAGCAATTAAAAAAAATCATGATGAACAGAAGTTGTGTTGACATATTATTCCCAGCTTTCTAACCCTGCCTTCACATGACAGTCTGTGGATGGCCTGCCACAACCTTCACATGATGGTCTGTAGATGGCCTACCACTGCCAATACACAATGATCTGTGGATAACTCAAGAGTGCCTTCACATAGCCACCACTACCATCACATGATGGTCTGTGGATGGCCTGCCACTGCCTTCACATGATGGTCTGTGGATGGCCTGCCACTGCCTTCACATGATGGTCTGTGGATGGCCTGCAACTGCCTTCACATGATGGTCTGTGGATGGCCTGCCACTGCCTTCACATGATGGTCTGTGGATGGCCTGCCACTGCCTTCACATGATGGTCTGTGGATGGCGTGCCACTGCCTTCACATGATGGACTGTGGATGGCGTGCCACTCCATTCACATGATGGTCTGTGGATGACCTGCCACTGCCTTCACATGATGGTCTGTAGGTCGTCTACCACTACCATTACACAATGATCTGTGGATAACCCGCCAATGCCTTCACATGATGGTGTGTGGATAGCCCGCCACTACCTTCACGTTAGAATGTGAATGGCCTGCTGGTGCTTTCACACAGTGTAATTCAGCAGTCATAAGTTTAAATAAGTGTGACTGTTAATATAGTTGGTATAAAAAGGTGTGAGTTTATTTAATTTTATTAGTTTTTTTTGCTCAAATATTTTTATTAATTTTTTTTAAATAAATTATAACAAATCATATTTTAATATAGAAATATTTTCTTGTAATCTAATTTTATTAGTTCTGATGAATTCCTAGTGTATGGATGAAAATGCTCAGTTATAAAATTGTGTTTTGTGGTACACAACTATTTTGTGAGTCTTGACATAAAATATTTTGCTTTGTTGTTGCGTTTGGGCGTTGGTATTCCTGGTTTCATTCACTGCACAGGGTTGCTTTGAGCTTTTGGGTTAATTTCTACTTCATTTTCTGTTTTTCATCAGTTTTGATAGACAATATGCTTTATCCACAGCAATGAGCTTATGGTAACTGCAAACTCTGTTTACACATCTCCTGCCATTTGACCACTTTATTACAGACATGGTGGGTCTATCCTATTTTGTCCCTTCCCCTTTGCATAATATCTGTGCTTTCCAGACCTTACAATTGTAATTGTATCCCTGACAGTTGTTTCCAAGTACTATATGATTTCAACTGGCACTGACTATGGCTCCTTTCCAGTTGTGCACACAGTCAGTATAGCATTTCTTGGGGCACTTCCTGCACTCTTTGTTTTAAACCAGCATTTACTTGGTCCATGGGATGTCTTGACACAGAAACATGTTTGTTGTACAGTATGTCTTATAGACCCTTAATTAAATGTGTACTTAATTATTTTATGTTGAAATTCAGAATCATCTTTTCTACATTGTTGTACTAATTTTGACATATTTATCGGGAACAAAGTCTAAAGTTCTGTTAACAGCCTTGTTCATATGTGCTCAGAATACATGCCATCTACAGATCTTTTTTTAACGCATCAAATAATTCACAAGGATGTAACTGTGTCCTGCAAATCTTTGCACTTTTCCTATATACAGAGATATGATCTGCTTTTCATCATCCTGGTTTCTCTTATGGAATCCAAGTTCTCTGGTATAAGTATTGGCCTTGAGTTCAAATGAATTTGAAGGATCTACAGTGCCACTGAATGCAAATGATGCAAGCATTGATAAATTATGCAAAAGCCCATGAATTTTGGCACTCATCACATTAAGTAGTAATTAACATTCTTTTCATTAAAAATCCACTATTTCAGTGTACATTGAGCAACTCTCTGCAGGGGCATCAAACATAGTTTTGCCCCCATATTGCTTGCTATTTTGTGTTTGCCTTCATTTTGAGGATTTTGTGCACCTTATGACTTTCAGATATCAGCTTTAGTAGTAATGCAAATTAGTGTATATACTTGTTTTATGTCAATTGTTATTCTGTAAATTATACTTTATGCTACAGGTTGCATTGCATAATAATTGTTACTTTCACAAATTACCTTGCATAAAGAATTTCATAATCATACTGGTGACTGACTTTTTATCATGGAAAAGTTACACGTACTGCCTTTAGAAACATTGCCTTTATCTCAATAGGACTTATTAGCACCTTATTTGTATATTTCAATTGGCACCCATAACTCCTTAAGGTCTCTTAAATGAGTGACTTTTCAATCAGTGATAAGTAACATATGAAAGAGTATGCTATGACAAATAAAAGGGCTCCAAGACTGTGTATATATCATCGATTGCAACAAAGATATGATCCTGTTTTTATATGGGTACTTTCCCTCATCTACCTGTCAACCATCAAGCCTCTTCCCATTGGACACAAATACATTCAGGCAACCATTGAGCTCTTCACCTCATCCTGGCACTGACAGCATTATATATGAATGTCCCTAAGCTCTCACATTTGTTGGTGACAAGGGCAATATGTCACTGTACTCACTGCTTAAGTCCATCTAACCATGTGCCATCACAGGCTACTGTCACTATCTCGGGCAACAGTACTCATGCCCAACTCTCCATCTGACCCTGTCCATTGACTAGGTCCCCATGCATCCCCTCCTTCATATTTCCATAACTAAGTGAGGTACACATTTGAGGCGTATCACATAAAATGTCACGGGACCCTACCCATTAACTAGGTCCCCGTGCATCCACTCCATATTTTCATAACTAAGCAGGTACACATTTGATGTGTATCACATAAAATGTCACCAGACCCTGCCCATTAATTACATTCCCATGCATCCCCTCCATATTTTCATAACTAAGTGAGGTACACATTTGAGGTGTATCACATAAAATGTCACGGGACCCTGCCCATTAACTAGGTCCCCATGCATCCCCTCCTTCATATTTTCATAACTAAGTGAAGTACACATTTGAGGGGTATTCCAGTTAGTGTCACAATAGGAGTCAGTGTTTTTTGAATGATATGGGTCATAGGTAAGGTCAAGGCACCTAACCTTACAGGTCAATAGATTCATATGTAAGTGCTGGGCTAGCTGTCCTTGTGGGCCATTTCAGGCCTGGCCACTTTCCCTTTTTATGCTTGAATTAACCCATCCCAGTCAGGTAGAGACTGGCCTTACCCATCCCATGACCGATAACTGTTTATTACCCCTGACAAGAATAACCAGGATCATACCATAGATAATTTGAGGGGACCCATGCATGAAATTAAGCACTTAGGAGCTGCCTCTGTCGGTTAGTAGTACAAGGTTCAGTCCTGGGGAAAAATTTCTGTTACCATCCATAGATCCTAATTGCACTTGAATATGGACAAACATTTTTTCACATGGATGAGGAGTCAATGAGCTATACAAACACACAAAGTGCTTCTGCATACCATTGCAATGTTGGGAATTATCAGCAAAAGTATTTATTTACAAAGCAGTTCAAACTTGATACTGTGCCATTTTCTAATCATTGTACAGGCTTTGGGGGATTGGAACTTTTGCTAATCTTTTTTAGAATTTGTAGCTCAGCAACAGTGCTCCATTCATTAATGACATCTGTCTAAACATCCACAAAAGCACTATGTTTCTGCCGTCCATAGAAATGCATTGGTCCACCGGATGAGTGGGAAATTAATGGGTATTAAGATCATGTATTAGTCATATCCTAACAGATCTTGTAATTTGACTGGCTGTTTATAAAAAAAGTTTGGACAATGGAATTATTTTTGTGTAGTCTGCCTTAATCAGTTCTCTAAGTGACAGGTGAATAGAAATAGTTGACTAGGAAATTCATTGCTTCCTTCGATAATGAAATATACTAGTTTTGTAAATTAATACTTTTTTCTGTAAAACTAAATTTGTGGTGATCTTCAGTGTTTTTGTACATAACATTCATTTTGTCAGATAGTGGCCTTCAGCGCTTTATTTTTTGTATTTCTTTGTTCTGTCAGTGGCAAGTTAGTTACTGTATATCTCGACTGCTGAAGCAAAGTAAACATTCAGACTATCACTTATTAACTTTTCCCTGTTAACAATACATTTTCTTAAGTGACCATTTGTAAAAAAGCCTTTCGGCTTCTCCTGTTAGGAGTGGATTACTGGTATGCAGTTTGATTGGCAGTGGGGTTTTTACAGTATCACATTGCCAGCCGGTGGCCCACCTTCACAGAAGGCACACACATGCACACGCACACACACACACACACACACACACACACACACACACACACACACACACACACACACCTACTGCGTGTCTTTAAAACTCAGTCGACCTTAGGGAGGACATGCAGACTCCGCACAGAAGGAGCTCCAGCTGAGGATCAAACCAGAGAACCTGTTGCTATGAGGTGATAACGCTAATCGCTGTACCACTGTGGCCGACTTTTAAGTGACCATTTATACATACAACTAAATGTTTCTTTCCGTAATCAATAATTACTTTTCTGATATGAAAACTTACATCTGAATTATCTCTGGTAAATTGCTAATATGGAAGAATAATGTTCTATAATGACTTGGCCTTAGGGATTAATCAAGCTGTACAACTGACTGCTGCATGTGCTTCAGTTATTAGTCCCTTCTCTTTCATTGTCACATTTATTTTGATTACCCTTTTGGACAGCCTCTGCTCGTCCATGGGTTTATGTACATTAATAATGTGTTCTACATAATTAATATAGCATTTTCAACTAAATCATTAAGCATGTGTAGCATTGCAGCCATAGGCGCTGGAAGCTGTTAAAGACTGGGGGGGGGGGGGGTGAGAGTGGCACTTAGTGATCTAAAAAAGGCAATTTTTAAAACTATTTACTACCACAACCTAGGTTCACTTGGAGGGCATTTTAAGCTTAGTAATTTCTCTTTTGGTGTTTGAATGAACATTTCCTGATTGGTCTTACCTATCCCATGGCTGATAATTGTATATTAGCCCTAGTGAGAATAACTGTGATCATACCATAGATAATTTGAGGGGACCCATGTAAGGGATGCAGCATTTAGGAACTGCTTCTATCCATTAGTGGCATGAGGTGCAATCCTGGAGTACATTTTCTATTACCCACCCTTACATCCAAGTTGCATTTGAATATGGACAGGGATGAGCTTTGTTTTACTTGAATGGATAGTCTGTTCTGGAACAGTGGTAGCCTCTGTGATATATATCCATCTCTCCACAGCATTCAGTTTAAATACCTAGACTGAGTATTTCTGATGCCATTTGACTTGCTGATGTTCAGTAGGTCCGTCTGTATTACATCCGAGGATGCCTCGTATGCCAGACATGTCACCTCTAAGCACTCTGTAGGATAATGAATATAGTGATAAATCTTTGAGGTGGTCCGCGCAAGACCTATTGTTTAGGACTTGTATCCTTTTAGTAAGGTATGTCTGTGGGTATTCCAATTGTTGCATGGGGCTGGGCAGATACATGCCAAAGTGGACATTATACAAAATGATTGACCTAATGAGAGCTTTGTAAAGGGGAACAACAACATCTCTAGATCTAGTCACAATCAATTTGTTTAGAAACTGTGCAATATAGAAAGGCTTTGTTATGACTCTGGGCACATGTTGGTTAAAAGTTAGGTCACTGCAAACACAAGTTACCAAATGCCAAACAACTGGGTCAATTCTCAGGGGACATTGTCAGTTTGGCAGTTCCCTGGAGTAGATGACTTCCCAAAGGATACAATAATAATTTGGAGTTTAGTTTCAATTCATGATTCTGGCACCAGTTATTGTTTGGAACAAACCTTTCTGTATGATGGTTAAGTCATTTGGGGATTCAGTAACGGCTTCTAGCTTGCAGTCGTCTCAGACTTAGTTGGCCAGAGCCCTTTGGTATTTCCTTTTACTTTTTTTTACACTTGAGTTTCAGACAAACACTAAACTATCTGCTAAACAAACAATACTGTCTCTCTGAAAACAGACTCAGTATGAGCAGTAAACTTCTCTGCCCTTGGAACTCACATTCATTGAAATGGCATGAAAACCCGCATTCATTTTGCATCTGGCCAGTGGAGGACTAAGCTTACCTCTGGGCTGTTTTCAAACCATAGGTTCCTTACACATTTTTATGTATTTAAGAAACATGAAGGCAAACATCACATATCATTCTACTATCTTTAAGCATCATGCACCCACAACCCAATACCAGTCACAGCTTACCACCAGAGCCATAACTTGTGGTAAGGTTATAAAGAAAAAAAAGCCTCATTGAAACAGAGCCAGCTTCCAGCACACAAAATGACACACACTCAACTAAAACATATTGCATATCCATCCTCAAACCTCTCTATGAGACTTGAGAAACCCATAGCAAATCCCTGTGCCAACTCAATAGTTGCTTTTCTATTGGTGTATTCTTCTGGCAGCGCACTCAAAGTGGCTACTTTAACAGGAAAGTGCAAAGACAGACACCTGGATGACCCATGAAAGGTCAAGGGCCCTCTAACCTTACAATTTAGCCTGGCCTCTCACAGTTACTTCCCCTATATTCTCTTATGTACTATTATCCTATGGCAAAGAAGCCATTCCTTCCTTGTGCCAACACTTCACAGCTCTGTGAGGGCAGCCACAATGCAAACAGATGTGAGACAAATAGCACATGATTCTATTAATACTGATGCAGAGCCTAAAGTCAGTTCTGATCTCTCTGGTAAACGTATGCAGAAAGCTCAATGGAAGAACAACAAATGTGAGATCTCCTTACCTGGAAAACACTTGGAGGGCAGTCACAAATGTGATTTCAACAAAAAGGGGCAGGGGTAACTCTCCTTAAAAATGGAACAGTACAGCTAGTTTAAAATTCCGCATGCATGTAAGTATGGAGTGGACTTCCCCATTTGCATGCAATCCATGCATGAGTCCTTAAAGAAGACGCTGCTTTTAACTGCCTATATGGCTGCAAAGTGTGGGACGTGCTCCCTCCCCCTCGCTCTATGGTTCCGGCGTCTATAAATGCAGCACTGCTCCTGATTTTGCTTTTTAGTCTGTATTAGTTCTGAAGAATGGCTGTGTTAGTGTGCTACTTTATGTGCTGAAGTGATGCCGCATTTAATGTGTCATGTACACATTTCTGAACAATACGTCACTGACTATTAGCATGTGATGAGCAGCTTTCAGATATACAGCCTATGCACAGAATCAGTGGGAATATATTGCATTCTTGTTATATTATTTTTTGTTTAATCTACACTGTAGATTGTTTTTACTTTTTAATAGTATATATTGTGGAGCTTTAACTTCCACCCCCCTCACTATAAATAGATCTTCCCCCAGCTGAACAGCCCAGTCACAAAAAACAAACTCAAAACACACACACAACAACAAACAATGGCTCAGAACACCACAGAAAATTAATGCTTATTCAAAAAAAAACTTTTTAAAAACATAAGTTTTCACAGAGCTTTCACGTCTCTGCTTTACAAGGTGTTACAGAAACAACAGTATGAATCAGTTTGTAAATATCTCGCATATCTATAGAAAAGCATCACCATTGGCCATAGCCAAGATCTCATCTTTAAAACACATTTTATAGTAAATGCCCCATTCAGTCCTGGCTGGGCTACTGTCTGCCCTTAACGTAGTAATCCATCTCTGTTCTGCATTTCCTGTTCTAGTCTGTATATTGTGGGGCTTAACGACCTTTGTTACTGTTGACCCTAGCCCCCAGCCGCCTTACCGTGATTCTACTGCTAGCCGTTGAGGTTCTACAACTCTCAACTTGCTGGCTGCTATTATATCCTGTTCCCCCTTTGTTGGCGGTGATTTTTTTTTTTTTTTTTTTTTTTGGACAGCCTGCTTACGCTGTGGCATTTGGATAGCCGGGATACACTAATTTTATACAAAGGGTGTAATTTCTCTCTTGTGGCTTCCCTAACCGGCATCCAGGGTGGCTACTTAACTATAAATTAATTTATCTGGGAGCCTGGCTAAGCTAATCTTACTCAGAGGGTTTATTTCTCCCTTGTGGCTACTCTACCCAGCACCCAGGGTGGTTTCTCAATTATAACTTTATTATATCTTACTGTGAGCTACGCGCAAGTTTGCTTGGTAGCTATTTTCAATCTTTCAACCATAGTGCTACCTGCGGAGGTATAAACCAGCCTTGACCCTCTCCTGGCTATAATTTTTATAACTAATACAGTCCTTTGTGAGTTTCTCTCAGCAAAAAAGAACCTCTTAACCATAGCGCTGCATAATTTGCTTTAGCCTATTTAATTTTGGGTTCAGGCCCTGAGCACTACACTCTTACTACCCAAGTGCTACTTAACAAATATTACTGGGCTATTTGTGCTGCTGGCAATTTGAATTGCTATAATGGACTTTTTCATTATAATATGACTGTGACGGGCCGTATTACTGTACTACCACTTGGTTTATTTTCTTGTTTTTCAAAAGGTTAATCTACTTAGTTTAGTTTTAGCTTGTTTAGTTAATGCTGTTTTGTAGTCAGTAATTATACACTGTCTTCTGTAGTAGCTATATATGCATTGCTTTTCTGAGCCATACATTTAAATGTATATGACTATATAAGCTGAATACTTGTGCTAATTACCTTACTGTATCTTACACTCTGTGCTAATGCCTCACTGTAATCCTACACTCCACTCAACTACTGACTTGTACTCCTCCTCCACACTTTTCATTTCTTTCCTGCATAGAACTTAACCTAGTTAGCTAACAATTTTTAATTTTTTTTCTTTCTGTCTCTTTTTTCAGCTTCCAAACCCTGTGTTGAGACACAGCCGGTCCCTTTATTAGAAACCCTGTAAGGCTAATGAAATCCTACTGAACAGTAGGGAAACAACCTAGAAGCCCCTCAGGATCTATCTGGACCCTCTACATTCAGCCTCACAGTGTAGGTATTATCCTACAGTAGATTTAGGATTTAACTATAATCTTGTGAGTACGTTAATTTAAAAGTACTGGTGAATGCATTCAATCTAAACTAATTTGTAAGGGCCAGCACATCCGCGGACCTATCCCTCCAGCCATCTCTTTACTATCTTATCCCCCCTCCTCCTACTACCCTAGTGGAGTTAGTGCTTTCCCCACTTTTTCCACTAGAGGACAGCAGACCTTAGGCTTTGGAAAACCATCTCTCACTGGTTGTAGAAACCCTCTAGCTCTGTAGACCAGCTAGACTCTGCTACCTATGCTTGTACTCTCTATTCGAGTACTTATTCCCCAACCCATGATAGGTTGAAAAGGGAATAATCCTAGTTAAGTCTTGGAGTTTTAATAACTAGACAGCTTTTGACAATCACTACTTTTTCTACTGGCCCCCTCAATTAACCCTCTGTATAAACCTCCTTTCCTGCCTTTGTACTTTCTATAAATATCTCTCTCTCTGTTATAAAACTGCTTTTCATAACTGTCTCCCCAGCACAGCTATACCTTTGTTCACCTTTTTTTCTGCTACTTATTAAGAGAATATGTCTCTTACCTTTCCTATGCCTGTAGAACTCAGTCTCTCTCCATAACTGATTGCCTCTCAGCCTCTCTCAGCTGTGACCCGCTCCGTTCGCCCTACAGGCTCACTCAGCTCCCCTACCCCACCCCCAATTCCCACCCACTCCCAGGGGTCCTACACTTATACTTCACTAACCACACCCTCTCTCTTCCAACCAATCCCATACTTCACCCCATCCCACACACATTAACCACACCCCCACCTTCTAACAATTACTCACAATAAGCCACTCCTTAGAGTACCTTTACCATATCCTCCCACTCTTAACTTATACATATTAATGCCCCCTCTCTTTACTTCCTTTATCCTTTTATCTTCCTCTCCTGTACATGTTACTCCCTAATTCATCCCTACACTTGAGTTCTTATTACATAATTCCTTTTAAGATGCCTCTACCTAATCTAACCAACCTAACACTCACAATTATACTCTCAACTGCCCTCATCTCAACCTACCTTCTTACTTCCTTTGAAAAACTGCACTATTTCCATCTTAACCATTCCCAAAAACAAACAGCAATTTACACACACATATCCTCCAATAGAATACTAACATAACTTCCACTCCCAGTTACCTACTACCTAAATATCATAGACTCTCCCACATTAAACATAATTTACCCTCAGCAAAAAAAGTGAAAATTCAAACTTACCTTAGGAACAATTCAGTTACAAAACTAATTAATCCCTCCTTAAAAGACGGTGACATGCACCCCAACCCTGGCCCTAACAACCCCACTATCCAAACAACCCACCCTAAACTCAATAGCTCTCTACTAATAGGGCATCTTAATATCCAAAGCATTAATAATAAAATAGCTCACCTTTATGCCCTCCTAGATATTCACTCCTTTGATATCCTCTGCCTCACTGAGACTTGGTTGAAACCAGAAACCAAAGACAATGAAATTATTCCCCAAGGCTACAATATAGTGAGACAAGACCGAACAAAACGTAAAGGTGGTGGAGTAGCAATTCTATTTAAAAACGAACTTCATATCTCTACCCTACCATCTAATCCAACCCAGGATAGTAACGCAGAAGTCCTCATTACTAAACTTCAAATCAACGCAAACAAATCTTTATACATTTTCTGCATTTACATACCACCCGGAAATAATATCACTACAATAGATGCTATTCTAAGCTGGGTGTCTTCCACTTACCCCCAAGAAACAATAATACTAGGCAACTTTAACATTGACTGGAAAAGTATTAGTGCTAAAAATCCTACCTCTCATATTAACCTCCATGGCTTTAGCCAAACCATAACCTCTACAACCAGAATTAATAAACCTAATAAGAAAGAGAGCACCTTAGACTGGATACTCATAAATAAACAGAAACAAACTTACAAGGTAGGAACCCTGCCATATGATGTAAGTGATCATTCTTTGACCTACATCATAAGAGAAAAGAAGGATCTTCCAAACCTCCCCACCTTTAGGACAGCACGCTGTACCAAGCACTTTAACTCAGAATTACTTCAAACTGAGCTTAAAGCCTGCAACTGAAACCCTTTAAAAACCCTTCCACTTGAAGAGGCTGTAAAGTATTTTAACTCTACATTCTTATCTATCCTGGATAAGCATGCTCCTAAACGATCTATAAGAATGAAGTCTAACCCAACCCCATGGCTTTCAAATGAAACTAGAAATCAAATTCTACTTAGGAACAAAGTCTGGGCTAAGTGGAGATCTAACAGAAATAGCTCTGATCATCTACATTTTAGGCAGCTCAGAAATAGTACAAAAAAGGCCATACTTACAGATAAAAAAACTACTACTGTAAACTCCAACAAACTCATCAAAATAATCCTCAAAAGTTCTGGTCTTGCATTAATAAGCTACTTTCCCCAGGTAACTCCCGAACACCCACCCCACTTGATGCAGATCCAAATATTCCCTTTCAAACTGCCAATACCTTTAACTCTTTCTTCACTGAGACTATACAATCTCTAGCTAGTCAACTTATCTCAGAAAATTCCAGCCTTCCCATCAACCTCACCACACTCTTCCTCTAACATCAAACTACAACCCATCTCTACTTCTCTCATCTATAAATGTATTCATAAACTCAAGCCATGTACTCCTTCTGCTGATCAACTTCCTTCCCAATATCTCCAAAAAGCAGCCAAAGTATTTGCCTATCCTATATCCATCCTTATAAATAGGACAATCCAAGAAGGAACCATCCCAGATATTTGGAAAATCTCCCACAGTATCCCCTTACATAAAGGTGGGAACTCTAATGATTACTCTAACTATCGGCCAATTGCTCTCTTATCACCCTTAGCAAAAATTATGGAAAAATGCATTCACCAACAACATCATCTCTCTCAACATAACTTAATAGCAAACTGCCAACATGGCTTTAGGCCATCACATAGTACCACTACTGCCCTTCTATCCTTTACAGATACCATCAATAGAAACCGTAACAAAAACATCCTCTCATCTGCACTCTTTATTGACCTCTCTAAAGCTTTCGACATGGTTAACCACACCCTCTTAATCAATATTCTTGAATCTCTTTCCTTTGACTCTCTGGCCATTAAATGGTTTAGATCATACCTCAGCAACAGGCAACAGACAGTCCTCTGGGAAAATCAAATTTCATCCTTTTTACCTGTCACCATCGGAGTCCCTCAGGGCTCCATTCTTGGACCGCTTCTTTTCTCATTATTTATCAATGATCCCCATGTAGCAATTCCTCAAGCCACCTGTATTCAATATGCAGATGATTCCACACTAATGTGCTCAGCAATCTCTCCAACTGAACTATACTCTCTTACTCAAAATGTTTTCAACACTGTAGAAACATGGTTTACCAAACACTGCCTCCTTCTTAATGCCAAAAAAACAAAACTCCTTCTCTTTACACCCACTATTAGGTCCTCCCCCTTAGATTTCTCAATCTCTTCAAATAATGGCACTGTTATTTTCCCAGACTCTATCATTAAACTTTTAGGACTAACCATTGACAATAACCTCTCATTTGATTACCATATAAATAACACCATTAAAATAATCAAGAGAAAAATAGGCTCCTTATATAGAATAAAACCTTTTTTCACCCCAGCAGCCAGAGCCAAGATTGCTCACTCCCATCTAATCTCAACCCTTCTGTACGCTTCACCTATTTATACCAACCTAAAGAAAACTAACCTTAACAAATTAGCAACTTCCTATAATAACATTGCCAGATTTGCTACTGGCAATCCCTTCAGAACCCACCACTGTTCTAATCTTAGGCAACCAGACTGGCTGGAATTCCAAAACCATCTGATAATCCCCCAACTCACAATTGCCCACAACATATTTTACCAACCCAATAACACCCCTATACTCTCAAAGCTCTTAATCCCCTATAATAATCTGAACTCCCTACGTTCTTCTAGCAAACTCCTTGCTAGCATAACAAAGTCTAATAATATGGCTGGTGACTCTCTGTTTACCAACACAGCAGGAAAAAAATGGAACCTGTTACCCAATGAACTAACTCTAATTACATCCTTGCCACTCTTTAAACAAAAACTTAAAAAACACCTCTAAATGCACTGGTTATGCCCTTGTAGTAACCCTGACTAACTACCCTCTTCACCTCTGTTTCCTCCTCTTCTAACCAAACTTCCAAACATTTAAACGCTTAGTCTTGTAAGTAAGACTGACACTATTTAAACTCTAATCAACTTACTGCTGAAATCTTTCTACCTGATGTGAACAATTGTACATAATTCTTACTGTATTACATTTGTTTTAACTTTCTTAAGTGATATTATGTTTACTGTTGCTTTTCTCAACTGTTTTTATCTCTTGAATGTAATAATTACCTGTTTTAATTTGTCTATTAATCCTTTATTCACCATGTAACAATATTTTATACTTTTGTATATCTGTTGGAGCTTTTCTCCCCGGGCCTCTACTGAAAATGGAAATATATCCAGCTAGACTAGCCTGGTCAACAAATGTAAAATAAATAAAATAAAATAAATAAAATATCACCCCCCCAAAAAAAAATTAGTTATTAAAACTTGCAGTACTGAACATCTAAAATAGTGATGACATTCCTCAAATCAATGTTTGTACAGTGCATTTGTTTCAACCCCTCTACTACTATCAAAAAGGTGGTTGTATAGCCTCTCTTTAGGTTTAAGATTAGTCTTTCCTATAAAATAAGACACACATTCCTCACAGGTAGCTAAATAAATAGCATTAAATAAATCACAATCTGTATAACACTTTAAATCATTACAGTTCTTCATTACAGGATGAATGAAGAATCTTTCCTTATTTATATACTTACAGTACACATATTTATTACATGGCACCACACCTTTCCTTTGTCCTGACCTTATTTTATTTCCCTGTCTTGTTCAAACTGTAAGCAAACACTCAGACAATAAGCTGCCATGTTTGCACCTTTCTGAGGTTTTCTTCTTTCTGGATTATCTTCCTTTTTCCTCATATTTTTATTGTGTAGTGCTGACAAATTGCTGCACGCATTGGGCGGACTCTACTCATTGGTTTTCTCTTTGAAAAACTGTATTTGCTTTCCAAACAGTAAACAAGAAGCCAGAGTAAGTGGTGAATGCTACTTTGCTTACTTTGACACTAGTATAAAAGGCATGTGTGCATATGAAAGTATGTGTTTAGCATTAGTATGACACAGAGGTTAAATATCATATTATGGAAATATTGTGATGCTGCATTTACTGCCTTTTGTGTAGTAACTTCTGAACACTTAGCAATGTAAAGGTATTAAAAAAATACAAACATATTGGCCGAAAGCATCTGAGGGGTGTAGCTTCAGAAGGGAGCATGATCTTTGGTCAGTGTTAGTATGAAAGGGACAGTAGTCACTCATTCAGGTGGACATAGCCAAGACATCACTGATGTTTAAGGACTTTATTCTTTTATCATAAAATAAAACTAAAAAAAAAAAAAATAAGTAAATAAATATCTGAGTCCAGTAGTACGTAGCATATGTCAGAAGAGTCTTATACATTATGGCTTGCTTATGTTCTAATGGAGATTTAAATTTGAAACACCCTAATGCATGAGATTTTTTATTTTAGCTGATATGTATTAAAGCCCCCAAGAAACACAGAGTGTAAATTGGCAATATATAGTGCTTGGATGGCTTTAAGCAGGCAGACAAACCCACTCATACCCGGTTCGGCTTTGTTAAGGGCAGATCCTGCCTCTTAAACCTGGTCAATTTCTTTGAAACAGTCACCAAGGCCATTGACGAGGGGAAGGTGGTCCACACAGCCTACCTGGACCTCGCAAAAGCCTTCGATACAATACCCCACTCGGGCATTATAGATAAGCTCACCAGCTTAAATATAAACCCCTATGTCACTAGATGGGTTGCAAAGTGGCTCAAGGACAGAACCCACATGGTTAGAATTGCTGGAGCCATGTCAGACTCCAAACCAGTTACAAGTGGCGTCCCACAAGGCTCAGTCCTGGGACCTCTCTTGTTCGGTATATATTTCTTGGAGGTACAGGCCAACACGGAAGGACTGTGGCTGACAAAGTTCGCAGATGACTGCAAACTGGGCACCATAATCGACTCTCCAGCCGACACAAGCATCCTCCAAAAGGGCCTCATAGAAACAGGCAACTGGTGCCAGAGCCATGGCCTCAAGCTAAACGCCAAAAAGTGTATAGTCACCCCCTTTGGCAAAAACAAAGTGCCCACAAATTACCACATAGGTGGTAATCCATTAAGTACAGAAGAAGTAATTAGGGACCTGGGGACCCAAGTTGATAGCAATCTCTCATTTGACAACCACATAGCCGAAGTGGTTAGAAAAACATTTTATATAGCCCACCTAATCATGAAGGGATTCGCATCTAGATCAGGGGAGGTCATCGTGCCTCTTTACTCATCCCTCATCAGGCCCATAATTGAGTACAATGCCCCTTTTGGGATGTACCTTACCAGACACCTGCAGCAACTGGAAAGACCCCAAAAGTACCTCACCAAGAGGATCAAAGGGCTCAAACAGATGCCATATGCTGCCCGGTTAAAGAAACTCCAGCTCTACTCAGTGGCATACCGCCTGCTCAGTGGCGATCTGTGCCTGACGTATAAAGCCATGTCCAACCCGAAATTAATGGACATGCTGCACCTCAGAAAATCCAAATCCCATCGAGCCACGCGCTCAAGAGACTTGAACCTCAGCACTGAAATAAATAGGACATGCTGGAGGGACAGATTCATAACCCAGAGGTTCCCTTCACTCTGAAATAAAATCCCAGTCCAGGTTAGGCAGAGTCCCTCATTGACTCTCTTCAAGAGGAATCTTGATGAGTGGATGGGAGATCATAGGTTTACCCCGGGTATCACTTCTGTGTCACTGTTAGACAGAGGCACAGTATACTAGCCTCGAAAAAGGGCATAGCAAAATTAATTTAAAATGGGTGGCGAAAGCCAAACACACTCTGGCTAGGCTTATAAATGCCCTGGGGCAGATAGCGTAGTATGAACCTATGAACCTATGAACTACAGCTGAATAGCTTTAGAGTGTAGTAGCGTCTCCATTCATGGCAGTGTTTACACAATGCTTTTCTTTTTTATAGGATTTAGTTGATAGAAGCCTTGCTCTGACGATGATGATGATGTGCAAGTGCACAATTTTCCCTGGAATTTGAATAATGTTCTAGAAATCATATGACACTGCCATTGGCTTTGATGATTTACTGTTCATATTTTTTTTTTCGGGGGGAGGGGGGTGTGCAGTCTGCCTTATCCTTGGTAATAACACATCACATTTTAACTCGTGTTAGAAGTGAATTCTGCCACACAAATAAGCCATGCAGCAGGTGGTAAAACTGGCTATGGTACACTGCTGCCTCCCTTACAACATGACAGCTGGTAAAAATGACATTTTCCAAATATGAGCCAATTTAGAGAAGGTGAAATGCAGTGCTGGCCCTAATGCTCCTATAGTATCTGGGCTGACATAACTTGAGCTGCAAAATGTATTTGATAACTTTCAATCAGCCAGGTTCTGTGCCGTTCACCTGTCATTTTGTTCAGGCACACTGCAAAGATCTAGAAGTTTCTCAGCAACTAAGCCATGAACCCAGATTCTACTTCTGATGTTATGTCTACTGACGATTAGACTTCTTTTTAAAATTGTTAAATCGTGTTGTGTATTTGGACTTAATATTCAGTACACACCATTTTCACTTATATTAAGAATGAGGTGTACAAGTGTAAAATGTCCAGCAGCTAAATCAGGCTGAGAAGAAACAAATGAGAAATGTGCAAGTGTGTTAATCAGAAAATCTAGCTCTTTGACGATTACTGTAAAAGAATGGGATTCATTTTTAATTCACAACTTTACAAATGATGGCTGAACATGGTCTTACTATCTGCTTGTGGAACTGAAATGTACATTTTAATGAAGAAACTTCTAACACCCACCAAATCCATTGAGCATGTATGCATATACCTAGTAAGCTTGTTACAGAGCCATTTAAATCCACCCCCCCCCCGTGAAATAGCAGCAAGATGCAAATTTCAATCTTGTACTAAAACTTTTTCTTAAGCTGTATCAAACGTGTATTGATAAATTGAAAAACAATTTTCCCAAAACTGTAATTACAAAATTGCTTTACAGTTTGCCGGAATGTAACATATTATGTGAAATGAATGATGACTGTGTACAGAAATTATTATTAGACAATTATCTCATATTTCAAAATGGCTTAAGAATTAATGTTGCAGTAGAAACAGCAAGCACAAATATATAAGATTTGCAATTTAAGCAGCTGGCTGCAGCATGCAGTAAAATAAAATTAAAGCAGAGTTCAGCGAATGTTCCTAAGAGTAAGGAATGTAGCAAAGTTAGAACTTGTTACAGGAGCAATGGTAAACAGTGCACAGCTTAGCACTGTAAATTTAAATAAAAACGTTAAGTTTGTAGTAGAATAGGACACCAAGCAAAAATGTGAAACAAATGATGTAATAAATGAGCTCAGAGAAAGCTTAGCTGTGATTGTTCACATATTCCAAAGAAGGACAGTATGGATTGTACAAAGGAAACAATTTGCATATTGAGCAAAGTTTACATTTACAAGACGTTAAACCATTTTTTGGTTAAAATGCAGATAGACAGCAAGCTTAGAGATTTGAATTAGATTCTGACAGTAGTATAACACTTAACCATTTCTGATGCAATTGCAGATAGATAATAAGCTTCTGAATTTTAAATTAGATATTTATGCAAGTATAATGTTGGTGATTAAACATAACTTTCACAAAGTCATTAACACAGACTTGCAAACCACTGACCTTGTCCTGAAAATGTATATAGGAGGATATAGAAAATATTGTGAGGTGCTTGTGGGAATGTTGCATATTTTTTTGGGGGGGGGGGTGAAAGGAACTATTATCTTTAGTGAAAGGTACTGGTCCCAGCTTACTTGTCAGAAATGGATAACTAAAGCTTATTTTAAATTGGGAGAAGTAAAGCATATGCATTATGAAAATTAAACTTTGTAGAGGGTGCTAATGAAAAATGACACTGTAATAAGAGAAGACATTGGTATGTTTAAGGGAATGAGAGTTAGTATTAAACTTCCAGTGTATGGAAAACTTAGATTGTTACTAAGTACTTTACCTGCTTGAGAAATACCTACAGACATGTACATAAATGAGTATTATTGCTAGATATTATGGACAGCGGACCCATTGCATACTGAACAAATTTAACACTTGAATAGCCTCACATGTAACTTTGTCACAGTTGCATAAATTTGTTTGGGTATGATGGCCTAAAATAACTAAGATAAAGTATATGCCTTTTTCTAGAAGATTAACATTTAAGTGCAAAAATGTCAGTTTTTTTGTTTTGTTTTGTTTATTTTTGATGTCTAAGGTTATAATCCTTCCACAAGCATTACATAATGTCCATACTGGAATATCCAGAATAAACAATTTAACTAGATCATGTGTGGTGTCTTGTCGTGGATAGAGCTATAGCAAAAGAAGTAAATGTTTCTGATGAATGCCAGAAATGGTAAATCACCACTAAACTCACGTTTGCATTCTTGTATGTAGACTGTGCTAGTCCATTTGTTGGAAAGCACATTTCTAATTCTGACAGATGCTCATTCAGGGTGAAAAGATGCATATGCTATGAATGCTACAACTTTCCATGTGACTGCTGGAAGTATACGTAGTACTCTAGAAATGGCACTGTCTCATAAGGGAGCTTGCTTCATTAGTGAGGAATTTGCAGACTTTAGAAAGGGAAATTGAATTTATCATGTAACACTGCACTGTTCCATGCTTCGTCTAACAACCTGGCAGAGTGCTGTGTAGATTTTGAAGGAAGGGATGGAGAAATGAAAGGTAAGACTGAGAAAACAAGACTGTTATATTTTGTGTTCAGCTGCATAATTTCCTCTCAAAAGATAACAGGTTAATGTTCAGCAGAAAAGTTTGTTTCAAGAAGGCTGTGATACACTTTTGACTTGATTTTGCTACATTTGAATTAGTCAGTGTAAACAATGTGCTCAGAAACAAAATTTTAACACACTAACCTGAGACATTTTGTACCTGGAGATAAGGTTTATGTAAGAAACTGTAATTGTGGCCCTAAATGAATCCCTGACATAGCTGAGAGTTGTTCAGGGCCTGTGTCTTATATTGTGGTCACTGGTCATGATTCATTTATAAGAAAGAATTTTGAACAAATCAAAACCAGATCCACAATGTATAAACCCAATCTTGAACTTGGAAAAAGAAGATTCTTTCAATAATATTGATGTTTTAACTACTCTGCAACAAGGATTATTTGCTATATCTATGAAAGATGCAGTGATGCAGCCATGCTTACAGCTGCAATGGAGCCAGAAGACATCAAACACTTACCTGTGGCTATTTTGAGTGACCATTGAACATTTACCTGTGGCTATGGTGAGTGACCATTGAACACTTAACCTGTGGCTATGGTGAGTGACACTCTTTGAACACTTACCTGTGGCTGTGGCGAGTGACCATTGAACACTTAGCTGTGGTGATTGACCCTCTTTTGGTGTGCCTGTCACATCAGAAGGCTCAGTAAATGACTAACATTTTAGATGCGGCATAGTCTCCATGAGGTGTATCTTCTAAATGAGGCTTCTCTAGAAGAACTGTGTAGTGCATGTTTATTTTATTTATTTATCCTTTTGTTAACATGTAGCTAGCTCATTATCATAAAAACACATGCCCAATTATCTAACGCATCCATCGACAACACCTTTGTTACCTCATTTTTCTATTTGTGAAATGATGCCCTACCTACTTGACTGAATAACTCTGGTGAAAGCTGTTTTTGTTCTAGGAAACAACAGAACATCCTCTTGTTTCACTAAAACCTTAACAATCTACCTAAATCTTCTTAGTTAGATGGTGACGATAAATCATTGATACAGTGAACTAATGTCTGATTGTTTATGAAGGCCTTACATATAAAAATGTATAAATCAACACAGTGACACCATTAAAGCTGCAAATACTGTTACAAGATTGATTTGTCACACTTTTGCCTTTAACTAGTACAAGACTTATTCGGAATATTCTGTATCATAAAGTAACACTTCAAATAACCCTCTAAGCAAGTTGCATGACAAAACCAGGCAATATATAACAGTAATACTAAAAAGAATGTTGCATGTTGTAAAATTTATAATTAAAGAATTCAATGAATAGTTAACCAAATGCTAACACTTTATTTATACTCTAAGTTTTAAAATGCTTCTAATAGATGCTGTACCATTAATACTTGGAAATGCTGCATTTAAGTTTAATAGCTGTTGTAATGCTCTTTCTGAAAAGGATTTGAAATTCACACCCCTTATCTCCAACTTCACATAGTGCAACACCAAAACAAAATGTTCAACATCCTTTTTGAAGTATTCAGTGCCTGTATAAAGCATTACCTGTTTTTGTTTTGACGACATAAAAATGTTACTGTATTCTGGTTTAATCTCTGTGCAGCTTTTCCAATACAAAGTTTGTTGCAGTGGTCACATGAAGTGAGGTATGCTTCCCTATTAGACTGGCAGTTAAAATAGCTGAGAGAACCAGTAACTTTATTATGTTTGGCTACTGTTATGTCGGGTAGGGACCCTCCAAAAATACATTTACAGTATTGGCAATACCATCATTTATTATTTACCATGATGTTTATTAGACTGCAAAGTAAACATATGTCCATAGGTTCATAGGCTTATACTAGGCTAACAACCACTAGGGCCCTTTTAAGCTTGGCCGTGCAACCCAAATGTGACCCACAAATTTGATTTATGTAGGGGGTGATTTACCGATTGCCACTGTCCATCAGAGACATAGGCACCAGACCAGGGCTGAATTTCTGATTACCCATCCATTGGTCCGAATTGCACATAAATAGGGTTAGAGAGGAACTCTGCTTCACGTGGATTTTGAGCCTGTTCCAGAGAATGGGAATTCTCTGAGAAACATATCTGTTTCTCCAACATATCCTATTTATGTCGCAAAAACAACTTAGGTCTTTTAATCTAGTAAATTCGAAAAAACAGCCACAAGGTACCAAAATAAACCAGTAAATCAGTCCAAGGCACCACAAGACCAAGAATAAGCTGGAATTCTTGTAAAATCCATTTTAATATCAACACATGAACGCACCCATTAAAAACCAGCGTTTTCATTTAAATCACTTCATCAGATGTGGGTCAGAAAATGAATAATGCCTTTTATAATCCTGTAAGAACTAAATTAACCGATAAAAACATCATGAATGCTCATGAATATTCATATTATAAGCATGTATATAATAAAAACACTACAAACAATTGAAACCATTGTGTAAACTGTTCATAAATGTTTAGAAAAGAATAAAATACATTTTACAAACTTAGAAAACACATAAAATTAATTCATAAAACCCTTACAATACGTAAATATCTTAAATAACCTAAATAAAATAATTTCGGTTAAAATGAATGTAAAATGATTTGTTAGCACACTCTAGTGGTGAAAGTCAAAATTACATCTCGATGTGAAAGAAAGGGCAGAAGCAGAAAGTACACATAACAACTGATACCTTGTTTTGTTATAACGTAGCTGCCCTTAATTTCAACAGGGGTATGAGGGAGATATTCTCATTTAAACCTGGAGGGGATGTAGCTTGAAGTGTTATTTGCCACCTTAGCTCTTTATATTCTATTTTCTCTTCCCATTGCCCCCCTCTGTCATCTTTTTTAACCCCTTCCAAAACAAAAAAAGAATAATCAGCACTGACACCCGTTAAAGAATGTTTAAAAAGGGCGTTTGTTTCCTTCCTGTTCTGCGTATCATGCAGGTGTTCGTATAGCCTCCTTTTTAGCTTACGTTCAGTTTTGCCCACGTAAAAGGAATGACAATCCTCACACCAAGCTAAATAAATGAGGCCATTTGAATCACAATTAAAGTATCCTTTACTGCTTGAACCACATTTCTACGATTTAAAATGGCTTCTTCCTTATTCATTATAAGCCAACATCGTGAACACCGCCCACATTTGTAGGTACCGGCTGTCTTCCTACCATCTGCCTCCTTTTTGTCATTTTCAAAGGCATTTTTCACACTTTGTGAGTTTTTGTACACGAATTTCAGTTCAGTGTTGGTTATTTGTTCCAAATCAGTGAGATTTTTGAATTTCTCCCACTCATCACTGATATTCTCCTTACTAATCCACTGCTAGCGTTGTATTCTAGCACCACTGCTTTACTAAATTGGTTCTGCTGTGAGGAGTCAGTACTATGGTTCTCAACTGAGGGCTGACCAAGGATAGGTTTATATTTGTCATTTCTACCTTCCTGTACTTGTTTTATAATTTCTTCAAGAAACTCTTTTGAATAACCCCTTGCTGAAAACAGCCCCTTAAGAAAATTACACTCATTCAAAAAATCATTTGTGTAGAAGTCATACGGCTTGTCCTTACATACTGCCCTTTTACAATATTTCTCTTGTAATGAGATGGGTGAGCACCGTTGTAGTGCAAATATGACTTAGTAAAGGTGTTTTTTTTTATACACCTTTGATTTAAACCTGTTTTTTTTTATATATATTTCTATATCTAGATATTGTAGTTTTTCATCAGAAACATTGAAGGTAAGTTTGAGAAATGGGGTAGTAGTATGTATAAAATCAACAAATTCCTGAATTCTGTTCTTATTGTCCACCCAAAAAATGCAGATGTCATCCAGGAACCTCTTATAGAGCCTCCAACAGCTCTTATACATAGAGTCCAGTACATATTTTCTTCCCATTTGGCTAAAATTAAATTAGCATAGCTGGGTGCTCATGCAGTGCCTATCGCCACCCCTCTAACCTGTTGGTACAATTCATATATTCTGGTCTTAAAATTCCTTTCCATTTTGCCAATATAACAATATGAACATGTTTGACAAACTAAAGTATATATAACACCTCTCGTGTTACAATTACCCTTGTGTAGAGGAATGCCCCTACCATGCCCAGCTCTCAGGGCCACGTGGTAGTTGCAATCAATGCCCCTACATTATAGATAGTGACGTGGGAATTTTGAGACCAGAATATATGAACACCTTTATGCCATTAATAAGGGGAATGTAAATAATGCATTGTATAGGCACACACTAGCATGTGAGGGAGATACAAGATTTAAGTTTGGCATTTTAGAAGTTGTCCCACGGAATTTTAGAGGTGGTTAGTGGGAGCTTCAGGTTGATCTTAGAGAGTTTTATTGGATTATTAGATTAGGTTAAACGGCCATATTTCCCTGATTCCTGTTATAAGTAAAAGAGCTTTAAACATCTGAATTTTTATTGTATTTTGTATAATATATTATTTTTAATAATGTATAAGTTAATATTTTCTAAAGTTTTTTGTGTCTATATTTAAAGTACAAAGGTCTTTAGTGTTTTAGTGTCTATGTCTTTAAGTGGCCACTGTGGTACAGCGGTTAGCATTGTTGCCTCACAGCAAGAGGTTCTCCAATCCGATTCTCGGCTGGAGTGCCTTCTGTGTGGAGTCTGCATGTCCTCCCCACGGTCGAGTGACATTAAAGACCTGCAGGTAGGTGTGAGCGTGAATGGGAGTGCCTTTTTTGAAGGTTGGGTATCGGGCTGGCAACTTCGTACTGTAAAAAAATCCATTGTCAATCATGAGCGGACCGGAGTTCCGCTGTGGCGACCCCTAACCGGGAAAAGCCGAAAGTCTAGTCTAGTTTCTTTGTCTTTAAAATTGTAGGAGAATAATTGATTAATTGATTGTTTCATTGCATATAAAGGGTGTTGACTTGGAGCTTCTGTTTCTTGTTCTGAGGAAGTCCCCGAGGTGTATACTGGGGAAGAAAGTGATTAACAATAAAGAGACTGGAGTAACATACTCTTTGTGAGCATTTTGTTTCATGTGTTGGGCTTATGGTGCAGCTACTTGCTCATTTTGGCACCTTTGAAGTTTTATTAGTCGTTTTTTGGTGCCTTATCAAATGGATTTGTTGTTGTTAACATAAGACATTGTGTTTAATCCCTGTATTCTTTTTGTAAGGAACCTTTATGGATGTTCCAGTTGCTGCATGTGTCTGGTCAGGTGCATACCGAAGGGGGCATTATACTCTATGATGGGTCTGATGAGGGCTGAGTACAGTGGCATGGTGACCTCTCTGGACCTAGATACTGTGCCCTTACTTATAAGTTGAGCAACATAGAAAGATTTTCTTACTACACTGGACACATTGATCAAAGGCTAGGTTACTATCTACATCTGTTTCCAGATCCCTGATTATTGAATCATCTTTTATAGGTGCTTTATTGATGATGTAGTTATCTGGGATGACCAACTTCCCAAAACTTAAAATAATGCATTTCTTGGTATAGAATTTTAAGCCATGGCTTTGGCACCAAGTGTTTGTCTGTGTTAGACCTTCCTGAAGGGGCTTCTTGTCTTAGGTGTTTCCAGTGACTGCTCCCAGTTTGCAGTCATCTGCAAATTTGATCAGCTGGAGGCCTTTGGCATTAGCTTTGTCATCTGAGAAGTAGATGCTAAAGAGAGGTGGGCCTAGTACAGACCTCTGAGAGACTGCACTGGTGAACAGCCTCTTTGTGGAGGTGATCTCACAGATCTAATGTGCTAGGTCCAATCAGTGAGCCAGCTAGCTATCCAGCATGTTATAAAGGGTTTATAAGGTTTATACCTAGTTCTATAAGTTTGTTGACAATGCCAGAGTGGGGTGTTGTATCAAATACTTTAGCCAAATGTAGGTAGGCAGTGTGCACTGTTTCCCCTCATCTATTGTGTTAGTGACCTTTTCAAAGAAGTCCACCAGATTCAGTAAGCATGACCTTCATTTGACAAAGCCATACTGGGATGGATCCAGTGTCTGGAGTTTTCCTATGTCCTTTTGATAAGTTCCATGATAATTTCTTTCCATGGCTTTGCAAATAGTACTAGTCAGACTAATGAGTCTGTAGTTTCCACGATCTGTTGAAGGTCCTCCCTTATGAAGGGAGATTACTAGTACAGTTCTCCATTCATGTGCACAAAGCCTGTTTTAAGACTATAATTAAATAACAGGTTCATAGATTAGTACTAGGCTAACTGCTCTTTTAGGCCATTTTAAGCCTAGCCAATTACTCCATGTGAGAATCAAACCTTGTACCTTATGTCTGTAATGTAAACACCTTAACCATTATGCCAGCCTCCCACCCTAATGACTACAGGGGTCCTGATAAGTCATATTTTAGACTATGCAGGAGGCATGCTGGGATGTTATCAGGGCCCACTGAGGCTGTGTTCTTGTTTTAAGTGAGCACAGCCAGTACATGTGTCCTAGTTATAGCTGGAGGGGCTATGTTTGAGGGTATTTTGGGGAATGGTTGGGGGTGAGGGGGGCTAAAGTTGCAGATGAATTTATTCACTGTACCACCAGGCTCCGTGAACGTGGCATCATTAACCACCAGTTCAGCACATCGCTGTGTGCTGCCTTTGAGGTTTCTGACATAGCTGTAGAAGGCCTTATGGTTATCTTTCACCTGGGAGGCTATCTTAACCTCATAACTGGCTTTGCCTTACCTAATTAGCCATCTTAGTTGCCTATTTAGTTTAATGAGAAAGTTTTTCTCTTTAGGGGAATTACTCTTTCTGATTTTTGTGATATTTGTTTTCCTTTTCTTGTATATCCTGTTTAATTTGTGAAGTTACCAGGGCGGTTTGTTTCTGGGGCTAGTCCTGGGCTTACTTCTGGTAGGTACACCAGTCTGTATGCAGCCATTGACATGTCTGTACAGAGTTTCTGAGAGCAATTCAACATAGGTTTCTGTGTTCTCAGGGTTTGGAGGGGCACTGAATTTTGACAAAGCATCACTTAATGAAAGGTAATTTTCCTTGGGATAGTTCCTAACTGTTAGTGGTTTTAATAGGTTTATGGAGTTGATTTTGATTTTGAGGGAGATGGCTTTATGGTGGGACCTTACCAGGTAGGATGAAACCTTGAGAGGGTGTAGCATTCCCGCATATTTGTGAGGACAAGGTCCAATATGTTGGAGCCTCTAGTGGGTATTTTACTATTTGGTCAAGGCTGTTTGTAGTTACAAAGTCCAGGAATTTCTGTGCCTGCAGATTTGAGACTGTGTAGCATTCCCAGTCTATAGAGGGGGTAATTAAAGTCTCCCATGAGTAGGGTGTTCGGTCGGATGACGTGTCCCCCATTGATCCAGGTATGCATTGTGAGCTTATTGGGATGTCGAGGGTATCCTAGTGCCGTCTAAGATATGGTACAGGATTTTGTCTTTAGTGATCTGCACGTGGAGGAACTTCAGTACATCATGCTGTTTGACTAACCTAAAGGTATGCTTGTTACCGATGTATACTGAAACACCTCCATCTTTACCCTTCTCTGTGCAGCTACTGGTCTAAATGTGTGAAAGGCACTGAAACTTTGCACTGCTGAGGTGCTCTCTGCCACTTTAAACCATGTTTCAGTAACTACACAGATGCTCTATTCTTGAGTGTGATGAGGGCTTGGAGGAAGTGTAGCATTTTATTTCGTCTCCTGACATTGAGCAGTAACACCTTGAGGTTCTGTTGAGTTGATTTTACTATGCTGGTACGTTTGTCAATTTGGCATTACCTAAAAAAAGCACTATAGAGGTGGTTAAAATTTCAGCCACTATTTGAAAACCTAGAGGGGAAAGGTGCAGACCGTCCTTGGCAAAGCAATGTGGTCTGTTAACCGTGTCCTTTCAAGCAGACATATATTGTACCCCCTTAGAATGACAACAGAAAAACAGACAGTTGTTGAAATCGATACTTTTCTGCCCATATTGTGACATCATCCTCTGTGATGGTTAATGCAGGCTAATATCAGCCTGAGGCACATAGTCTGAAAGCTCCATAATGGCTGTCTTCATATGATCCAGGGTGTACATCTCAGGACATTTAAACTTACGTGGACTATGATGGAATCATACTGATACCTGTGGCGTAATGTATTGAGTGCATGCATGCTTTAGTGGATCCTGGCTCCATTCTTCATATGATCCAGGGCGTACATCTCAGGACATTTAAACTTACGTGGACTATGATGGAATCATACTGATACCCGTGGCTGAATGTATTGAGTGCATGCACGGTTTAGTGGATCCTGGCTCCAGACGAACCACTAACTTATCTTCTCCTCGCTCGACCTGTTTAGGGGCGTCAGTATAACTTACAATGGAGTCCCCTATGATCAGAGTCCTGGGAAATGTGATTGACTGTCTTATGGGCTTAGTGTTTTGAGCTCCACTGAGAATGACAGCACACTCGGTGTTAGGTGCTGTTTTTTCTGAGTGTCTTTGGGCTTGCTGAGGTATAGCTTTGATAATGGGCAGTTTAGGTGATCTTTGTTGTCTAGGAAGATTGCTTTTAAGTGCTTCACCATAGGTTCATCTGTGCATGTGTTGAGTGCTATGTGAGGTAGGTGTTTTTTGTGTGTGTGTGTGTGTGTGTGTGTGTGTGTGTGTGTGTGTGTGTGTGTGTGTGTGTGTCTGTGGTTTTGGCAACCTGATGTGTGCTTGTAAGTGAGAATTTAACTTCCGGTGTCATTGTGTAAGAACAAATCTTGCATACTGTGTTTGCTTCTTTAAGGATTAAGTGGTTGTCAGTAAACAGGAGACAATTGCTATATTGTCTCCAGATGCCCACATCTACCAAGGTGGCTACAGAGAAGTTAGGTAATTGCATATTCATACTGTCTAGTCCTTTGATCAGTGAGCTACAAGATGCTGGTATATTGAGTTAGAGGGCTATTAAGTGTGTTTTGTTGGTGCAGACTAATAACGGTGCTTTATTGGGGCAGATTATGCTAAATAGTTCATAGATTCATAGGTTCATAGGTAGGTACTAGGCTATTGGCCCAAGGGCCTAAGTAAGCCTAGCCAACAAGGTTCCCTAGCTTACGCCATCCAAGGAAGTTATTTTCCTGTGCCACTGTTGAGCAGAGCCACAGAAGTGTATTTCTTATTTCCCATCCACTCATCAAGATTTTTCTTGAAGAGTGCTAATGAGGAACTTTTCTTGACATAGATGGGTGTGTAGCATGTCCAACAGCTCTGGGTTTGACATAGCTTTATATGTTAGGCGGAGATCACCTTAGAGTAGGCGATATGCTATGGAGTAAAGCTGGAGTTTTTTGAGATGGTCAGTGTAGGGCATCTGATAGAGCCCAGTAATTCTCTTTGTGAGGTACTTCTGTGTCCTTTCCAGCTGCTGAAGATGTCTTGTGAGGTACATTCCAAAAGGGGCTTTGTACTTCATAATGGGTCTGATGAGTGTTGAGTAGAGGGGAACAGTAACCTATTTTTTCCTGGATGAGAACCATTTTGTGATGAGGTGTGCCATGTAGAAGGACTTCCTGACTACTGTGGTGATGTGATTATCAAAGGAGAGACTACTGTTCACAGGGTCTCTTATCACACATTTGGTGTTAAGTAGACTGCTGCCTATGTGGTAGTTCATGGGTACAGAGTTTTTACCAAAGGGGATGACAGTGCACTTTTTGGCATTGAGCTTGGGGCCATAGCTCTGACCATGTATCTGTCTCAGTGAGGCCCTTCTGTAGGATGTCCACATCATTTGGGGACTTGACTATGGCTCCTAGCTTGCAGTCTAAATTCTACTAAATTCTACTAAGTTTAATGTTTACACAACAGTGAATTCTACTAAATCTGTAGGTATTACCATTTGACTCCAGGTGTGCTATGTGTGAAACATAGCCGAGGATTACACCATAATGGATGTTGTATTCATGTACTGGTAGGACACCACCACCTTCACCGAGTAGCCAAGTGTACATATATGACAACAGCACATATCAGCAAGACACACAGCATTATTCCATGTCATGCTCCTACAAACTGTTACTTGACAGTGTCATGGTGAAGCCAGGGCACTGTAATGGCCAACAGTGAGCACATCATATTTGCCACACACACCTCATGTTTACTGGAAGAGTGCCAGCAATATGCTCTGTTGGAGCTAGGCAGTACACTCATTCAAGCATGTGCGAGGTCTGTGGATTGTAAACATCTCACTCCAGCGTGTACTGGTTATTGTGGTACTAAGGCTAATGTCCAGACAGCACAAAGCATGCATGGCTTGCATTTGTTGACATGGGGTATATGTAAGAGCTGTGGCCACACATGGCTGTACATGTCATGAACATATCACCTATGACTACTCAAGAACATACAGAGCAGAGCTGGATTTCCCTGAGTCTGTCAATACAGGCCTTGTGTAGGTCCTATGATCCTGTTATTTGGGTATGTTTGTAGGCGTTGCATTAGGTGGACATGTCTAAAGACATACATGCCACATGGGGTGTTGTATGATATGATAGGTGTCATGGGTGACCAGTAGAGAGGGAATATTACCTCTGTTAACATAGATATCAAACCTTATGTACTGTTAGCATGTTATCTGCCATGTGCATGTGTGTAATGACTGTAGCCACCTGTATGTAGAAAGGATAACAAAAGCTATGGTAATGTCATTTATGTTGTATGAGTGTGGGATGTACATATCCAGGGCAGATACAGTTAGGTCATATCCAACCATGAGGGTATTGTTTACTGGTGCACAGCAACAGTCAACCGTGTTAATGCTGACAACATCTGAGGGACCCTGGTATATGTACAACTGAGCTGGTCACAAACAGTGGTATTATTGCATTGCATAACACATTATGCAGCTGTGTCTGTACATGAGCACTTTGCACATTTGATGTAGGCCTAGGTATAGTCCACCAATCGAAGGTTATTTGGTGGTCTACCATAATATTTCATACCACATATGGATGTGTGTTGGTAGTCTGGGGACAAGGTGGTGGATATATATGAGAATATAACCTAGAATGCAGCATTTGCCACTGTCACCTGTACCTGACTCATCTGTGATGAGTTATATCAGAGTAGTGGTCTTTACATGTGAGTAGCCTTTATGAATATGTGGACACCACCACCACCTGGAATGGTCCATACCACTGTTATGGCCCACATGCCTGGATCTGAGTTATATGGTGGTAGTGCAATTGTGCACTACAGAGCCTTCAGCCAGGTGTTCCTTACTGCACAGATGTCAGTATTCCCCATTGTAGGTTCTACATTGAGCAAATGGATTACTAAAGCCACACATCTAGCACCGCTTAGCATAAGCATCCAATGCAATTGTCTTGTAGGTGTCAGGGTATTACTTCTGTGTGCAGGATATTTGCCTTGGAATGCAGCTATATGGGTAAATGTGAACTAGGTATTATCCACACACACATGAAACATGGATGCATGTGCTCTGTGTTGAAGGCTTGTCGTTCGGTCATGACAGCCCGGAATGACAGACACTGGACAACCTCATAATAACAGCAGGACATTGGCTCATTGTTTTGGTCTAGCAGTTGCCACTCGTACCATGACATCACTGCGAGTGGCATTAATGTGCTTGGTAGCAAATGCCTCATGTAAGGTGATGGACAGCAGCAGAACTTGTGTATATAACCAATGTGAGCTATACTTAGGGTAGCAGCCCTGCTAATAATGACAACTACTAACACAGCCGGGAGAGGCCATCTTGACACCTGTACCTCAGTACCATTACACAAGGTGGCTCACACATTATGCTTGCACATGCCACTGTTCCACGTATAATGCCACTGTCCACAACCTGCTATCAATGTATGCCTTTCAGGGCAGCAAGGTGTGTGACACATGCTGTGGGTAGCATCCACCTGTGTCCCAGGTAACCTATTGTCTGTCACATCCACACATGCATGAATGTGTATGCTTAACATATATATGTCAGTACTTCATATACATGTATGCATGTGTATCACACAGCACAGAGACAGATATATCATTTACAGGCCACATACAGGTATCAGGTAGTAAACCAGTATGATGTTCATATATACTGACAGGTAAGATGTACCTAGCTGTAAACCTGTGTGTTTACAATAGGAGTCCATTACAATGTGTTCTGTAAATGTAAGTGTATGAGCATGCACACTGTGGCCTTCTGTGGTTAGAATCAGAGTGCATCCCAAACAGCCTTGTGCTACTGAGTGTATGAGAGTACCCACTGCCACCTTGTATAATTTGAGTCAATGCATCCAACAAGCCCTTTGTTACCAAGTGTATGAGCATGCCCAGTATAACCTTGTGTAGATGTAGTCATAGTGCATCCCAAATGGCCCTGTGCTACTAAGTGTATGAGCATGCCAACTGTAACCCTGTATAGTGATAGTAGTTGTCCATTCCACAGATGGGCATACTCCAGTTCAGGTTCCTGTTGTGCTACAGCTATACCTCTCAGGCCTACCTATGTACTACCTGCAGATGATGTGTCTTGTTTGTGCATACAAGTTGTAATGGACACCTACTTTAAACTCACAGGTTCACAGCTATTTACACCGTGACTGTCAGTCTCCCTGTTGTTGTCCTCAATCTTAGAAAGGCATTCTGACTGCCTTGGAATGTGTAATCTCTGTGATGCATCTAGTAACTGTGTAGTACTGTAATAGTGATCTGTAGATAGGCAGGAGTTCTGATCCCACCACTGGCAACTGTGTGCATGTGTTTGTGTGTGTGTGACAGCAAATGCCTGAGTGTGTGTGTCAGCAAATGGCTGAGTGTGTTGGTGTGTGTGTGTGTGTGTGTGTGTGTGTGTGTGTGTGTGTGTGTGTGTGTGTATGTGTCTCAGCAAATGCCTGAGTGTGTGTAAACAAATGCCTGAGTGTGTGTGTCAACAAATGCCTGAGTGTGTGTGTCAGTTAATGGCTGAGTCTGGTTGTGTGTGTGTATTTGTGTCTGCATCCTTTCATGACAGCGGGTGTTGCTGCATTCCAAAGGGGTACCTCCTTTTGCACTGGCCTTTAGGCTTGTCAACTGCTAAACCTCTCTCTTCCCCCCTCCCCACTGCAAGTAATCGGTCCTGTGATGTCACCCAGCTCAGAAGTGGAATTAGAGTACATGTAATTGTATGTGTTCTGTGGCACATACCCCAAGTTCATACCACTGTATTAGTTACCTTTACATAGGCAAGACGTGTATGCACAATACTGGCAAGGGTGCGCGTGTTTGTGTGTGTGACTACCCTGTAGCCAGGCATACACATGTGTAATGTCTTTTAGCACACCATGGTAGCCATCTGTGGTGACCGGTATCTACAAAGTATTACATAGTTAGGAATGGTAAAGAATACACAGTCAAGCATGACTAAAGTTGGGCATGTTATTTTCCTGTGCCACTGTCGAGCAGTGACACAGAAGTGGTCACCGGGGTGTAAGTCCATACCCATCATTCTCCCACCCTAACTCTACAATCCCCGGGGTAGATTACATTAGCCATCATTCCCCACCCCAAACTCCACATACACAACAACCATCCCTTCTCTGGTGAACTGCTTAAGATTTAAATGTTACAACACAAGCGATACCTCTATTTTATCTACACGTCAGTTCCTTTGGAACCCTTCTGTGTCACAAAGGGTGTTCAGACGTGTGTATATGTATATATATATATATATATATATATATATATATATATATATGGCTATAGCTGTGTCTGTGTATATGCATATATGTATATATATATATATATATATATATATATGTATATAGATATATATATATACATATATATATATATATATATATATATATATATGTGTGTGTGTGTGTGTATACACATCCTGTAGGTGCATATATGTATATGTAGTTATGACAGTTGTACAGATGTAGACTTGTCTTTGTTGTTTCACAGAGTACAGTACATTCAAGGGTACTGTACATATGTACACAAAGTGACTGTCCCATTTGTTTTCAGTACTGTGGAATACCTGTAGTAAGATGTGCATTATAAACTACATGCAACATGTATACAACCCAGATGGCTTAGTGGTATGTACAGTGACCTCAGTGTGCATGGTCCAGGGTTCAAAACCTGCAAGCCTTGTTGATACTGTCAATTAGGACTGCATAAGGTACTTTTAAGCAGTTGTAAGCAGGTGTAAATGTGTTTTTGTGACAGTAAGCAGTGGGTACACGCAGGTAAAAGACATGTACAACTTGCAGTACACTTGAAATGCCCTTCTTTGGCAATCCTGCTGATGTCACCCATCTACGAATACACCTCTGGGACTGCAGTAATCCAGTAATCTCTATGGTGCGTGCTGTAACTGCATAATGCTGTAGTGTGTTAAACTAGTTTGATAGGTGATGTTCATCGTGCATACAGCTGCAGTCATAACAGATGGGTTCTCCTGCCGTCAGGCGGGTCCTCGGTCGGCCGAATTCCAAAGTCTAGGTCCGGCGTCGGTTGTCGTCGCTTCTTCCCTGACATCAGTGTGACAGGGGTATAAAAGAACCAGCCAACGCCATTTTCTTCAGTCTTTCTTGCCGCGCGGTGCCCGAAGCAGAAGCAGTTCGCAAGTGCCGGTCGGCCAGCTCCTGAAATTACGAAAATTTTGCAACCGAAGTCTTCTTGAAAGCTAAGTACCCAGTTGGGGAAACTTTTCTTGCCTCAGACCGATGTCAGACAAAGTTAATAATTGTATTTCATGTGGGAAGCAAATACCACATAAGGATTTCCATTCCCTCTGTATTCCTTGTTTAGGCCCAGACCACGATGTCTCAGTCTGTCGTTTTTGTGCTACATTCAACAAGCGCACCATTAAGCGTCGGGCGGAGTTCGCCCAGCATTATTTTGGCAAAACATTTAACTATATTATGTCGTCGGATACTCCTACTCCAGTTTTGTCTAAAAAGCGTAAAGATAAGGACCGACACACGAGGTCCGCGGCCTCTACCGACACCACGCCAAAGCCGACTACACATGGACTGGTTCTCAGCGAGGTGCCTATGCAGCCCCTGACTACCGACGACACTTCATTGGCGGTGTCTCCTGTGCCCGAGGTCGCAGGCTCCTCGGCCCACACCCCGACTACAGATACCAAAGCCACTCTTGGAGGTGAATCTCAAACTGTGGACAGGTCTACCTCCTCTCAAGGTGTCTTCAGACCTTCCTCTTCTTTTTCCATCAAGGCTTTCACTAAGTCTAAAGCAGCCATGCATTCTAAGAGGCCAGCTACACAGGGCCCATTTCCAGGCCCCATGCCTAAAAAACAGATGCTTAAAATGGCTGAGGATTTAATTACTCTTATCAGGGGTTCTCAACCCCCCCGGACAAAAGGCCCAGAGTGGAGGAAGAATCCCCCTCCTCTGATCAGGGCTCCATTATATCAGAGCACTCTGATGAACAGGAACATTCTTTCTCCCCTTTTGAAGACTCCAATGCACAGGAGTCCATTCCATCTGTATCCCCCCCAGAGGATTACTCATTTGGGGAAACTTTGCATACCTTAAGGGAACACTTCCACTGGATAGTCCAAGATTACTCAGATTCCAAGAAAAGGCTTAGGGAATTTCTCTTGCTACCTCAGCACAGGCCTCTGGCTATACCTCCTGTCTTGGACATACTAGATGATGTGTACTCGGAGGCCTGCCTTAACCCGGATTCTCTACCTCCAGCCCCAGTCAAGCCTGACAGGTATTACAGGGTCCCTGACTCAAACCAATTTCTATACAAAAGCCATGCGGCTGACCCAGAAACCATCTCACAGGGTCCCAAGGGAATTCAGGCCTCCACTGCTAAAAACCCATTACCTTCAGAGAGAGATTCCAGATCCTTAGAAAGGTGGGGAAAAAAGGTATACACCTCGGCCACCTTAACCATGAGGGCATTAAAAAGTACCAACAGTTTTTGTTATCACAATTGAGAAGTAAAATGCCACAACCTGAACAACCAGACTTGAAGGAGTTGCAGGATTTGATGCACAGTGCAGAACAAGTGGGTAAACATACCTTACAATGTGGTTTTGATGCTCTAGAGGCCTCATGTAGAGCTGCTGTTACAGGATCAGTCATACGTAGACATGCCTGGCTCAAGGAACAAACCTTACCAGATCATGTCAAAGCTAAATTACTAGATGCCCCTCTACAAAAGGATATATTATTTGGTGCTAATGCTGAGGAGGTATTAAGGAAAATGGAGGAAAAGGCTAAATCAATGCAAACAGTGAAAGATTTTCTACAGGTACAACCCCCACGTTTCAGTAGAAATTGGCCTTCCAAAAATTGGTCCTTTCCAGCCATGGACAGACCCCAAAGAGGTAGATACAGGCGCCAGAGGGGCAGATGGCAATCCCAAGGATCGTTTAGAGGCAGACAATGGCAAGCTCCTACACAAAGAGGTGGTGAGGATAACTCGCAACCATTCAGAAAGCAAGCCCAATGACTTTCCCCTTTGCATGCCAAGCAAGACTCAAATGGCAGCACCCTTAGGTGGAAAACTGGCATTATTTTCAAAAAATTGGCATATTGTCACGAAAGACAAATGGATCCTGGACATTATAAACAGAGGCTACAGATTCCATTTTCACACCCTTCCAAAAATGAGAGGCATGCCAAACCTGCCACACAATCAAAGGGCAGAGGCACAAAGACAAATTTCAGATCTCTTAGACGTGAAAGCTATTCAAGAGGTACCTACATCGAACAAGGTCAAGGTTTTTATTCCAGACTATTCCTGGTACCAAGGAAGGGAAAAGATTGGAGACCTATTTTGGACTTATCCATCCTAAACACATTTCTACTGCACCAAAATTCAAGATGCTCACTCTACAGCAGCTTCTTCCCATGCTGGGCAAGGAGTCTTGGCTGGTAACATTGGACCTCAAGGAGGCATACCTGCATGTCCCAATTAGACAAAATTGCAGAAGATACCTCAGATTTCTTGCAGGTTCAACCCATTATCAATTCTCTGCATTGCCCTTTGGCTTATCTACTGCACCCAGAGTATTCACGAAATGCCTGGCATCAGTAATTGCCTACTGCAGACTTCAAGGGATACAAATATACCCCTATTTGGATGACTGCCTGATCCAAGCGGACAGCAAGCACATTCTTCTGAAACATCTGGCTTATGTAATAATGTTGTTGAATTCTCTGGGATACACAGTCAACAAAAAGAAAATAATTTTCCTGGGTGCCAACTTGGACACAAACACCCAGATGGCCTACCTCACGCCAGAGAAGCAGGGGCAACTAACTCAATACTTCAGAACACTAGCAAATTGCACCAGGCTGACTGCAAGGAAAATCCTGCATGCTCTGGGATTCATGGCATCTTGCATCTTACTAATCCCATGTGCAAAGCTGCATATAAGGAAACTTCAATGGTACCTGAAAAACCTATGGTCTCAACAGAGCCACAGCTTGGAAACAATAATACCACTAATTCCATGTCTTCAAAAGGAATTTCTGTGGTGGGCTCAAGCATGCCAAACAAACACAGGTCTCCCATTCAACAAGCCTCAAGCAAATCAAGTCATCACAACAGATGCCTCGGACTACGCCTGGGGGGCGCACATGACAGATCGGTGCATTCAGGGCAAATGGTCCCAAAAAGAAAAGCACCTTCACATCAATCAAAAGGAGATGCTAGCAGTAATAAATGTTATTATAGCTTTCAAGGACCTTCTGCAACCAGGTCAACTATTGATAAGAACGGACAACACCACAGTTATGTAGTACATAAACAAACAGGGAGGAACCCATTCTTACCCCCTATGCAGACTGGCCATGTCACTTTGGAACATGGCCCTGGACTTACAAATTGAACTACAAGCACAGTACTTGCCAGGCAAGGAAAACACGTTGGCAGACAACCTAAGCAGAAATATGACAGATCCACACGAATGGAAGTTGCATCCTCAAGTTTTTACAGAGATAATTCAAGCATGGGGAAGGCCAGACATAGATCTCTTTGCCTCCCACAAAAATCACCAATTGACAAAATTCTGCTCAAGGATTTTTCATCCAAAGGCCTGGAGAGTGGACACTCTCTCTTTCAGTTGGACATCAATGACAGTTTATGCCTTCCCACCTCTTCCTCTGCTGCCCAAAGTTCTATTAAAAACCAGAGCAGACAGACCAAAGATGATTCTCATTGCTCCAGACTGGCCAAGACAACACTGGTATCCACTCCTGAGGAGCCTGATGCATTCCCCACCATTGACCCTGCCTCTAATGCCTCTTCTCCTGACTCAGCACAGCTTCAAAACTCTTCACAGTCAGCTAAAAACACTCAATCTAGCCGCATGGAAGATTCCTTAGCATCACAACAGACCCTACTCTCCAAGGAGGTGCAGGATGTCATTTTGGAGGCCAGAAGGCCGTCTACTAGAAAAGCTTACTCCACAAAATGGAAACGGTTTTGTGTCTGGAATGAGAAAAAGGGCCAGGATCCTGGAAAACTGAATTTACCTCAAATACTACAGTATCTAGCTGAGCTGCTAAGCAGTGGACTTTCTTTCTCCTCCATCAAAATCCATGCCTCAGCCATTTCTGCAGAATACAACACTGATCCACCCTTATTCTCTCATCCTCTCTTAAGACAGTTCCTCAGAGGGGCTAAGAATCTAATACCCCCAAGGAAACAACCAATACCTGCTTGGGATCTCAATTTCATTCTAGAAAAACTGACCTTGCCTCCTTTTGAGCCAGCTGCCTCATCAGATTTGCAATATTTGTCCTGGAAAACAGCTTTCCTTCTGGCTATTACCTCAGCTCATAGGGTATCAGAACTACAAGCTCTCATGGCTGTGCAGCCTTTTATCATCTTCCATCAGGACAGAGTTTCCTTATGAACCAACCCGTCCTTTATGCCAAAAGTGGTATCCAGGGTAGCTTTGAATCAGGCTATACACTTACCTACCTTTTATCCTAATCCTCAAAACAAAGGGGAGAGATTACTACATTCCTTGGACATCCACAGACAACTGCATTATTATTTGGACAGAACAAAGCCTTTCAGAAAATCAGAACAGCTCTTTGTGTCCTATGCTATAGGAGCACAAGGAAAGCCAATTTCCAAACAGACAATCTCAAAATGGATAGCCCACTGCATACGCTTTTGCTATTCTTTTCATGGCAAAACTGTACCTACAGGCATCAGATCTCACTCCACAAGGGCCACGGCTACCTCTGCAGCTTTTCTCAGAGGAGTTCCTACCAAAGATATTTTGGAAGCAGCCACTTGGAGTCCTGTGCATACCTTCTCCAAACACTACCACCTTCCACTATACTCCAAATCTAGAGCAGGCTTTGCCACTGCAGTCTTGCAGGGCATTCTGGCTCCTCCTAGTTCCACCTAGTGCCTACCACCCCTTTCTTAGCTTTGGGATTCTACCCATCTGTTATGACTGCAGCTGTATGCACGATGAACATAGTACAGTTTTGTACCTACCATAAAAGTAGATGTTCGAGTGCTAATACAGCTGCAGTCCAGGTTTCCCTCCCTCCTTCCCCTCTTGGGACAGGCCTATTGGCTAACATCTCCTCATGCAACCTGATTGTGGTATTCATTCTTGATGCATTTGCTTGCACTACTGTATTTTGATTGTATGGCATTGCTTTATTACACAAATTTATGTATTGCCTTCATTATGGGGGCACCTGACATCTGGGGCAAGAAAAACTGAAGAAAATGGTGTCGGCTGGTTCTTTTATACCCCTGTCACACTGACATCAGGGAAGAAGCGACGACAACTGACGCCGGACCTAGACTTTGGAATTCGGCCGACCGAGGACCCGCCTGACGGCAGGAGAACCCATCTGTTATGACTGTAGCTGTATTAGCACTCGAACATCTACATTTATGGTAGGTAAAAAAACTGTACTTTCTAATCCCAGACAGGCCAGGTGTGTGTGTGTGTGTGTGTGTGTGTGTGTGTGTGTGTGTGTGTGTGTGTGTGTGTGTGTGTGTGTGTGAAAAAGAAACAATGCTTTTTAGAGTATGCACACTCTTTACAATTCACATACTCACCTTTGGCAATCCTGCTGATGTCACCCACCTAGAAATACACCTCTGGGACTGCTGTAATCCAGTATTCTCTGTAGCGTGTGCTGTAACTGCGCATTGCTGTAGTGTGATAAACTAGTTAGGTAGGGGTTCTATTCAAAGAGAGGCCAACTGTGTGTGTGTGTGTGTGTGTCTGTCTGTCTGCCAGAGAAAGTAACAATGCTTTTTAGAGTATGCACACTCTTTACAATTCATATAACCACCTTTGGCAATCCTGCTGATGTCACCCACCTAGACATACACCTCTGAGACTTCTGTAACCCAGTAATCTCCGTGGTGTGTGCTGTAACTGCATAATGCTGTAGTGTGATAAACTAGTTAGGTAGGGGTTCTATTCCAAGACAGGCCAACTGTGTGTGTGTGTGTGTGTGTGTGTGTGTGTGTGTGTGTGTGTGTGTGTCTGTCTGCCTGAGAAAGAAACAATGCTTTCTAGAGTTTTCACAATCTTTACAATTTACATAACCACCTTTGGCAATCCTGCTGTTGTCACCCACCTAGTAATACACCTCTGGGACTGCTGTAACCCAGTAATCTCCGTCGCACGTGCTGTAACTGTGTAATGCTGTAATGTGATAAACGAGTTAGGTAGGGGTTCTATTCCAAGACATGGCAGGTGTGTGTGTGTGTGTGTGTGTGTGTGTGTGTGTGTGTGTGTGTGTGTGTGTGTTTGACAGTCAGAGCCTGTGTGGAGGTGTCTGTGAGTGTCTAACCACTGGACCTGTTGGGGAGCCGATTTTGTAGTTTTCCTTTATGGTGTCCATATTATATGTCACAATGTCCACCTCATGAGGAGTACAGATGTCAATCAGCCAAGGGACTGTGTTGGCAAGCCATACCCGCGCATCTGGCAAAAGGCCTGGTGAACAAAGTATGCATCCCTACTATTACCTGGAATACGTTCTGAACCCATATGTCATACACAAACACACTTGCCTAGAATATCCCGCTATGTTGCTAGTACCCTGCACATTGATGACAGATAGTAAGCATGGTGTGATTGCAGTGGGCTGCAGAGGGCATGGCACCCTGTACAGCAGTACAATATTCACATAATTGCGGACAATGTGCCTTCACTATGTTCCCCACTGGATGCCTGCAACATATGTGGTGCCATCAAATGTGATCCACAGAGGCCATACAATGCCTTACACATGTTCCCTGTATGAACTGATGCCACTGACACCAGGGAATACCTGTATCATGCTATCAATGCAGGTGTAGGGTCAACCTGCTGTCTATTAGCAGGTCCTGCCACACCAGGCCAGTATTGGCATATCTGAGGATAACAGTCTGTGTACACATGTGCCAGGCAAACCAGGTACACTTGTACATATCACTGTACATTATTGTGGGATGTGCACATCCCAGGCAATGTCCATGTCAAGGACTATCAAACACAGGCATGGCATGCATTGCAAAGCAATGGCCATACACAATGGTAACCAGAATGTCAGGACAGTTCATACAATACCCATCTGTGTGGGACATTGCAGACACTACACCCCTGTACCACACTGCACACCATTGTCGGGTGGCGTGATGTCGAGTATTACCCCTCACCCAGCCTTGTACAGTCATCTTGCACAGCCAACCACTACACACCCATGAAGCAATGCACACATGCATGTCAGTACTGGTACCTTGTGTCTGAGTGTGGGGTATGATGCTCCCAACCACAGTCACACCCAGTATAACTCCCATTAGCATACCGACTGATGTCAGACATGTTCACATGCCCTAGCCCATAGAACCTCCGGATATCTCCTGTGGTGCATGTAGTACCTATGCATTACTGCAGTGTGATAAACTAAGTAGTTAGGAAGTGTATTTGTGGGCCTGGCAAAGTGTGGCAATGTGTCTGAGTCCTTTAGAAAGTGTGGTTGTGTTGACAATGACATCCGCTCATGTGGAAAGCCATGTGTGCTACTCCTAATGTATGTCTACTATATCTCTGTTGAAGATATCGCTCACCAGCACACATACATGTTCTTACAGCACACCAACATGTCAGCTTTGTGGCACATGGAGTAACTGCATGCACTTGTAATAGTAATGACTAGTCAGTCAGGGGTTTGAACCCTGTACTGGTAGGTGTGTGACAGGTGATGCTTAGGTTTTAGTCTCCAAGCCCTTCTCTGATGTACTTTGCCTCTGTCTGTCCCTCCCACACACTCTCTGGTGGATGTGGAGTTGTACACCTGCTCAGCAGCAGCTTGTGTTTTGTAAGTGATGGTCATGATCAGGTGATGGCCTCTGCACCTATTGCAGTCCTCCTCTAGCTGATTGCATGTGAAACAGCTGTGGTGATATTCCCATAGTCAATCACATGGAAACACAGTACAATATCTAGGAACATCATGTTGGTATTTGCCCTTGACAGTCGCTGTGAGTGGAAGCTGGATTTGGTGTTTGGTAAGTGGCATCACAGATGATATCTGGACGCTCCTCAAACAAAATACACAGTGGAAAATAGCCTAAAGACAGGAGGGTGATGTGCCAGACATGACTACAGCATGTAAGTGTAGCTATGCTTCATTGAGACTACTGCCAGTTTAACAAGTTGTGTGTGGTAATGGATATTCTGCATGTTTTAAAACTGACAAGACAGTGCTCTGTTTGTGAGGGAACCCCCATCTGTAGGGCCATCTGTGGACTGGTCAGTGTGTGGAACCATTTGTTTCCTGTGTTACTCAGTGAACACACATCTGTGAACTGTAGAAGCATAGTATGAGGATTGCAGTCAGTACATAGTGATAGTGATGAGAGTTACTGCCATCGCATCCCTGATTGGACATATGTCACATGAAACAGTGGTATGACAGTCACTGTCTGAGGTTCTCAGTGACATGCCAATAATGGGCCACTGTTCATAGCTGCATTCACAAGTCCTCTACACTTTGTACAGATATCATGCAATATATGCATGCGTTGTGCTCCCTCTGCAAATGTATACCATCTGTTGTGTTGGGTTGATGGTCATATCTATGCATGCTGTTATAAGTAATCCTGAATGCTTTTGACTATTACTAAGCCATATCTGTGTTAAAACTTCAACACCATAGGCTGTTTGGGTTTAGAGGTCCCTGCAGAACCTCCTGTCCCACTTCAGCTGACCATGGCACTGAGAACCAGCACATCTGGGGCCCAGCCTTGGACCTCCACCTCTGTTGGCTCTGCACCATCTTCTGGTGGAACCACCACTGAGGATGGGGCTTGTCCCCCCTGGGAGCAGGTCCAGACAGGAACTTGTCCGCTGATGTACAGTCCTGGATGTGGTGCACAGGGGGCTCAGTAAGGGGTTTTGAGGCCAGATATGCCAGCTCAAGGGCAGAGTGTCACATTTACAGGGTGAGCCTGCCCCTCCTAGACAGCCCCCCAGCACAGCCACCTGTGTGGCTGTTTTGGTGCAGTGGTGGCTGCCAATGGCTAGGGACCTTCGTCTCACTGTTTCCATATGGGGGCTCATGGGCTTGTGACTGCCAAACACCCCTCCCTGTTCAAGGTGTATCCCCCCATATGTGTCATATACCGACCCTGTATGCTGTCTTGTCTGTCATCCTACCCAACCTATCCTCCATGAGCATACCTACTGTCCTTCCCCCACATCTCACTCTCACCCTACGGAAACAAAAGGCTAATCAGTTCCTAGAACAACATTTGCCCCATACATAGCTGTCCATTTCACACGTGTCCACTGGACACATGTAACCCTTTTAATATGCATCACAACATACTCCAGTTGTCCTCACCCCTGTCTTTCAGGCACATAATTCTGGTATGCACATGACTCCTAAAGGTTCCAGGTACACGTGATGCAGAGAACCCCAGGTACACGTGATGCAGATGACCCCATTGCACACACAATGCTACCGGTCCCTCTATGGTTACCCCATTTACCTTTTTCATGGTGATGATGTCGCACACAGCACCTTGCAAGAGTACTGTTCTCACATAACGATTGGACAGGAACTGTTGTGTTAATGTAAATAACATGCACAGAGTGATGTATTTGGCCAATGTACAAATGTTTGCGTGTATGAATGACACGTCTATCTGAGGGAGTCTTGATATTACATAGGACAATACCACTACATAATACAGGCGTTGCTGGTGTTTCCCTTTTCATTCCTTTGTAATGCTTTGTTGTCACATGGGATGTTCTTGATAAATCTATATATATGTATGTATCTATATCTGGACATAAAGACTCACACATACATCTACATGATTGCTGGATGATACATTTGTGATAACATCCGATGTCTGTATATCTGCCATGGCTTAGTGGTAAATCACATTAGCTGTGTGTGCAGGGTCCTGGTTTCGAGCATTGCAGAGGTCATTTATTTTGTTGCTGGGTAGAACAAGGCTGTTGGATATGGAGTGATTAAGGCACATTAAAGCAGTTGTGAGTGGGTGTGCATAGGTTTGCATGGAGCTAAGCAATGCTAACCTCTGGTTACAATTTCTTACACTCAGCCTCTACATTGCTTCACCAGTGTAATACTCGCATACTGGCAGCCAAACAGGCTTACACCCGCTTGCTTCCGCATTTGCAAATGCACTGCATTTGGTGTTTGCATCTGACACTCACACTCCTTGGTGGGCATGAGGACTATGATATTACCTTGTGATGCCTATTATATCGGATTACATGCCTACAGTATCGGGAATGGCTGCCCATTAGGCAAAAGCATGCCGTTCAGCTGTACGGAATCCGCAGCCTGTCCAGAGTTTGATTCATATTATTGGTGTGTTCCTCTTACAATCTGCACCTGCCTGGCTAATACATGGGAACTGACACTCTTCAATAAAAACAAGTAATTGGGGTTTGGAACCCACATCCTTCAGCCGAGTTATGCTACTGCATACCTAATATTCTATCATCTTTCTAAGGTTGTAAGTGGAATATATGCTTTCTGTCACTATCAGACCTCTCAAATGATTGGGGACAAATATCAACTGAATCAGTGACACATCATAGCAACATCAGGGACACCATTTAAATTATTAGTGCTGTTATCCTGACACATTGACAGACTCAGAGCATATGAATTCATACACATTTTCTGAGGTAATTGATGTTTATAACTCTTAATGGTTGTCTTTATTCATTACGTGTAATTCACCACCTTTCCTCCAAAAGTCACTAGTTTTAGGAGGGATTAAGTGGGACAGAGGTAGAATTTGAGTCAAATTCAGGGACGTCCCTGGAAATTGGGGACAGTTCAGAGGAATGGTCCCTAATGTTCCCCCAATGGTTTATGTCCTGTCCAGTGGATTTGCTCATAGGGGTTGAGAGGTATGAGAGTCAGCTATACCCATTTCGGAATATTACTTACATCCCCGGGGTGGTCCTAATATGACTGCGCCAGCCAACACCTGCATGTCTAGGCCCATAAGTGCATACCCATAGTTCCCCCACCTGCCCCTCCTCTACAGCACTCATCCTTACTGTTGGTGCAGGTGGGGTATAAACACACCACTACACACTGCCCACTCTCCGCGTGTCGGGACACATGTCATAAGTTGTGTCGACCCATGGGTTATCAGGCTTGCACAGCCTACTGGTCCATGTACGTCTATAGCTGGTTTGATGAATCATTACTGGGAAAGACTCCGATGATCATTACTTTTTGGGTGTCCCACAAGGAACATCAATGTCTTTGTTTCAAGATTAGACCTGGCAGGTCTCTTCCACTGGTAGTATCCTGCTGGTGGTCTGGGAAGCAGTGGTGTGTTTACTTTTATTGTGTGTCTGCATGTCTCACTGGCCTAGATGGGGGGGGTTAATGCTACGTGTTACACGTTTGTTTATTGGACCCCTCACCCTCATATGCATGGCCTGTGAACATATGTAATTCATAACTGATGTATCATATCCTAACTATATATATGTGTATACTTACAGTCACACACACACACACACACACACACACACACACACACATATATATATAAATATATATATATATATATATATATATATATATATATATATATATAGAGTACTAAATACAGATATATCTGTATATGTATGCATACATGTATATATTTATATATTTCTGTCTGTGTATATATATATATATATATATATATATATATATATATATATATATATATATATATATATAGCTAACAACATATGTGTCTATAGGTGTCTGCATATTCATATATGTGGGTATGTATATGTATACATTTGTACTACATAGCGGGAGAGATTTATCTCTATGTCGCTATGGGTAGATATACACACACACATCCTTCTACATATATACATCTACATCTGGTTATTCCGTTCCTTGCCATATTGATTACACTTTGCTGCAGTGGGACTCATAGTGGGTGTGGCTGCTCGTTGGACGATGCCTCTGCTCAGTGAACACATTTGTTTACTTCCCTGGGGCTGTCCTTATAGGCCCACATCAGCCAAAACCTGCACACCTAGACCCATAACTAGCTACCCATAGTTCCCCTACCAGGACCTCCTCTACAACACCCATCCTTACTCTGGGTCCTGGTCGGTTCTGAACACACCACTACATGCTGCCCACTCTCCACTTCATGGGACCCATGTCATACAATTGTCTCGACCCATGGGTCATCAGTCTTTCCCACCCTTGTATTCTGGGTATGTATACACCCCAGCCAGAATGTTCAGAGTATCACCTTATTTTGCTCTTGTCAATTTTTGGGGTGTCCCACAAGGGACGCTGCTATCTGTGTTCCAAGATTAGATTTCATGGGTGCACTGTGTACCCCCCCCCCAGTTGTATCCTGCCTGTTGTCTGGGGAGCAGTATAGTATTTGCATTGTTTGAGGGTTTGTGTGTATGTTTCCCATGTCTGGCTGGGGGGAGGTGGAAGGTCATGCTACGTGTTTCATGTTTCTTGCTTGGGCCCCTCACTTCCATTGGCATAGCCTGTGAGCATACACCATTCCTGTGTGCTATTTCCTATCATAGCTGTATTTCTGTGTATATCTCCGCACGCATACACACACACACACACACACACACATATATATATATATATATATATATATATATGTGTGTGTGTGTGTCTGTAAAGCAATGCATACCCCGTGCAAATGCACTTACACATGCTTGCTGGTGTTTATATATGCTTAAACCTGCTTACTGCTGCCTTATTCATTATGACACTGACACTTCACTCCAGTTCCCTTTTAATTGTTATTTTGCAGGTTATACAGCAGACAGATGTCAAAATATGTTCATGTACAGATTACCATTGGTAAATGGTATGTGATGCAGTGGGATTCGGAATGGGAATGTCTGTTCGTTAGGCGGTTGCTCTAACCAATGCACTATTGTGCTACTTCATTTGCATATATACCCATATAACCATGTCTCCTGGTTCCCCAAACACCCACCCCCAACACCTCCCTAACACTGCAGTAATCCATTCTCCAGTTGGATTAGCGGTGTATCCACACCACTACACATTGGCCACTCCATACTCTTGTAGACCCGTCCCATCGGTTGACTCACTCTACGTATCCTCAAAACTCCCAAACTAGTCCACAAACACTGGTGACATGAGCAACCAAAAGGACACTATTCGCAGTTTTTGGGTTGTCCCACATGGGACATGCATGTCTTTATGTCAAGATTAGACTCTATACTTCATTACATCTTTACTCCCGTTAACATTACACTGCAATAAATTAATAAGTATGACTATGTGGTAACGCACACGTTACACATGAGAGCCTAATTATGTACGTGTTCAGCTTATTTCTTTTACAAATAGACCGGTTTAGTAATTGGCGTTGCCGTAGCAGGCAGATCACAGGAATGATTCCATGTGTGGGAAAGTCCTCACATTTATTTTTTTTCAGCACAGCACTGACTTCTGTGTTTTAGAAGTTTCATCCCTTCCCTCTTATGCACAACCTATTATTCTATCTACTGTCGAGGTTTGTAAGGGCACATTCATGTTATTTATGTCTGCAAATGGAATGAATGTGTTACAGAGAATGTACTTTTACATATAGATGTCTGCATGTGTGTATGCATATATATATATACTTATAACAAACTCGCTGTCCTCCATGGGGTGGTCCTATTAGAACCAGCCCATCCAACCCTGCATGCCTGGATCCATAATTTCATACCCATAGTTCCTCCACCCGTGTTCAACATACATGCATACCATCCATTGTCCACTTGTTATCGCAGCCATGACACACCTCCACACATTGCCCTCTCCCGAGCGTTAGGGGCCCTACATGTATGTTTTCCCAACCCTTGTATTCTCAGGATCTCCCACCATTTAGTCCTTGAACATACCTGCCCTTGCTTGTGTAATGGTCGGATGGCCAAATGGTCTATCAATTTTTGGGTAGTCCCACCAGGGACTACCCTCTGAGTGTAAAGTAGACTTAGCAGATCAACAATGTTACTCCCACTGGTAATATCCTGCCTGTGTTGTGAGTAGCAGTGCTTTGCTCACTCCTGCCCAGCTTGATGTGACATACACTGACAGCGTTATATAATACTGGGGCTGCTGTTGGTTCCATTCTCATTCCTTTTATATGTTTTATTGTCACGGCGTTCATTCTTCATATATATATATATATATATATATATATATATATATATATATATATATATATATATAATATATCTGTGCATACTTATATACACTGATATAACATACGCTGACAGCACTATATAATACTGGGGCTGCTGTTGGTTCCATTCTCATTCCTTTTATATGTTTTATTGTCACGACATTCATTCTTCAGATATATATATATATATATATATATATATATATATATATATAATATATCTGTACATACTTATATACATTGATATGACATACGCTGACAGCACTATATAATACTGGGGCTGCTGTTGGTTCCATTCTCATTCCTTTTATATGTTTTATTGTCACGCGTTCATTCTTCATATATATATATATATATATATATATATATATATATATATATATATATATATAGATAATATATCTGTACATACTTATATACATTGATATGACATACACTGACAGCACTATATAATACTGGGGCTGCTGTTGGTTCCATTCTCATTCCTTTTATATGTTTTATTGTCACGACGTTCATTCTTCATATATATATATATATATATATATATATATATATATATATATATAATATATCTGTACATACTTATATACATTGATATGACATACTGACAGCACTATATAATACTGGGGCTGCTGTTGGTTCCATTCTCATTCCTTTTATATGTTTTATTGTCACGACGTTCATTCTTCATTCATATATATATATATATATATATATATATATATATATATATAATATATCTGTACATACTTATATACATTGATATGACATACGCTGACAGCACTATATAATACTGGGGCTGCTGTTGGTTCCAGTCTCATTCCTTTTATATGTTTTATTGTCATGACGTTCATTCTTCATATATATATATATATATATATATATATATATATATATATATATATATATATATATATATATATATATATATATATATAATATATCTGTACATACTTATATACATTGATATGACATACGCTGACAGCACTATATAATACTGGGGCTGCTGTTGGTTCCATTCTCATTCCTTTTATATGTTTTATTGTCACGACGTTCATTCTTCATTCATATATATATATATATATATATATATATATATATATATATATATATATATATATATATATATATAAAATATATCTGTACATACTTATATACATTGATATGCCATACGCTGACAGCACTATATAATACTGGGGCTGCTGTTGGTTCCATTCTCATTCCTTTTATATGTTTTATTGTCACGACATTCATTTTTCATATATATATATATATATATATATATATATATATATATATATATAAAATATATCTGTACATACTTATATACGTTGATATGACATACGCTGACAGCACTATATAATACTGGGGTTGCTGTTGGTTCCATTCTCATTCCTTTTATATGTTTTATTGTCACAACGTTCATTCTTCATATCTATCTATATATATATATATATATATATATATATATATATATATATATATATAATATATAATATATCTGTACATACTTATATACATTGATATGACATACGCTGACAGCACTATATAATACTGGGGCTGCTGTTGGTTCCATTCTCATTCCTTTTATATGCTTTCTTGTTACGTCGTTCTTTCTTAATATATTTATATATATATATATATATATATGTGTGTGTGTGTGTGTGTGTGTGTGTATATGTATATAGATATATATATATATATATATATATATATATATATATATATATATATATATATATATATATATATATATATATATGTGTGTGTGTGTGTGTATATGTATATATATATATATATATATATATATATGTATATATATATATATATATATATATATATATATATATATATATATTTATATATATTATATATCTGTACATACTTATATACATTTCCTATGCTGGGCACTGCTTAGACCCATGCAAGCGCACTCAGACTTGCTTACTGGTACTTATATGTGTTTACTGCTGCTTATTTGTGCTTACACCTGCTTACTAGTGCCTTACTCATTATGACAGTGCCACTTTGATTGAATGACATTTAGTTAAATATCTCATGCGATACTCTTATGTCAGTTTTACAGCAAAACGACATTCATTCCACATGGAAATTGATATGTGCTATTGTTGGGCTCAAACCATGAATGACTGTTTGTTAGGCGGATGCTCTAAACACTACACTATTGACATTTGCGTTGATTCCGCATGTTTTTCTCTATTTGAATGAATTTGATGTGTAAGCTACGCTCGGCAGAGGGCAGCGACGCGCAGACATGCTGCGCTTTGCTTACACCTTCGATATTGCAGCAATTCAAATGTATAATAGGGACACGGGGAATCTAATTGTGAAAGTTCTAGGGACAGGGTCAACATTCCACTACGTGCTTGTGTGTTTACTACTTCAATTTTATTTCACTGTCTGTGGACACTCTTGTATGCTCATACATTTCGGTATCCACGGACACTGAATTACTGACTTACTATTAGAGGCAGGCTCTACTAGTAGGCATAGTAGGTTGTGCAACTGTCAGGGCATGTTTACACCTCCGTAGAGCACTTGTACACGCCCCCTGCACTCACACATGTTTCCTGTGCACATCAAGGGTGCGGCGGCGCACCCTCATACATATTCATATGGTGCTGCTGCACCATCTGTAGTGAGGACACTTGACGCAAGGCTAAAAACGTCCTTGCGCCGAGCTTCTTGAATGCCGGGAATGAATGGGTTCAAGATCTAGCTTTCATGGCAAATAGAACACTTACATTACTTAAATATAAGGCTACAAGGTCACAATAAATTGGTGACAGATTTACATGACTCTATTTGTGCCTTTGAGTTGAACCTTAAACTTTTTGAACACCAACCAGCAACAAGTAATACTGCACACCTTCCAACTCTGAAGTCCCTGCAAGGCACAGCTGAGTTTCATGGTGATATCAACACCGAGAAGTACTGCACCAAGATTTCCAAGTTAGTGAGTGACTTCGGAGAAAGATTTGCAGACTTTAAAAACCTTGAGTATGATTTTTCTGTTTTCTGCGACCCTTTCTCTGTTAGTGCTGACGAGGTACCAGAACAGTTTCAGCTGCAACTAATTGAGCTCCAGTGTAATTCTAAGTTAAACGATAAGTTTTCAAGTGGTGATATTGGCACATTTTATCAGAATGTTGGGCCAACATGTTCTCAAATTTAGTGTTTGGCCTCAAAGATCATGTCAGTGTTTGTTAGTACCTATATCTGTGAACACTTCTTTTCTGTGATGAACTTGAACAAGCCTCGACTCAAGTCTCAACTTACTGATGAGCATCCTAACTCCACACTGAAAGTTGACACTACTCAATCCTTAGTGCCCAACACTAATGCACCCGTACAGGCCAGGAGGTGCCATGTTTATTGGAGTGGTAGTACCAGGTATTAAGGTAAGTAATAGCTTGATTTTTCTCTTCTTGTTTCTTTTTAGGTTACATGTGAACACGAGTGCATACTAAATCCACCTTTCATTATTATTATTATTATTATTATTATTATTATTATTATTATTACTATTATTTTTATTATCAACATTATTATTATTATTACTATTATTATTATTACTATTATGATTATTATTATTATTATTATCATCATTATTATTATTATCATTATTATTATTATCATTATTATTATTATTGTTATTATTATTATTATTATTATTATTATTATTATTATATTATTATTATATTATTATTATTATATTATTATATTATTATTATTATTATTACTATTATTATTATTACTATTATTATTACATTACTCCCCTAATAAGTGGCTTTGACTTGCTCATAATTATCTGGCTGTACCGTATACTCTGATGGAATATGGCCTGCTGGGGTAAGTGAGTTTGACAACCCTGAGCTAGGTACCTTTTCTTCTGTTTTACTGCTATTTATTAGCCTTGTTACAGGATAAGTAATGAAGGATGTACTCAGTCTCATGTATGCTGGGGATATATCATCAGTGCAAATGGAACTATGACATGTGACCATGAAATGGAACCGTGACATGTGACCATGGAGAACATGTGTCTGACAGGTAAGACTGTAGCTGATTTACAAAATGGTGTTACATTAGATACCAATGGATTAAGGTTGCTAGATGCTGCAGGAAATGTTTTTTAATAATTCCTTATAACTCTAGAACAGTATTCCTTGAAGGCATTAGTAGATGTTCATCATGTTACCCTGCTGCAGCCATCACACTTGGGTTATTTCTAAAGACATGCTTCTGCAGCATTTCTCCCCGGGCCTCTGCTGAAAACAGGATCTGTGGAACCTAGTCAGACTTTCCCGGACAACAAATGTTAAATAAATAAATAAAATTATCCTGTCGTCAGGCGGTCCCACAGTCGGCCGGATTTCCAAAGTCTTGGTCTGACGTCGGTTGCTGTCGCTTCATCCCTGACGTCAGTGCACCAGGGGTATATATATTGCAACCGACGCCATTTTCTCCAGTCTTTCTTGCCGCGCGGTGCCCGAAGCAGAAGCAGTTTGCAAGTGCCGGTCGGCCGACTCCTGAGATTTTCGAATTCGAATTTCAGACCGAAGTCTTCTATAAAGCTAAGTACCCCATTGGGGAAACTTTTTTTGCCTTAGACCGATGTCAGAAAAAGTTAACAATTGTATTTCTTGTGGGAAGCAAATACCTCATAAGGATTTTCATTCTTATTGCATACCTTGCCTAGGCCCTGATCACGACGTCACTTCTTGTCGTTTTTGTGCTAGATTTAATAAACGTACTATTAAAAGACGTTTTGATTTCGCACGACACTTTTTTGGTAGAAAATTTAACTATAACTTGCCATCGGAGCTACCGACTACCGGCGTGCACAAAAACCGCAGGGACAAGGACCGACAGCCCAGGCCTAAGCCCGACTCTGAGGTCTCGGTTGATCCGGTCTCCTGTTATCAGTGAGGCTCCGATGCAGCCTCTTACTACCGCAGTTCTGGAACCCGAGACCGCTACAGATATTTTGTCAGAATGTACTAGGCTAACGCAGCCTTTTACTTCAGGCCCTACCGACGATTTACCTTCCAAGGACGTCGGTACTTCTGAAACGCCATCGGTTTCTGAAGGCATTTTCAGACCGACGTCTCTTACAGTCAAAATGTTTTCCAAGTCGAAGACTCCTTCTAAATCGAAAAAGGCTTCACTTCAGTCTCCTGTTCAAGGCCCTATGCCTAAGAAACAGATGCTCAAAATGGCAGAAGATTTGATTTCTCTTATCAGGGGTTCACAGCCTCCTCCTGACAAAAGGCCTAGACAAGAGGAAGATTCTGCTTCCTCTGAACAACTGTCTATTTCTTCGGATTTCTCTGAGGACCAAGACCATTCCTTCTCTCCTTATGAAGATTCTGATGCTGAGGAATCTATTCCCTCAGCTTCCCCTCCAGAAGATTACTCTTTTGGGGAAACTTTACACACTATGAGGGAACATTTTCACTGGGAAGGTCAGGATTACTCTGATTCCAAGAAAAGGCTGAGTGAGTTTCTTTTACTCCCCCAACACAGACCTCTAGCCATCCCTCCTGTTTTGGACATTGTGGATGATGTCTATTTAGAATCCAGTTTCAACCCTGACTGTCTACCTCCTGCCCCGGCCAAGCCTGACAGATACTACAGAGTACCTGATTCCCACAAATTTCTTTACAAAAGCCCAGTAGCTGACCGAGAGACTATCTCCCAGGGTCCCAAGGGGGCTAAGGCTTCCATGGCTAAAAATCCAGTACCTTCTGAAAGGGATTCAAGAGCACTAGACAGATGGGGGAAAAAGGTTTACACCTCAGCCACTTTAGCTATGAGAGCACTAAACTGTCAATTTCATATGCTTAAGTATCAGCAATTTCTGATCTCTCAGTTAAAACAAAAGATAACCTCCCTCCCTCAACAACCTGAATTGAAAGAAGTACAGGATTTGTTGCACGCCACCGAGCAGGTGGGCAAACATACCTTACAATGTGAGTTTGATTCTTTAGAGGCCTCCTGCAGAGCAGCTGTCACTGGTTCAGTTATACGTAGGCATGCCTGGTTAAAGGAACAAAGTCTGCCTGATCATGTTAAAGCAAAACTACTAGATGCTCCCTTACAGCAGGATGTTCTTTGTGGAGTTAGAGCAGAAGAAGTTTTAAAGAAAATGGAGGATAAGGCGAAATCAATGCAGACAGTCAAAGATTTTCTACAAGTACAACCCCCTCGCTTCAGCAGAAACTGGCCAACAAAAAATTGGTCCTTTCCAGCCACTGACAGGCCTCAGAGGGGGTAAATACAGGTGCCCAAGGGGCAGAGGACAACCACAAGCTCAGTATAAGCCTTGCCAATGGAGCACTCCAACCCGGAAGGGAGGAGAAGACAGGTCTCAACCCACCAGAAGACAGACTCAATGACTTGCACCTCAGCTGGCCAAACAAAGCTCTCTTGTCAGCCCCCATGGGGGGAAAACTAGCACTATTTGCAGACAACTGGCACATGGTCACAAAGGACAAATGGGTCCTAGACATAATTTTACGAGGATACAGATTCCACTTTCACACCTTGCCTATAAAAAGAGGAATGCCAAACCTGCCACAAAATCAAAGGACAGAGGCTCAAAAAACAAATTTCAGCTCTCATGGCCATGAAAGCCATTCATAGGGTACCAACTCAAGAGCAAGGCCAAGGATTTTACTCAAGACTCTTCCTAGTACCCAGAAAAGAAAATGCTTGGAGACCAATTCTGGACCTTTCAATTCTAAACACTTACTTACAAGTGCCCAAATTCAAGATGCTAACACTACAGCAGCTACTTCCCATGTTGGGCAAGGAAGCATGGCTGGTAACGTTGGACCTCAAGGAGGCATACCTGCATGTCCCTATCAGACAAAGTTGCAGAAGATACCTCCATTTCATTGCAGGTTCAACCCATTATCAATTCTCTGCACTGCCCTTTGGCTTATCTACTGCGCCCAGAGTGTTCACAAAATGCCTGGCACCAGTAATTGCATACTGCAGACAAAGAGGAATTCAAATATATCCATATTTGGACGACTGCCTCATTCAAGCAGAAAGAAAAGACATTCTCTTACAACATCTGGCTTTTGTGAAGCATCTTCTAAATTGTCTGGGGTACACAGTAAACGAAAAGAAGTCAAAACTAGTACCCTCACAAAAAATGACATTCCTGGGTGCCAGCTTGGACACAACGGCCCAGAAGGCTTATCTTACACCAGACAAGCAATTACAACTGACTCAATATTTCAAGACAATGGCAACAAAGACCCAATTAACTGCAAGAAAAATTCTGCAGGCTTTGGGCTTCATGGCATCTTGCATTCTGATAATACCATTTGCAAAACTGCATATGAGGAAATTACAGTGGTACCTAAAAAGCATATGGTCTCAACACAGCCACAGCTTGGACACAGTGATATCTCTCCTTCCCGGCCTTCAACAGGAATTTCTATGGTGGGCACAGGCATGTCACCTCAACAAGGGTCAGCCTTTCATTTTGCCCCCACCCAGGCAAACTATCACAACAGATGCTTCAGACTATGCCTGGGGGGCACACATGGCAGGGCAAGGCATTCAAGGCCTATGGACTGCAGAACAGAGAAAACTGCACATAAACCAAAAAGAGATGCTAGCTGTACAGAAAGCTCTGACAGCCTTCAAGGATCTACTACATCCAGGACAAATTGCAATACAGACGGACAACACCACAGTAATGTGGTACATAAACAAGGGGGCACACATTCCTACCCTCTTTGCAGGCAAACAGTACTCTTATGGAACACAGCTCTGGCCTACCAAGTCCAGCTACAGGCTCAATTCCTGCCAGGACAGAAAAACACATTGGCAGACGACTTAAGCAGAAACATCAAAGATTCCCACGAGTGGAAGCTAGACCCACAAATATTTACACTGATAACTCAGAGATGGGGTCTACAAAATATAGACCTGTTTGCCAGTCCTCAAAACTACCAGCTGACAAAATTTTGTACAAGGACATTCCACCATCAAGCTTGGAAAGTGGATGCTCTCTCCTTCAGTTGGAAAAACCTGACAGCATATGCCTTTCCTCCATTACCTCTTCTCACAAAGGTTCTTTTGAAGGTCAAAAAGGAGAAACCTCGAATGATTCTCATAGCCCCAGACTGTCCACGCCAGCACTGGTACCAGTTTTTGAAGAATATGGCTCACAGCCCACCATGGATATTGCCTCAAATTCCTCATTTACTCATGCAGCAAGACAAGCAGATTCTACACAGCCAGATAAAAACCTTAAACCTGGCTGCATGGCAAATCAATTAAGCATCCCATCAGCCCCTCTTTCACAAGCAGTACCAGATGTTATTCTAGAGGCCAGGAGGCCAAGCACCAGGAAGGCTTACTCGGACAAATGGAAAAAGTTTTGTGCTTGGAGCCAAGCTAAAGGCCAAGACACAACTCAGCCTCATATGCCTCACATTCTGCAGTATTTAGCTGAGATGTTGCGTAAAGGACTTTCCTTCTCCTCTATTAAAATCCATGCTTCAGCTATTTCAGCTCACTACGACACTAATCCACCTTTATTTTCCAATCCTCTTCTAAGGCAGTTCCTCAGAGGGGCAAAAAACATTAGACCACCTAGAAGAGCCCCTACACCAACATGGTACCTCAACTTTGTTCTGGAAAAACTAATGCTACCTCCCTTTGAACCAGGTTTTTCTGCAGACCTTCAGTTCCTATCCTGGAAGACTGCCCTGCTCTTGGCAATAACTTCTGCTAGGAGAGTCTCAGAATTACAGGCACTTATGGCAGTGGAACCTTTCCTCATTTTCCATCAAGACAGAGTTTCTCTACGAACTAATCCTTCCTTCATGCCTAAGGTGGTTTCCAGTGTAGCTTTAAATCAAACCATCCACCTACCCACTTTCTTCCCCAATCCACAGAACAAAGGTGAGAGACTCCTGCATTCCTTGGACATTCACAGGCAACTTCGTTACTACTTGGATAAAACTAAGGCTTTCAGAAAAACTGACCAGCTCTTTGTTTCCTATGCTACAGCTTCTCAAGGGAGGGCCATATCCAAACAAACCATTTCTAAATGGATAGGCCATTGCATACAATTCTGCTATACCCAACATGGGAAACCAGTTCCTCCTACCATTAGATCCCACTCTACCAGGGCAACAGCTACCTCTACTGCCTTTCTCAGGGGGGTTCCTACCAAGGAAATTTTAGAAGCTGCAACTTGGAGCTCTGTACACACCTTCACCAAACACTATCACTTACCTCTTTACTCTAAGTCCAGGGCAGGCTTCGCCACTGCAGTTCTGCAGGGCCTCATTGCCTCCACTAACCCTCTATGATGCCTCCACCCTACCTTAGCTTTGGGACTCAACCCAAGTGTGATGACTGCAGCAGGGTAACACGATGAACATAGTACAGTTTTGTACCTACCATAAATGTAGATGTTCGAGTGTTCACCCTGCTGCAGTCCAGGTTACCCTCCCTCCAACCCCTCTGATCTACTGGCTAAATCTTTGCTATGCCTTTCTGATGTATTTGCTTATAGCTGAAGGGATTTTGTGTTTGTACAGTGTTCACACCTTTTGGTACTAATTTGGATCACCCTTTTGGGGACACCTGACATCTGGGGCAAGAAAAACTGAAGAAAATGGTGTCGGTTGCAATATATATACCCCTGGCGCACTGACGTCAGGGATGAAGCGACAGCAACCGACGTCGGACCAAGACTTTGGAAATCCGGCCGACTGCGGGACCACCTGACGACAGCATAACCCAAGTGTGATGACTGCAGAAGGGTGAACACTCGAACATCTACATGTATGGTAGGTACAAAACTGTACTTTTTCTGGTATGACTTTAGGGCAAATGTGTTGAAATTAAACTATTGATTCGTACCCATTGTTTCACAAATGTCTTTCCAGAAGGAAATGGAATTACTGCAATTTGTTTGTTGCAGTGAAGTATAGAAAGCTGTTGTTTGGTCACATTTATTCTGGAATGTACAGTTTAGTCCACTTGGACTCACTTGGTCAACAAAACAAAATGAAGTAATCAGAAGCATTGTCTCCCCACGTTTCATTCTCCTGTTTACAGATGGAAACATGCCATAATGTAATGTTACTTCCATGTATTACAGTCCGTTTACTAAATCTGGGAACATACCGAAGAGTGCAGAATAAAATGAAGCAGTGAAGACAAGTAACTGATTTTGAAGTCAGTGTAGGGCATAAATGGTAGACAGAAGCATAAGAAACTAACAGTCTTGACTCTTGTATTTAGCATGTTTTTTTTAATTCACTAGAAACACATCTAGATTTTGTGTATCTTTTAATATGTCAAATTATTATGTACCTCATTAAAATGTTTCTGTTTGCTACACAGTCTATGTCTTCTGCATGAACACTGTTGAGCTTTTCACCCCGGCCTTCTCTGAATATAGGATTTTCTCCAGTTGGACCATCCCTGTAAACAAATAGAATTAATAAAATCAAAGTAAATGTTCTAACCTTCAAAGGCCTTCAAAGGGTGTAACCTGCAAAACAATATGATGACTGCATTATTCATTAACAAACACAGGAGATAGCTTGTTAATATCCCATAATGTTAGCCCTTTGAGCTAACCTGCCAGTCATACCATTTCTGAAGGGACACACTTAAGTAGCTGTGGTCTAACAACA